>NC_134794.1:7643955-7733955 GCF_046742065.1 Oratosquilla oratoria
TATGTTCCATGTTTCTGCCCTATACAGTGCTGTTGGCGCAATCACCCCTTCATACAATCTCCTCTTAGCATCCATCCCCAAATGTCTATTTCTCGTTACACTTTTTAATCCCCCAAGGCATTTAATTGCTTCTCTCAATCTACATTCTACCTTCATCTCCACTCCCTTTCCCGCCACATTCGCTCCCAAGTATCTAAAGCTATCCACTTCCTCCAGCCTCTCTCTGTTAATACTCACTTCCAATTTGCTGCCATCCTCTCCCCTTGTACATCTCATCACCTTACTTTTACCCACATTTATCTTTAACTTCCTTTTTTCGCACACCTTCTCATTTATCACTAATTTTCTTAGCATCTCCCATTACAACTACCTTTCCCTCCCTATCCTCCTTCACATTTAGCAACTTCCCCTTACTGCCTTCTCTTCTATTATCATCTCTCCATCTGCACCTTTTACCTTTTCTTCTCTATTTTGATTCTCTTCCTCTTCCTCTCTTAATTTCCTTCCTAAACATCTTTCTGTTACTTTCAAAATTTTATCATACTCTTACCCTTTCACATCTGCTCTCCCTTTACTTCCTTTATCTTATGTTTTACTTCTCTTCTTTTATCTTTGTACCTCTCATCCTATTTTGCAACCAATCTGTAAATGCGTTTCTTCTCTTCTACAGCTTTCTTTGCTTCATCATCCCACCACTCACTACTCATCCTTCTATTTCCTCCCATCCTCCTTGTTCCACACACCATTTTTGCACACTTTGTAACTCCCTCCTTGAAACATCCCTGTTCCTCTTCCACTCCTAGTTCTACTCTATCCATCACTCCCTTCCACTATTCTCTCAGCTTCTTCTTGTACAATGAATACTCCTTATACGGTAATTCTTTATCAGGTAAATTCACAGTTACGGTATTTGGTAATTACTACCCTCGATTCTATTTACGGTAAGAAAAATTCACTCGTGTTTTGAAGAGGAAAGAGCAGGGAGAAGATATGTCGGCCATATCCTATTATTACATGTTATAATGGGTTCGATATACGGTAATTTCAATTTGCGGTAAGGTTTTCAGGAATGCATATGTACCGTATAACAAGGACTTACTGTACTCCTTCTCCTTTCCTTCCTCATTTAAGCAGTTTACTCTAAGCATCTCCCTACCTTCTGTCATTTTCTTCTTTCTCCATCTATCCACCACTGTGAACTTACCTTCCACCAAAAAATTATGCAAGAACACATATTTCCAGACAAGATAAAAATATATATATAATAATAATTACCACTAAACATAACACTCACCAAGTAATTGGTAGCTCTTTTCTTTATCACTTTCTTGTACACATCAGAAGCTCCTTCAGGAAATGTTGATGATTTTAGGTAATGATACACTTCATTATAAAAATTAATATCTGGGTCTTCTGGGCTGAGGAAAGGGGCCAAGGGCATAGGTAACGGCTGAAGAGCAGCGAGCTTTTCTTCCTGTAATGAAGACTATAGGGACTTACTGCTTTGCCTTCATCATTATCACCATTCAATACTATTCTAAAATGACACAATCCAAAAATTTATATTTCCAATAGTTTTCATTTTTATTCAACACTTCGAGCCTTTCATTACAATCATCTGATGGACTGATTCAAATCAAATACATTAAAGAAGCAGATAAACATATAAACAAAGATTTAACATATAATCTATATCAGTTTTAAAAGACTGCACTTAGAAAAAGGTGGGTATTTATTCAAAATAATAATAATGATGATATTAATTAAACATAAATCAATCAATCGTAATCATACCTCAACATTACCAATAGTAACTACAACTCCATGGCCATCATGACTTGTAGTTGCAGCTACGCCTTCCTGAGTTGAAGCTATGGGTTGATATTTAACATCCATCATCTGCTCAACCTACAAAATTAAACAGATGACTGTAGTAGTTTACATGTTCAAATCAAAGCCTTAACAACAGTAACAGGTTACATTTATGTGACATTGATCCACTACTTACATATTTTTTCATCTAATAAACTGTTATTCAGAAAGTGAGATGACTAGGCATGGAAGAGGATTATCCCCATGAACATAGCTCCTTTCCTAAATACTACAATTACCATAAAATCTTGGGAATGGGCTAAGTTCAGGTATAAACTGAATTGGAATTTTAACCAAAGAAGTGGGAAACTAACCATGGACCCACATATTGGTAGAGTCTAAAAGAGATAAAAGAATGAAAAAATATAAAATTAAAAAATACAATATTATGTGGGGTGAGGGAGGCAGTACATTGGAAATAAGTCTTAAAGGAGATAGGTTATAGGAAGAGGATAATTTTAAAAACATATCTAGGATCAAATGTAACAGGGAATGGAGGAGTGTAGGTGCAGGTAAACTGTAGAATGAGGGAAGCAGATAAATGTCTTGGAGGAATGAAAAGTGTCATGAGAAATAGGTGTTTGGGGATGGATGTTAGGACATTATATGAAGAGGTGATTGTATCTAAGACACTGTATGGGACAGAGATCTGTAATTCAAGGAAGGCAGAAAAGAGAAACTTAAATGTGTTTGACATGAAGTGTTTGAGAAGTATGGTGGAGGTTACTAGAACACATAGAGTGAGAAATGAGGACATGTGGAGGAGAGCAAGGGTGGAAAGGAAGCTGGCAGATAGGGCTGATGAAAGAATACTGGGATGGTTTGGGCACATGGAAAGAATGAGTGAGGCAAGACTAGTAAAAAGAGTGTGGAAAGCAGGTGGTTGAAGCAAACTTGAGGGGAAGACAATTCTTGGAGTGGATCTATTAGGGGGAATGTCTGTTGAGTAGGGAAAGGAGAAGGGAAGAGATAGGTGTGAGTGAAAAATGTTGTGAATGGACAAAAAATTAATGCATGAACTTGGATTGCTGAATTAGAGATCAAGAACAGTACCACTGCATTGTTGACAGGGTGAAGATAAATGTTCCAAATAATATAAAGGAACTTAAATATAACAAGAAGCTCTCTACAACATTGTCCATCCCAAAGAATCCAAACTGGCCTCCTCCTAGATTTCAATTCTTAATAACTGGTAAAATTTCAACACTCATAGGTTTACAAATATATTACTACCAAACAGCTGCACTCACTGCAGGAACTTGATTTCGTACTTGGTCCATCTTTACAGCTGCAGCAGCAAGGGCAGACAGAGGATCCTTGTCCTGTATTGTTAGAGTTGCAGGGTTTGACACTCCCCCAACAACATTACCATTTGCAGTCACTCCACCCAAAGCAGTTGCAATGGCATCATTATGTTGGCCTACAGGTAAAAAAAGGAATGCATTTGCCCATAAGATATTATACCATTTCAAGAAAATGTGTATACTATATATATATATATGTATATATATATATATATATATATATATATTATATATATATATATATATATATATACTATATATATATATATGTATACACACACACATATTGTACCCCCTACAATCATGGGACCAATACCTGGCACCCACACAAAGTGGTCCTTCAGGACAAATATCATAGAGAATCATCTCCCCACTGCCTGTCTGAATTCCTCACACATGTCTCAACTCATATAAAAGTTATAATTCTCTGAACTCTAAATATACCACCATCCTTTCATCCCATAAACCCAAAAATTTATAAATTCTATAGATTTACCTTGAGGAATACATGTCAGGTCAGGAACAATGATATGGACTACATTGTTGAGCTCCTGTCCCTGATATGTGTGAGATGTCCACTCAGGTTGCTGGCCAAGAGCCTCCTCCCCTGTCTCACCCTCACCCTCCATCTGCAACAAATATATTAAACATTTATGTAGAGCACTTAAAAATGATTTTAAAAGTAGTGTTCTTTTGATAGTAGTCAGTGTTCTTCTGTATATCAAGTGTGTTGCGGTAAATGTTTTTGGTGTTCTAAACATGGTTGTAAAACTAGAACTTATATAAATAAGATAATTGGAAATCAAAGATATAGATTAAGTTGGAGCCGTACATTAATTTGAGTCTAGGTATGTTAGGAAATTAGAGAATAGGAGACAAGACCCAACGAGTATTTCTCCTTTCCTGTATACTACAATTAGTTAAATACACACACACACACAAAGAACTTTTCCCTCCCTTACCAGGGAGGTAGTCAAAGTCAAAAGGCATATACCCACCACAACCCATTTCACTCCCATCCACCACCCTTTCCTCCCTCTCATCTTAGCTCCTCATGGATGACATGTCATCCCTGTTTCCCACCCATACTGTCCTGGGTCAGAGGCAATGCAGCAAAACACAGCATATCCACAGAAAAGCCACTTCACTTAATTGGTGACCCACCCCTCTCTGCACCCCCTCAAGCAGAAAAATAGCAGATGGGAAGAAATCCCTTCAGACTTTGTCAAAATATTATTTACATATAACCACTCCCTAACCCCCTATCCCCCACCCACTTTATATATATATATATCAATAGTATATAAGGGCAGGATATTTTCTCTTATACATGCTTCATTGAAAGTGAAGGCTAATTGTGCATTTATTATTTTCTTAAAATGTATTTTCCATATGTCTTACTATGGACTTATGTTCCTTTGAAAGGAGGTTTATGACTTCACTATAGGTGGTCATGTTTGGTATATCACAATTTCATGTTCAAGGCCCCCCTTTAGTAGCTCTTAGGAATATTCTATACGGTCAGGATAAGAATTATTTTGGTACTGGTACTATACTTAATTATATTACTTTATATACTTAAATTTCTATACCTGCTCTTCACTGGGGGAGGTCACCTGGGAAAGGTTACCTGGTAAATCAGGTAGTGATGAAATGTCACGTGCTAGGGGAAGCCTCCTACTTTGCACTGTGATCAAATGTCTTATGATTGGGCCTGTGGCATTTTTGTCTCAGGCTTGGATTTGTGGGATTATGTCTCATGCTAGGGTTTGTGGCAATTTGTCTCATGCTTGGGAGGGCCCTAAGGTCATCTGCTTGTATATTTAGATTTGGGCTCAACTCTTTAATGTATAATGCTTCTAAGATGATAGACACCTCCCAATCTTAGAACCACTATACATTAAAGAGTTGAGCCCAAATCTAAATATACAAGCAGATGACCTTAGGGCCCTCCCAAGCACAAGACAATTCGCAACAAACCCACACATTATCTCATCACCATTTCAATAGTTCTCATGACAAAAATAAGTACCTATTTCTTCAGTAGACAATTTTGCTATACAGTAGATTTGAGGCACCATAGAATGCATATTTCTATTTTTCAATCTTACTGCAAATTCACTTTTTTCAATTCTTAATCAATATTTTCAATTTTCATGAGCTAGGTTTGGTTTGGTTTACTCTTTTTTTTTGTGGGGCTAGGTTATGTTAGGTTATACTTTTCGTATATTTTACGTTACTCTTGTTAGGCTAGGTTTGGTTATTTTTTTGTTAAGTTGGTTTCTAGGCACCTATCTAACTTCAATTATTAACTTTTTAACCCCACATTCCCCATGATCTTCATAGGTCTCCCAACTATTGGGGGAGGGGGGAATCAGACACTTGAGCCAACTGAAAAAATTATAAGAAAAAGAGAAAAATAATCATCAAAGATAGTCAATAGAAAATAGGTTATTCTTACCCAAGCATTTGCATGTTAATGACTCAAGGAAATGCAAGATAAATTACCTGACAGGCAAGCCATTTATATGATATCTTGGGTTAGGCCATTTCCTTGTTATTGTTATCATGGTCTCTGAATTATAGGCATATCTATCCTTGTGGACAATCTATGCTACTGGCTTGATATTGCTTGACATTTCATGTTATCATATATTATTCTATATCTTATATGATGGTCTAGTTAGTCAAAAGTAGTTTTTGTTGATATTCCATTATTTATTTTTCATTTATTCATTTTTTTCATGAAGTTGTGGAGAAATGATAGAGGCATTGGTGTTTTGTTGACCAGGATTTGTTGCAGTCATTACTGTTAGAAGAGATTGTTGTGGAGTATTGGGTAGCTCAGACATTCTAGTAGTATGTGGTACTGAGCAATTGGCAAATGAGAAGATTGTCATGTGATGGCTATGGTATATCTATATGTGAGGCAACCATGGATGTCTGTAGGGCATTTTGAGATGGTCTGTTGGGTGTTTTCTGTCTCCAACTACAAGAAAATGGAAGAAATTATCCTGTTGTTTGACCCCACAGACCATAAACACTGCCTAACCTATTGTATGTTCATACTTGTCTCATCTTTCTGATAAATCAGCTTCTCTCTGTGGAAACACCTAAATTCTCATCCTGCTCATAAAAGAACTATGTTACTATGGAAATTGTGTGCTCCACTGAAGTTATACAACTTAGGATCTAAAATCCTCTAATGCTAGGGTAATACTCGTTCTTGAACACCTAGTTAACCTTAACATCGTCAAATCGTCCTTCAATAGCTTTACTCTCCAAGTTCGTAAAGGAAAAGAAAATTTTACTTATTTAATGGGATGTTTTGACAACTCGACTTTAGTCGACCACAATTATACCTTCGTTCTTGTGCTTCCGAAACCCATATTAACAAATATCGCCTGGACGCTTCCCTCTATCGTAAAATGTCCTCTTAACACAGAGGTCAGTCATGGGTGTTTTCATCATAATTTGTGCCAAAATAATTTGGTTCGTACGACCAGCTACTAGTCACGTGGTCACCTGTCAGTGTGAGAGGAAGTAAACAAACTTTTGTTTAATATTAAGACTCCACAAAATTGTCGTTCCTTTGGCGAATTTGAGGAATATTAATTTCCCACGCCCTTCAGTTACATTGTACACCAGAAATATCGCCTTTAATTAACAAGTATTATACCGCTATTCATAAGTTCATATTACTTAAGTCCAGTGGGAGGTAATGTTGATGAAGCTAAATGCCAGCGAAAATTAATTTCTGTGTGCAGTACTTAACATTCGCGACAGGAGAGTGCAGATCTTTTGACGTGTACATTTGATTCGCTAAAATCAAAGGACGGACATTCACAACTATTCATTATGAAGCTCTCATATTTCATATAGTATATTTAATAAAAATTATTTTACATACGCTCAATAAAACAAAATATACTAGACTAAACAGAACAATTGCGTAAAAAAATACATCAAGCCAAACTTCCTGTGTACGACGCCATATTGGGCCAAAATAAGATCCCTTCAATCTTCCCAAATTTTGATATTATTTCTGTCAGTACATCTTACCGTGCAACGAATTATATGGATATGTTCACATGAAATATTGAGAAAACATTGAATATGCCTTACCTTTGAATTTGATTTCGATTAACAACCTAAACACAGATTTACACTATCATTTAGCAGAACTAAATTTTAGCTGCCGACGATCTACAAAGCCAAATAGCTTCGTGACGTCACAAGCACTAACGTTTTCTTTCATAAACCGATGCATTTTCTACGGTTGATTTCGAATGAACGACTTTAGTTCTATCCGTGTAGGGTAACTACAACACGAGCAATAAGCAGTCCATACTTTTGGACAAAGACTTAGTTTGCAGTCAATGTGAAATTTATCATTATTGTACACACAATGCTATACCCAAGCTCACCTGGTCAACGATGTAGAGGCAATAGAGAATGTGCAATGTCGTGTAACAAGAATAGTACCACAACTGAAGGGATTCCACTATCTATAAAGAAAGACTCAAGAAACTAGAACTGCCCACACTGGCCTACAGAAGATCAAGAGGCGATCAGATTGAGGTGTATAAGGTCATGACACAGAGGTATGACCCGGATTGTATGAAAGGAATTTTCAAGATTAGGGAAGGTAACGCGACTAGAGGAAATTAAAAGAAGATTTCAAAGACGTGATCAATGTTCAACAAAAGTATACATTTTCAAATCAGGTTATTAACAACTAGAACGACTTGCCGGAGTTTGTGGTCAATGCGGAATCAGTAGTAAAATTTGAGTCAAACTTAGATAAAGTATGGAATGGCTAGAATAACAAAAAATCATTATAAGGCACAAATATCCTCACCACCGAAATAGCCAACCTAGAAGCTATCCAGCATTCTTTCACTGCAAAAATTCAGGGAGTACAGCACCTAAACTATTGGGAAAGACTAAGCCAGTTAAAACTGTACTCCTTGCAGAGGAGGAGGGAATGTTACATAATTATTTATGTGTGGAAAAATCCTAGAGGGCAGAGAGCCAAATGCGGGGATACTGTCAAACTATCATCCTAGAAAAGGAAGACTGCTTCATAAAGGGTACTGTAGGCTCCATACAACGAGTGAGAACACTAAAACACAACTCCTTCACTCACAATGGACCCCATTTGTTCAACTGCCTCCCCAGAAATCTCCAAGACCAGACTGATACTAGCCTGGAAACCTTCAAGAGAAAGCTGGAAAAATGGCTGGATGGGCTACCAGACCATCCACCAATACCAGGCTACCCCTACAGCCACCACAACACCCTGCCAGAAGCAATACAGAACCAAGAGAGAGAGAAGATAGTTGGACCAATTGGAATGTACGGAAGCTGACTTCAGCCATGTCATTAACAGACAAAATTACCGAAAGTATACCACCACTCATGTCCAGAGTACTGATGACAACCTGTATTGTGCTGGAGTCACAGGCGTGACCCCCTTTCAGAACAACATTTGTAAGTATCTGTGAGTATCCATGTTTTTTTATATAAACTGCCATAGCCGTTAGAACACTAGTTGATTTTATTAAGATGTAATCAATATCATTTGTATATAATAAAATTACTAGGAGCATAAATTTGGCATCTGTTTCATTCTTTTTCTTATCTATGATACAAGGACCTTGTCACATGCAGATATACAGATTACCTGTCTCCAACTCCACACACTTTTGGCAACAAAATGTAGCCCTGCTTTTTAGGACTTTATTGGTGCCTAGATAAACCAGTCACACAATTTTCATTTATGATTGGAGACCATTTCCAACCAATGAGGAATCTCCAACCACTTTATTACATGTCTGTAAAAGAAGTGTAGAAGGCAGAGGTGGTTGGAGTGAACATGAGGGAGTGACCAAGGATGAGGTGGATGAATGGGGTAAAGGGGGCATTGGGAAACAGAGGTATGTCTGTTGAGGAAGAAGACAAAAGATAATGGTGAGTGGAGAATGGTTGTGTGTGGATGATGCTGATACATGAAAGGGAGTGGGTGGTAGAGGGGGAGGTTTAGGGAGTGTGTGAATGATATTCTGATGCCACACAAAGGGATTTCTCCCCATCTTCTCTTTATCTGCATGAGGGGATGGAGAGGGGGGTCACCAATTAAATGACGTAGTCTTGTTGTGGATGTGCTGTTTCTTGCTACATTGGTTCTGATCCAGGACAGTGGGTGAGATGCAGGGATGACCCATCTTCCAAGAGGAGCCAAGAAAAGAGGGAGGGAGAGGAGTATGTGTGAATGAAATGGATGGGAATAGATTTATGCCTTTGACTTTGGCTACCTCCCTTGTAAGGGGGAAAAAGCCCTTGGTATATGTATGTATGCCTTTTTGGCTATCCTTCTTAAATATCCCCATTACAATCTCAAGGATGTTTTATTCTTTGTCCCTGAATGTGTGTCATAAGATAAACATTATGAGGGATTGAGGATGATTGAAGCTAATATTTTCTTCTCTCAAAAAAGAAATTAAGAAATAAGCACAAGGATGAATTGGCTGTATAAATGTACCTAGATGTAGCAATATACAAATATGTAAGAAAAAATTGCAAAGGATGGAAGAATATAGGCTGGGCATATAAGTATCAATTAATTGCTCTGACCTTTCATTGGATCCATTGTTGGAACAGGAATTGATTGATGGCAGTGTGTGTATAATGGAATTTTGTGTTTCAGGTATGGATTCGACAATAAAATGTACAATTTTTTTTCTTTAATGCAAAAATCTACCACAATCATGTACGGTAAATGAGTGAATGGTTTATGGGCTGAACCAGCGGCCACGACTGGTTTCCTTGGGGTCATGGGTCTCTAGCATAAAAGAGCTAGAGAAACATGCTGCCCAGTCATAGATTATAGTGGAATATCTCTAACAAGGATGGCATTGAGGTACCACCCTTTATCGAGATGCTCCCTGAGATTTGAGTCTCCAAGTTCCATGGCTGCCAATATTTATACCAATGTTTCCTCTGTATAATTGTCAAATGTGTATTATATATATCTGAAAGGCTGTAATATATACATATACAGAATCATATATTGGAACATCTCCATGACTCCCCATTTATTTTTTTTCCAGTGGTTGACCTGTGTCCACATTCATTTAATGAATATTTGAGACTTTTTTTCATTTTGTAGACAAGTTTTGCAGAATGTCGGTACACATAGCATGGTTCTTTGCGTCATTCATATCCAACTATGAGGGTTCCATCACAGTGAGAGGAGAAGCAGTATTTTCTGTTTCATGAACCACTTGAGTGAGCAGTACACATAACCAAGCACAAAAGGTAACGTCTTTCCAAAATAAATATATTCCAAGTCATTGTTGTGGGATGTCATATTGAAATGCTGTTGGGCATTTTCCCAGTCATCATCCCATCACATCCTTTTATGATTTTTATAAGTTTTCATCATTCACACCTTGACCCTGCACTGCCGTCAAGTCTTCTAAGAAAAATGTGAACCTATGTTGCACTACATCATATTCTCATAACCAGTAATGTTGTGCAGAATATCTATCTATATACCAATGGGAAGCTCGTCGGCCAAGCAGGTTAGGGTGTTGTTACTTGCGGCGAAGGTCATGGGGATGGCAGTTCGAACCCTGCCACTGGTGAAGTTAAACCAAGGGCATGGTTCATTAAATTCCACGCTACAAAGTCCTCTGTGAGGGGCACCGTCCTAGCCTTTCGAGAGGGGGGAGTTTGTGACGTTAAACCATATCATCATATACCAATAGTTTCTTCCCCTTTGGAGTTAGCCAGCCAAAGCATGCAGCCATGCCACTCCCATCCATCACTCAGTTGTTTCCTTTTTATTTCAGCTTCTCATGAATAAAGATCATACCCATCTCCTGTCTGCTGCCTGGGTCAGAAGCAATATAGCAAGACAACATATCCACAACAGGACCCCATCACTTCATTTACATGGTGACCTTTACTCTTCATCCCCTCGTGTGGAAATAAGATGAGGAGAAATCCCTTTGGACTGCATCAATTTAAAGTCCATTCACACCAATCTCTTACTTTCTCCCTTTGCCATTCCATAGACATTCCCCTTTTACTCAAGGCCTCCCTCACCCCATCCACCAATCTCATTCTTGGTCTTCTCACGTTCATTCCATCCACCTCTACCTTCCATACACTTTTTGTTAGTTGTACCTAATTTATGTACTAAATATTTGTGGACACAATTCAGTTTCAATGTCAAAAGAGAATTGGTGGAGCCATTTAGAAAAAATAAATGATGATGATTTGGTTCAACATCATAAACTTTGTAGTGTAAAATTTAATTAACTGTCCCCTTGGTTCAACTTGCTGGTGGCAGAGTTTGAACCCCCTTCACTTCAAACTTTACCACAAGTAACATTGTAACCTGCTTGGACAGACAGCATAGAAGAAAATAGAGAAGAGCAATGGCATCCTTGTTAGGAATGTTCCATTAGTGTAGAAATGAAATTTCCCCATGATTTAACATGTTAAGTTTTTCTATTGAAATTCTGCAGTTAAAACCTTTACTTTGTATCATGAGGTATTTGCCTCATCAATCTATATACCAATAGGCTTCTTACCCCTTATAAGGGAGGTAGGTAGTCAAGGTATACACCCACTCCAACCCATCACCCATTTCCCTTTCCTCTTTGCTCCTCATGGATGAAAGGTCATTCATGTCCCCCTGCTCACTGCAGGAGACCTTTGGCAGCAATCCAGTCATCCACCAAATGCCTTCACTTAGTGTTGCTCAGTAATGTGGATGTGCAACAGAGACACTGGTTTTGGAAGGTTTCCCACTCTTTTGTTATTATTCATACATTATGAAGGACCATGCTGGAGGACTGCTCCCCAATCTGGTTAGGTTTGGGGAGGCTCTGTTTAGGCCAACTTTTCTTGCCCCTTCTGCATGTGGAGTGAGCAGCACAGATCCTGCATTAGGGTACTGAGCTGTGCTCTTCCCCGTCTTCATACAGGGTGACCAGTCTATACTGCTTGCCATGTGTGTTGTAACTAGGGCTTCCAAAGATCATCTCCTGTTCCATAATCATTGGAGGATATAAGAAAGGAGACTGCAAGGGACTATAAAGCCTACACTATGCAGTTCTGTGTCCATTGCCACCTATCATCTATACCTATAAATTTGTATTTTCTTTTAAAACAACCAATAGTTTCAGGATTCACTACATGGTTACTAAGTCTATTCCATTCATTAACCATTCTATTGGTAAACCAGTTTTTGCCTATTTCCTTATCTAAATTTGTCCAATTTAAATCTTACTACAAGTCCTGCCCTGCTGTCTTAATATTATGACCATGTCAGCATCACCCTTGTTAAAGCCCTTGACCCATATGAATACCTTGATTAGATCGTCCCACATTCTACATCTTTCCAGAGAGTGCATTAAGGTACCTAAGCTTGTATTCATAAGATAAAGTTCTGAACCCATGTATCATTTTGGTCATTCTCCTCTGTTCTGATTCTACGGAATTAATATTCATTCTCTGGGATGGAGACCAAAACTGTACCTCATAGTCAAGTATGGGTCTATCACCAGATAGTTTAATAACTACATCTACACTTTTGTTTGTAACTCCCCGAGCAATAAATCTTAATGCTCTTTTAGTTGTTCTTGGTAGTAATACACTATTTTCTAGTCAGGATTCACCAATGCTACCAAGTCTTTTTCACATTGTTTTCTCTAAAATTATGTTATTCAAGTTGTACCTGTTTTCTGGGTTGTGTAAGGTGTGGAAGGCAGAGGTGGAGGGAGTATTTACGTGATTGTACAATACAGGAAAGGAGCATTACTTGTTGGGTCCCATCTCCTATTCTCTAATTTTTTTCTTTATCATACCTAGACTCAAATTCATGTACAGTTCCAACTTATTCCATATCCTTGATTTCCGAGTATCATATTTCAGTTTGAACTCGTGCATAGTTTGAGCTTGGGCTATATCACTTCCTAAGCTATTCCAAGTATTTATGCATCCATATGGAAAACTGTATTTCTTCATATCCTTTAGACATGTGGTCTTTCTTAATTTGCTTCCATGACCTCTTAAAGCCCTCCCATCTTTAATCATGAGATCTCCTCTGTCAATGCAATCCTCTTAAATGACCTTAATACTGTAATCATATAATTTTCTCTTTGATCTTTCAAAATTGGCAGATTCAGTGCTTTTAGTTTTTTCTTATATAGTTTATCTGCCAAGCTGTGGACCAGTTTGGTTGCTAACCTTTAATTCTCTCAATCTTGATTATATGCTTCACTACGTATGGGGACCATACTACTGATGCACATTCCAGTCTTGGACGGATCAGGGCTTCGATTATTTTTTTCATCATCTCTTCATCCATATAGTGAAACACTACTTTGATCTTTTGTAGTAATCCATATACCTCTCCCACAATCTTCTGATATGTCTGTCAGGTGACAGGTTGTCTTTTATCAAGATTCCCAAATCTTTCTCCTCTTTTGCTTTTGTAATGGGTTCACTTCCCAAGGAATAGTTTAACCTCTTCAGTAGGAGTCAAATACAGTACTACCTCTCATTAATGGACTAAAAGGGGGATAACGCTGTCTGTTGATGTGAATAATCCATTGATTTGGAGTGGTTTCTGGGTGGCATAGTGATTGCACAGCACTAAAAAACAGCACCGAAAACACCGCAAATTAACGTCCATAAATGAGAGGTAGTACTGTATTTGCACTTGCATCAGGTTGCCTGATGTATAATGATACATCACAATACACACAATACAATATATAAAGTTAATGTTATTATACTCGTTCTCTTTCACCCTGAATATTAATAACCACAGAAAACATGATCAAGCCTCTTCACAGAATACAGGGGTCACTCGGCTACAACTACAAAATAAATATAATCAGGAAGCCAACACCAGCATCATCGTATATCCCATTTGTGGCTCGTGACGCATACATAGGTGCCATCATATTCATGAGGTTAAGGATGGTCTTTTGCCACTATTGCCCATTTCCAGTACTTTGTATATTTTAGTATTGAACTTCATTTGCCGTTCTTGGCTCCATTCAAAAATTGTGTCTAGATCCTGAACTTGAGAGGACAACCAAGGATGAGACAAATAGCTGGGGCAAAAGGGGCATTGAGCAAGAGAGGAATGTCTGTTGAGCAAGTAAGGGAGTAGGCAAGAAATAGGGGCGAGTGGAGAATGGCTGTGTATAGATGATACTCTGATGCAAGTGAAGGAGAGGGTGGGGGTAGGGAGTGGTTATGTACTCGTATGAATAATATTATGACGTAGCCCAAAGGGATTTTTCCCAGTCTTCTCTCTTTCTGCATGAGGGGACAGAGAGGAAGGGTTGCCAATTAAGTGAAGTGGCTTTGCTGTGGATGTGCTGTATCTAGGTGCATTGCTTCTGACCCAGGGCAGTGGGTGGGATACAGGGAAGACCCATCATCCATGCAGAGCTAAGATGAAAGGGAGGTGAATGGGAGTGAAACTGGTACTTACATTTTGACTTGGCTACCTCCCTTGTTAGGGGGAAAAAGCCCTTGGTATATAGATTGATAGTAAACCAATGTTTAACACATTGCACTTTGAGATATTGAAGTTCATTTGCCATTCTCTGACCAAACAATTTGTTCAGATCTTCCAGCATTATCCCAGCACCTTCCCTGAACCTAATATGGCGTCCTATTTTTGTGTTGCCTGCATACTTAGGAATATCACTATTAATCCTATTGTCCAAGTTGTTTATATGAATAATGAATGATAAGGACCCAAAACACAAGCCCTGGGAATATGTGGTTTTGTAGGGAAAAATTTTCTTAGTGGGTGGGCCGACTATTTATACACAGAGCTTTTTCTCCCTTATAACTACTCCCATCCATTCCCCCCTCTCAACTTAGCTCCTCATGGATGACTGGTTATCCCTATATCCTGCCCATTGCCCAGGGTCAGAAGCAATGGAGCAAGATACACTACATCCACAGCAAGGCTGCTTCACTCAATTGGCAACCACACCCTCTCCCTCCCCTTGTACAGAAAAAGACAGGGAAAACCCCTTTGGGCTGCATCAAAATATCATTCACACACAAGCACCCTCTACTCCCCATCCCTTCTTTCCTTGCATAACAGTATGATCTATTCAGTCAACAAACATAATGAACAAAAGGGGATCCAAAAACAAGCCCTGGGGATTTGTGGTTTATTAGGAAAAAAATTATCAGTGGGGATGGCAATGACTGAATATACTCGTACTGTCAGTACGATTTCCTCATTCTTGATTTGTTTTCCTTCCAGCTTTGGGTCCTTGCCTCTCCTTGTAAGAGATCAGAATGAGAGGTCTGCAAGACCTTAAAATTAGATTCATGGGAGGTAAGGGAAGCTTGATCCACCTGTTCACCTGTTAAGTGACCACAGTGGATCCTGAAGAGGGCTGCTCAGCTGTGCTACTCCCCATCCTTGTACTGGGACTACACTGCCTGCCATCTGGGGTGTGACCAAGGTCTTCCAGAGATCATCTACATGCACCATTGTTGGTTAGGAAAAATGTACATTTTTTTTTCAGTTACCCAATTTCTATCCTTTCATCCACAATGAGCTATGATAAAAGGGAAACATAGGTAATGCATAAGAGTGGTATAGATAGGGATGGGTGTATGCCTTTGTTGGCCACCTCCCTTACAAGGGGGAAGAAGTTTGTGTATTATACTGTCTCCATCACTTTCAACATTACTCAATGGCACCACTTTGAAGGGGTGAGGTGGCAGGTAGTATTCCTTATGGGTTTTAGATAGGAGATAGGATGGAGAGGGCAGACATTAAAGCAGAATTCCTTGCGAGTAAAGAAAGCCTACCTCCCCCCACCATATGCATGTAAATGCTTTTTCCTTACTTGGAACCTATACTCGTAGAAATAGATCAAATTGTGAAAGTGCTTTGTGGAACCAATTACTTTCATGTTCATAAAAAGTCATTAGACATATGACAATTATAGAAACTTTATATTTACTTTTATTTATACAACACTGTACAATATCCTATATTCTTTTCCTGTAGTTTAGTCTTCCATATGAACGACTACAACTACATTAATGGAATTTTTTTTGTTAAATACAAATATCTGCATTACATTTTATTCTTTACACATCCCTTCAATACTTAAAATGTAAATCCTAGGAAGGGTCCATAAGAAATGAAAATCCCAACATGACATTTTCACTTAATTTCAGATTAACCAGATTCTGCTGCTTTGACCACCTCTTCTGCTACTTCCACAGCAATGAGGGCTTCCGCCTTGGCGGTTTCTGTAGTGGCAGCATTTGCCTCTGACTGCGCTTTTGATAGAGCTTCTCGTGCAGCACCAAGGTCCAGATGTTCCAATTCTGCAGCTTCCTCAGCTAATACCTGAACTGTAATACAAGATATACAAAAGTTATAGGAAGAAATTACAAAGATAAGGTACTCCTACAAACTGAGAAATCTAAAGTCCAAATGTTAAATCTACCTTGATCTGACTACTTCAATCAATCAACTCATGGACCCAGTTCTCTTGTAACCCAGTAGCCAATTACATCACTTGTAGATCCCCTCCCACCTCCCCTAGTCTGGAAAGTGGAAGTATAGGACACTAGTATAAAATGATCCGTGTCTGTGTGGTGGCTAGACCTGGGACAATTGGTCTGTTCCCATGCTATTTCAGTGCTGGTACCACATCCATGCGAGGTGATGACCTAAACAAAGGCACAAATTTGCAATTCTTTCTTGATTATTTTGGGAACAATTTCTCTGCTGGGTTTAGTGGAAGAGTTTTGGTCTACTAAGAAGTGCTTGTTGTGGGTTTTTGTATGAAATGTTTGAGATACTGTGGGTAGATTGCTTTACATGTCTGAGTAGAATAACATTAATTCTTTTTTTAATATTTCACTTAAAATAACATGTTTTCACTAGTGACCTCATGTGCTAGCTAAAACTTCCATTTATAACCATCTCATCACTTCTTGTCTTAGAAAATAGTTTCAAAGATCCTAATTAATTGGCATGTAACCTTTTCCAGATTGCTAATCATCCAAATCTTTCCAAAGTTATAGGCCCTGACATATCTCATCCCTAACCAAGTAATTACATATGTAGTCAAAGCAGGTCAATAATACTACTACTTTCAAGGTGTCTGCTTCTGACCCAGGGCAGTGGGTAAGATGCAGGGATAACCAGTCATCTGGGAGGAGCCAAGAAAAGAGGGAGGGAGGGGTGGTGAATGGGAGTTGAGTATGTGGGAATGAAATGGGTGCAAGTGGATCCCTTCGACTTTGGCTACCTTCCTTGTAAGGAAAAAAACAGTTGGTATATGTATTACACATGATTACATCAAAAGCACAACACCTTAGCAGTGAATAGTGTACATTTCTTAGATACAGCATGATACTGTTTTGGGACACCTCCAGCAGTAGGATTCAGCCAGTTTTTACAAACCTGTTCTTGGAATTTCACAAGCTCTGTAAACTGATTATCAAAAATTTGCATATACAGGCTAATACAGTCCATGACATCTGCACGCTACTGGCCTAGTGAGAGAACTTGTTAATTTTTTTTAATCTGACCACTCATATACCAAAAGGCCTCTTCCTCCTTATGAGGGGAGGTAACATGAAACCACTCACCCACCTCACACCCATTCCACACCTAACTAATCCACTATCCCTCCCATCTTGGCAACTTATGGATGAAGGGTCATCTCTACTACTGTCAAACTGATTGGATTGGAGAGAATACCAAGACTACTTCCACATCAGAGCTTCATCACTTCATTATATGATGACCCTTACCTTCTTCCCTCATCCAGTACTGAACTGGTGTACAGATTTCATGGCAACATGCAATCGGTACTTTCAAGACCATTTTTGGGGAACCCCTACAGACTAGAGCCACATTATCATTTATTTCTGAACTAAGGAATGATGACATGCTTTTGCATTACTGTTGTCTTGTTTATGCTATCCTTAGACCTATTTCTGCATACAAATTATGCCTTTTCAATGTTTGATGATCAATGTTCACTCAAAGAATAATGACTTTAATCTTTATACCTTTCTGGTACCCTGCATATATCTCTCCATTTCCAAATTTATTAACCCACTTCACCTTTCCACATCCTGTGGTAGGGAACAAAAATGCAATTTGTATGAAAGTGGCAGTTGCCAACAAGTCCATGATCCTATTCATGCTGTAAAATTTGATAATATGAAAGAACAAGGATGCAAGGGACTACCTCTTTCCATATTTCTTTTATCATGCAGTCAGGGAAAATAGTCTGGTTTCACTGCCTTCACTGCCATCCTGCTAATAAGGGGGAATCAAGACCTTTGTACATGCTTTTTCTCCCTGCTAATAAGGGGGAATCAAGACCTTTGTACATGCTTTTTCTCAACACCAATATACAGTAAAGAACTTGCTTTCTCACCTGAAGAATCTTCATTGATGGTAATGGTGCCAGAGCTGACAAAATATTTTTTGGCTGAACCATCACTCTCAAAGACAGTAATCACACCAGGCTTAAGCACTGCTAGAGAAGGCACATGGTTTGGCAAGATACCAAAGCTTCCAGAGAATGAAGGGACATCAACTTGACGTACATTGGCATCTTTGTAGAAGACCTGTCACAGTGATAAAAATTTAATAAACCTTAACTAATACAATAATTAGGTGCTCTAAGATGATTATCTAAACTAACAATATGATGAACTAGGTATGATCAAATACTACAAATCCCTGATACTCCACACTAGTCTAGTGTCTTATGATTGAATAAAGATAACCTATACAAGTGTCAATAATAGTGTTAATGCTGATAACACTTAAAAGATTTGGGGAGGGGGGGAGGGGGGCTTACTTTCAGCCCTCTTCCCACAAATCCTTCTAAACTGTGTCACCAACTTCTGTCTACCCTTAGCCTCAGCTAAGAGTGTTGTGTCATCTGCAAACATCTGGCTCATTTATTTTCCTCTGCCCTCACTGATGAACAACCCATGCAGGCACTCTCACATCTACCTCCCTTACCACCCTATCCATTTACTTGAAAAATCTATATGATAATAAATAAAAATTAGATTTTGTACCTGTGCCTGGGATGCCATGGTAAAAGCCATGGGAGCATCTGCGTAGGTACGCATGCCTACCCTGGGGGCATGGCGCACAAGCTGGGAAGTAGCACGAGCAAACATTCTGCAACCAACAAAAACCACAATTAAATTACATAGAACTTACTCCACCCACACACACAAAAACATGTGAGGGTAAGAAAATACCAAATGAAGATAACTTCAATGAGCCATTGGACATTTGGTAAGATTGGTTATCTGGTCAAAAGATGGATGCAGCAGATTTTAAAGAGATCATGGAGTAGCCAAAGCGAATGCATTAAGTTTGGAGTCTATATACCAATAGTTTTTCCCCCTTATAAGGGAGGTAGCTAAGTCAGAAGCACATATCTATTCCCACCCATTTTACTCCCCTCTCAGCTCCTCATGGATGACGGGTCATCCCTGCATCTCACCAACTGCCCTGGGTCAAACGCAATGCAGCAAGACACAGTACATCCACACCAAAGGAACTTCACTTAATCAGCACCACCCTCTCCATCACTCTCATGCAAAACAAGAGAAGATGGGGTGAAATCCCTTTGGGACGTGTCAAATTATTCACACATGAGCACCCCTATTCCCCCATCCCTCCCTTCCTTGCATAACAGTATCATCCATACACGTTCTCCACTCATCCTATCTCCTGCCTTCTCCCTTCCTTACTCAACAGACATTCCCCTCTTGCTCAATGCCCCCTTCACCCCATCCATCCATCTCATCCTCGGTCATCCCCTCAAGTTCACTCCCTCCACCTCTGCCTTCCCCACCTCTTTTACTAATCTTCATCACTCATTTTTTCCATGTGTCCAAACAATCCTAATAACCTTTAATCAGCCCTATCTGCCATCCCATTTTCCTCTCCCACTCTCCTCGTTTCTCATTCTAACCTAGTAATTCCTACCATACTTTTCTGACATTTCATCTCAAACACATTTAAACTTTTCCTCTCTGCTTGTCTTAATTCCAAGTCTTTGCCCCATACAATGCTGTCTTGTCACAATCACCCCTTCATACAATCTCCTCTTTGTATCCATTCCCAGTTGCCCATTATTCATAACACTTTTTAACCCCCAACCTCCCGCACCAACCCATCCATGTACACTTGCTTCTCTCAATCTACAATTTACCTCCACCCCCATTCCTCCCTTTCCTGCCACATGTGACCCCAAATACCTAAAGCTATCCACTTCCTCCAGCCTCTCTCCTTTTAGACTTTCTTCCAGCTTATTGCCATCCTCTATCCTTATACATCCCATCATCTTGTTTTTATTCATATTTATCTTCAACTTTCTCCTATCGCATACCTTTCCAAACTCTGTCACTAACTCCCTTAATCCCTCCTCTGACCCTCCCACAAATGCAGTGTCATCAGCAAACAACAACTAGCTCACCTCCCACTTCTCTCCATTTTCTTTAACCACCTTTCACACCACCCCCATCTATGTACACATTAAACAGCCATGGTGACATGACACAGCCCTTTGCAGGGCAAGGTGAGAATACAACAGAAGGTCTTCCATTTTGGGAGTAATGTTCCTCCTTCCTCCCTGTTGTTATTCTATTTGACTATAGTCCAGGCTTTCCCCTCTTTTAAAGAAGTTAGTCAAGTCAAAGGCACACACCCATTCCTCTCCCATACACCACTCATTTCCCCCTCATGAATGGAGGGTAATCCCCATTTCCTTCCCACTGCCTGGGTCAGCAGCAATGCAGCAAGACACAGTACATCCAGAGCAAGGCCACTTCATTTAATCAGCGACCCCTGCTTTCTGTCCCCTGATGCAGAAAATTGAGAAGTCACTTCATGCACCACACACAGCCATTCTCCACTCAACCCTATCCTCTGCCTTCTCCCTTCCTTGTTTAAGTCATTCCCCTCTTGCTCAAAAGCCTCTTTTACCCCATCCATCCATCTCATCCTTGCTCTTCCCTTCAAGTTCAATCCATCAACCTCTGCCTTCCACACCTCTTTTGCTAATCTTTCTTTGCTCATTCTTTCCGTGTCCAAACCATCCCTATCTGCCATCTCCTTCTCTACCCCCATCTCTTCATTTCTCACTCCATTTAACATTATAACCCCTACCATACTTCTCAGGCACTTCATCTCAAACATTTAAACTTCTTTCTGCCTCAAACTCCAAGTCTCCACCCCATACAGTGTCATTAGCACAACCACCCCTTCATACATATATTTTTGCATCCATTCCCAGATGCCTCTTCTCATGACACTTTAATTCACCAAGACATTACAATTTACCTCTAACCCTGCTCCTCCATTTCCTGCCACAAGCAACCCTCAGTACTTAAAACTATCTATTTCCTCTAGCCTCTCTCCATTAAGACTTCCCTTCAGCTCGCTGCCATTCTCTCTCCCTGTACATCTTATCACCTTCCTTTACGAACATTTACCTTTAACTCTATCGCATACCTTCCCAAACTCCATTACTGCTTTAATCCCCCCTCTAACCCTGACAAGTGTCGTGTCACCCACAAACAACTGGGTCACCTACCACTCCCATTTTCTTTCCATCTACAATCCCCTGCCCATTACATTCCCATACCACCCCATCCATACACACACTGAACAGCCCTGATTCAGCCCCAGCTTTACCTTAAACCACTTGCTCTTCCATTTCTCAATTCTAACACAGGCTCTACATTACTTCCCATATTTGCACTAGGCCACTGGTCCTACACTGCTGCCTGCTATGCAAGCTCTAAGGCAGTGGTTCCCAACCGGTGTGCCGCAGCACCAAAGAGTGCCGTGAGATCAACTGAGGGTGCCGCCAAAATTCAGGGCAAAAATAATTTTCGTATTACCGACTGTCATCCATTTTTGTTCATTAAAGCAGCATCAGTGTAAAGATGAGTATTTTCATATCCAGGAACAAAATTTTGTTACACTGATATTGAATCAACAAAATACTGACAAACTAGAATTTAGACTTTCTAATAAGGGTGCCGGGGACTTCTGAAAGGTTTGGCAAGGGTGCCTCAAGCCAGAAAAGGTTGGGAACCAGTGTTCTAAGGCCTTCCACATATCTCCTGCCCCCACTTACATGCACCATTGCCAAAGGTCTTGTGGTTGTTAGTGGGAAGAATTAAGTCTGTGCTAGTGGGAGATAGATTAAATTACTGTCAGTTTCAGTTACTTCTTCCTCACTGTTACCTAAAGGCACCAATTAGTGATAGCATGGTTTGGTTTGTTTTCCATGTTTTCAAATCCCATTTTGGGGCCTTTCCTCCTTAGGTAGCAAGTAAGGAAAGAAAGATTAACATTTATCCAATATAACACATTTCCTATGTTGGATAAGGTTTGATGGTATTCATAGGGTTTTGGACATCAATCACACCCTCCATACATTTTGACCTTGATTTCTTTTCTTTCAAGATTATCCTAAATAATGTCAAAAACTAATAACTTAGAATTTAACTAGATTTTAGAGATGATTTCTAGTTTCTACCTACAGAGGTTGTAATCCTGTTCCATACAAAATAATTGAACTATTAAGGATAAAAAAAAAATAAAAAAAACTTCAAAATTCAGGTTTGCCATGTAATGTGATCTTCCCAAATTAATAATTCCTGCCAACATGTTCCATGCCTATAAAAAGAGGGCAAAAGCAAGGACTGACATGACAATTCTCCAATAAGGTATTTCCAAGTTCATGTTAGGTTGGAAAAGATTACAGCCAGAAATATACATTTCAATTATTTTACTTTTTTGTATAAAAAATATTATTGCACTGTACTTATGCACCGAATTTATTAGTTTCAAAATTTAATACCACTTTCATTCTTAGTTTCTGATGAATTTTTGTAACTATTCTTTTCCTTAGAAAAAATTAAGAATGTTGTACATGGTGAGAGATTCACATCCAAAACATTTACCAGAATGGATGTTGTGGGTGAATTGTGAACATTTACGTGAATGTGTAGTTCATAATTTATCTGCATTGACAATAGGAAACCTTAGAAAACTTTAATATTTCTAGTGATACACAAATCCATAATTTTCTTGAAAACTAATCATTTGACATACATATGGAGAATGGTATTACTACAACATGCAAATATTTAACTGTTCATTTTTGCATTTCAAAGCTCTTTTTTTCTATGGAATAGTTACATTAAGTTTGGTGCTATTGGATAACAAATGTTAAATATGGGTGTGTGTAATTCTGGAAATGTAGTAAACATATAAATCTAACATACAAGATAAAAGATTGAACTCCCCTTTTTGAAGGGATGTTTTTCACCAAGCACAAAACTACAAATATTATGAGATGAGGAATAAAATTAAAAACTGGTAGCTATAAATACATAAACTTCATTTAACCAACATCATGTAAAGACTGATAAACTAAAGTTTAGCTTTTGTCATAGAAAGGGCACAAGTTCAGACGTTTCACTGCCACGCCCCCTATGAAAAAATTAATATACGTGTAAATAAACCATTGAAATTAAAGGGTATGTTGTGCAAACAAAATTAATTTTCTTTTTTGCATTGGAATGCTCTATTTTTCTATAAAATGGTTACATTAAATAATGTTACGAGTATTGGGCAACATAAGTTTCATGTTAACTATCCCTCCTTCAGTGATTTTGTAATTTTACCAAAAGGTCGATCCAAAATATGCTTGCTTCAAAAATCCAAGTTCACTTGAACAAGGATGGAATGGGTGGGAATGATTTTATGCCTTTTCCTTTTTGGCTACCTCCCTTGTAAGGTGGAAAAAGCCTTGGTATATCACTATATGTATGTAATAAATGTATGTACTCAAGAGCTCTCCAGACCAAAAGAAGGGCATAGAACATTGGTCATTGGATGTCCTTGAGGTATCAGTTACCTACAAGTATTTACCAAAGAAATAGTCCACAGTATGTGCCATATTCTTCGAATATAAATGTACTGCAGAGAATTTCTGCTTGGCAGTTCCGTAACCCGTTTGATAATGTAAATACTACGCTCGAGAATAGTAGTTAGTGATCTTTATCCAACAAGATTCCGTGGAGAAAAAAAATATTTGCTTAGCTAACTCTATGTCAGTATACTATAAAGTTAACGGTACTCTTTAGAGTGCATCACAACCACTTCAGAAGAAACATTAACCCTGAAAGTAATGTTATTATACAACCGGTGTCTACGATCCGCAAATCTAATTCAGAATTATTTCTTTCTAACATATTGTCCAAATTTCAGACAATTCATATTAGGGCGTGATGAATTATACTTCCTATTGCAAAACCTACACGGTTAACCTGCTATGAATTTCGGTTCTATTCTGCTGACCCGAATTTTGCTGGTCACTTACTTGTACTCCTCTAGTGTACCAACACCGAAAGGTGCAGAAGCTGGTATCCAAGAGGTTTTTGGTAGGAAACAAAAGTATACCGACTTGCGAAAATTGACTTGTTACATCATTGCATGTAAATAGTTAGTCATATTACTCATTTGAATTATATATACATACTTAGAAAGAAGTGATCATATACATGAATAACCGTACACCAAACGAAATTATTAAATGCCCCCCTTTTTTTTTCTTTTTGCTAATCGTTTACGTAGTGGCAGAGCCGGCGGGATATGGGGCCTAGCCCCCCCACACATTCTTATTTTTTATATGTATTGCTGAATAAATTGGGAATCTTCTATGTTGAATAATAGTTTCATCCATTTCTAAGAAATGAAAGTGTGCAATTCTGAGTAGAAAGCCCTTTGTACACAAATACTTTTTATGACTAGGTGCGAGATAAATATTCAATTTTATTCACGGGGAGTCACTGTGCTACCTCCTCCCCGAATTATATATCTGTATGTGCCCTTGATACAATGCATAACTTGCAGCCCTCTCGAATTGAAGCAGACGAGCGCCATCTTGCAACCCCCAACCTGCCGATCTCGTTTTCAATAGCAACATCAAAAGCGGGCTTTCCGACCTAGGTAGTCCATCTTCCATTCTGTATGAGTTCCTGAATTGACATTCATATTCCAGGTTGGGTCGTACTTTAATATATCTAGACTTTGCAAAAGCTTTTGATACCGTCCCACACGAAAGACTACTTACTAAATTAGCTTTGCATGGAATAAGTGGTAGCCTATTAGGTTGGACTAGTAATTGGTTGAAGGGTCGAAAACAGAGAGTTGTTTTAAATGGAAAAACTTCTGGATGGAAAAGTGTTGATATAGACCATGGACTAAAATCTACTGTTTCCAAATTTGCTGATGATACAAAACTGTGCGGAGTGGCAAATGATCACTCAAACCAATTAGATATTCAAGAAGATTTAGATCAATTACAGCAATGGTCTGAAAAGTGGCTAATGAAATTTAACACAAGTAAATGCAAGGTAATGCACATAGGTAAAAATAACAGTAAGTACGATTACAAGTTATTTGGAAATTCGTTAAAAGTGGATAGTGAAAAAGATCTCGGCGTAATTATCAGTAACGACCTTAAATCATCCAAGCAGTGTATTTCAGCCTCTGAGAAAGCAAATAAGATTCTAGGACTGATTGCGCGATCTTTTGATTTCAAAAGTCCATCACTCATTAACAAGCTATATAAATCGTTAGTTCGTCCACATTTGGAATATGCTGTTTCCGTATGGTCACCGAATCTCATTAAAGACATTGACAGACTGGAAAAAGTACAACGGCGAGCCACAAAACTGATTCCAAATATCAAAAATAAATCATACGAAAATCGACTAAAACATATGAATCTGTTTTCCCTAAAAAAGCGTAGACTCAGAGGTGACTTGATACAGGTCTTTAAAATTCTAAAGGGAATTGACAACATCAAAAGTGACCAAATTTTTACATTGAATGAGAATCAGACAAGAAACAATGGTCTCAAACTGTCCGGAAATAGATTCAATTTGGAAGTAGGTAGAAACAACTTTGCCAACCGTGTAGTTAATGAATGGAATAAACTTCCTGCAGAGGTAGTGCAATGTAGTTCAGTTCGAAGCTTAAGAATCATTTAGATAAATACCTAATTAAGATGCTGTAATGATTATGATTTATCTTATATTATTTGTTTTTGTTTTGTTATAATTTGTCTGTCTGATTTTCATTTATAATTAGTTATATGTAAATTTATTATTATTTACTATTTACCTGTTTGTTTATTATTTATCTATACATATGCATTTATTTATGTATTTTATTTGTTATTTACATTATCATAGTTTTTATTTATTATTTTATTATTAATGTGATTTTTTTTTCGCATCCGACCTAGATATGGATCAAAAGGTCTCCTGTCGGCATGCTCCGCCTTTGTAATCCTTTGTAACTAAGGCCATGAACAACAGTGAATATATATATATATATATATATATATATATATATAATATATATATATATATATATATATATATATATATATATATATGAAGTTAGAAGATATAAGCGCTTGTAAATTTCAGTCCCTAACAACATCTAGAATTAGGAATGTTGTTATGGGCGAACGAGACTAACTATTCTATTTGCAAGGTTGACTTACTCTGAAATGTGTCCTTCAAAATTAAGTTCACTATCAACTGTTACAAGATTTTATTCGAGCAAAACCTAAAATTCTACTCAATCCAATACTTTGCTCTCCATTATCATTCTCCGCAACATCACACAATTATGTAATTGGTAAGAAGATTACAGATTCCCAAGGCATCCGTGAGTGATACGAAGTACTTATACCCTGTTTTCATATGCATACGTCAACAAAGAAGGATAATTATATACTCACACACACATTTAACATACGAACAAAGACTGTACAAACTAAATTTACCAACCCTAGAACAAAGAAGAGAAAGAGGTGATTTGATAACCATTTACAGAATTATGAAAGGGATGGAGATTCTTGATAGGGATGACCTACTAAAATGGGACAGAAGAAATACGAGAGGCCACGAGAAGAAACTTAAGATATACAGATACAAAAGAGATCTGAAAAAGAACAGTTGTCCACACAGAGTAATAGATATCTGGAACAAACTGAAAGGGGAAACAGTGAGTGCTAAAACTATACATGACTTTAAGAAAAAACTAGATGCGGAAAGATAAAACAGCGGGTTACTACGAGCATTGCTCTCCTCCCACAAAATACAACTAGGTAAACACACACACGCAGGGATCAGTACTGGCCCCGATCATGTTTGCCATATACATTAATGACATGGATGAAGGTGTAGAGTGTTATGTGAATTTCTTTGCAGACGATGCAAAGATACTAAAGAAGGTAAAAACGGAGGAAGACTGCAACTCATTGCAACAAGATTTGGACAAGATCTGGAATTGGACCCAAAAGTGGGAAGTAAAATTCAGTATAAAGAAATGTAGTATAATGGAGTTTGGAAAGAATAAAAACAGAATATCAAAAGATTACAAAATTGGTGAAGAAAAGGTTAAAAAAGTAAACTCAGAGAAAGATCTTGGAGTGATGATTGGCAAGGACATGACACCAGATAAGCATATTAACAAAATATTCGGAGAAACCTACAATTTATTGAGATCAATCAAAGTGGCGTTTACCTATTTGGACGAAGAAATGACAAAGAAAATCCTAACTACACTAATAAGACCAAAACTCGAGTACGCAGCAGCACTCTGAACATCCAGTTCCAAAAAGAACATTAAAAAATTAAAAAGGCTACAAAGAGCAACAACCAAACTAGCACCAACTCTTCCCGAACTAACATATGAGCAAAGACTGTCCAAATTAGAACTACCAACTTTGGAATAGAGAAAAGAAAGAGGTGACCTGCTGACTATCTACAGAATAATTAAAGGAATGTAAGTTTTAGATAATCGGGATGACTTGTAAATATGGGACAACGGTCAAACGAGAGGACACGAAAAGAAACTAAAAAAAGATAGTTACAGAAGAAATTAAAATAGGAACAGCTTCCCACACAAAGTGATAGATACATGGAATAAATTAGACAACAAAACAGTGTGTGCAAACACTATACAAGATTTTAAGAAAAAACTTGGTGCAGAGACATACAAAGACGGGTTACCACGAGCATAGCTCCCTCCCCGTATAATACAACTATAAACACACACACACACACGACGGTGCAGTGGTACTGATCTCGACAGTGAACTCAGCAAACACAGTTCGAGTCCCACCGAAGACTGAAAAAAAATCAGCATCACTACACTGCAAACCGGCACTCCAACTCTAGTGGGCAAGTTGTGTATGTGTGTGTAAGGTCACAACATTACCCACAGATTGGGCCACATATGAGCCCTGAGTTTTCATCCGAAAGGGTAACAGCTGTCGATCACAAACCCAACACGTAATCAAAGACCGTAGAGAATCGCACGGACGCGCACACACATACATTTCCGAAATGCATAATAATCCTCTGGTTTCTGAGTTGTGTTTTGAAGAATTATATAAAAACTCTATCACACAATTGCACCTACTTTATGCTGAAGTAGAAATACACTTAACAAGCGAATGGGAGTACACTATTCTCAAGTTAGGTACACTGCAAAGTACACGGTGTTCGTGATTCTGTCGTTCTTGCCGCCGCTTCCCCCCATCATCATCATCATCATCATTATCATCATCATCATTATTATTATTGTTATTATTATTATTATTATTATTATTTGATAAGCACCCTCAAAATGAAGACTAACTTGAAAAGAGCATCGCTTCCTTATGGTATTACTCTTCTGGACGACACCCACGGAATATATATATATATATATATATATATATATATATATATATATATATATATATATATATATATATATATATATATATATATATATATATATATATATATATATATATATATATATATGTATGTATATATAGCAGCTGCGTAATCGGTCGTGCAATGGAACACTTTGCCCAAACGGGACGGGACAACGTCCTGTTCCATTTGCTGAGCAGTAACGTGAACAGACATTGCAAGGGACAGGTGCTTTGGGCAGGAAATTGGGCACTTCACTCTTTTGTATTATTCGTATTTGGCAACTATCCAGTAGGGTGCAACACCATTTTCCACATTATAATTTCTGAATGGTAAGAAAATGGAAAAAGCCTGTGAGAAATAGTTTTTCATTCATTTTTATATATTTTTGTGAAGGGCACTTTGGGGGCACAGGGCAAAGGGGCGGGTGCTCGGGCACCCCACCCCCGCCTCTGCACGGGCCTCTTGCTGAGACTGGAGATCTGGAGTTCACTTCCTAGAAGGTCGTCCCGGCCTCCGAGCGTGTGGGGATGACCCTGCATGTAGGGAGGTTTGTTTCTTGGCGCTCTTGGAGGCAAGGAGGGCTACCTGAGGCAGAAGAACAGGGGCGTCGTGACTTCGTCAATACCTACCACTTCCCGAAATAGGTCGTCCTTACATATATACATGGGTCGAAGTCCAAATTGGAGAACAACCTTTGGGTCGGGTGGCTCCCTTCTCATAACAGGTGAAACATCTCGAATATTAGGCAGTGTCTGGTCTGTTACCCTGTTGATCACTCTTCCCGTTCCTGCCCGTAGGATCATGCAAGGCCGACGAGGACAAGTGTCTCCTCTGTGGGGTTAGGGATGGAAGGACAATGCCATCTCCGACGCTTGCCCAGAGAAACGGAAGGCAGCAGGCACTGCTCGCCTGCATAGTGCGTCAGCCATCTGCACCCAGCTTGCCTTCCGCCTACCACAGGTATCTGCCGTCGCTCGACTGCCGCCACTAGTCTGTCAAATCGACTGCCGTCACTTGTCTTCCAGATAGACTGCCCGTTCAACTGCCTACACTCTCCTACCACAGGTATACTCGTGGCTTACCACCACCGCCACTAGATCATTTAGCAAACTAGAGCTGTGAGTGTCCCCACCTTGACCCACCCACACGCTCAACGGAGATCACAAGGTCCCGTACTTCTGCTCCGGTAAAGCTAATGACTGGCAACCTCGACTGTCAAGTCCACGACACCCTTGGTGGCCTAACGCCCAACCCGCTCATGACGACCATTCCCAAGTGTCTATCTTTTCAGGGAGATGTTCCAAGTACAAGATCCCCTGAGCAGCCTCCCGAGATACACCAACTTCTTCAAGACATACAGGACGACTCCGATCCCACGGGAGTAGCCAAACGCCCGATGTTTGCTACCCTGTGGCAAACGGACTGTCGCCTGCTGCTGCCCCTGCAGTCTGATGACCAGATCTACCCCCGTCTTCAAGTTCCGGCCCCGTTGTGAGGATAACTCCCTTGACAATTTCTTGTCGAGGCTCCACACGACCTCACTCTTATTCTCGACTTCCGTAGCGGCGTGTCAGGAAGTTGTCCTCGCTTCTAGTCTTCACTCCTCGGTCCTCCTCCCTAACCTCACCGTCCAACGACCTTTGAGCCCCAAGGCCCCCTAAGGCAATCGCTCGTGGGGCCAGCCGTGTGACTCATGTGCCACCCGGCTGCTTCGGATCGACCAAAGCTTCCTTGAGGCCCACGGGTGGGACAAACCCCTCTTGAGAAACTCACGTGCAGCATCAGTCCCAACGTGATGATAAACAGTGGATTCATTGAGGAATGCATACCCTCTTCGTGAGTCAGCAGCGTAAGAACGTTTTGCGTCCTACTTCCCAAGCATTGAATTTGACCTCGCGCCAATTAGGAGCACGGGTCATGACCCGACCCGTGTATGTAAAGACTGGACGAACGGCGAAGATTCAGATCGCCTCGGAGCATCACACAATGAGCCTGGATCGCTGTCTCCTTGCTTTTTAACATCCCTCTCCCCCGCAAGCAGAACAATTGCTACACGATACACACAATCGTCACCTCTCTCACCGTCTCCCCCATATTTTCTCGCATTTAGAGCGAGCTATCATTACTGGCGCCCAACATTCCTTTTTTAAATAAACAAACTTTCTCTCCATCATATTTTGCCTTCAAACCAGCCTAACATTTAGTTGTCCAAGGTGCGGCAAGATTACCAGCCAAACATTTGGCGCTCAACGTGGAGCAAGAGTATAGCCTAACAGTAATGTTTTGTACAATGTTTCTGTCACGTAATGCTCATGCATTTTGTATTTCTCTTCTATTAGTACATTTCATCTATATCTATTTAGCGCTCTTCTTGTTTTTATTTAATGTCATGACACTTGCCATCCAAGATTATTTCATTAGCTCCTTCCTTTCCCAGAATAACTTTCTCCTCGAAATCTTTCTTAAATCTCACATGGCATTAAGTGTAGCATTATTTAAATCCTATATGCTATAGTTCTTTTTGATATTTTTTTTTATTCTAACTCTGCCGCACAATCTTGCAAAACAGCATCATCCGTTCTATTTTTAAACTGTTTCCCATTCTCGTATTTTCTCAGGTCTCTAGTTGTTGTCGTGAAATTTGCTATCAGGATGTAATGGTCTGCATTACTAAACATCTGTTTTTCGTATATAAAGCATATCTTAGTAGTTGTGCATTTGCTGCTTATCATAGTGGTCAGTGGGCTTGGTATGCTCCGCATGCACCCCCGTCCCGCTACAATTTGACTTCACTATATTTTTCTGGACACTTATTATATCTGGATAATGAAATGGAGAGGTAACAAATAAACTGGGATACACAGGGTGTTCTCACCCTATTTATGAGTATAAACCATTTGAAGCCAATTTTCGACTGACACCGAGCATATATTTGAGCATATTTCATTTTTTATGTGCTTAACCATGAGGAACCATAACAAATAAGGTATCATCTGAAAGATATTTTAATCTATCATTTGAAAAGTAATACAAATGGGTAGTAAGAATTATCATTAGTTTACTATCTCATGTCATGTGACAACACTACTCAAAAAATAAAAAGGATAAGAAAAATAACAGGAAAAATTCTTATTCTATGTTTTTTTTTTTAACTGTGGTGAATATATCTGCTGTTAGAGTCTTTTAATGCATTATGGAACCCAAGACGCTTCTTTTGACACCAAATTTGTCGACACAAATCTTCAGGAAGTTAAGCTATTAAGTATTCACATCAGATTGCATCCAACTCAACATTAGATTCAGCATTTTCCTCGCCATCTTTTTCGTTTCTGGTTTCTATCTACCAAGTGATCAAGCAACTCGTTTCCATCAAACCAGTGTGGTTATAGTAGATCTTCAACCAATCATCCATGATTGGTGGGGCTTGGGGATTTTGGATTAGGAATGTGCAATCTTTTCCATATTGCCTCCTGATATAGTTCACCTTAACCTCATATTGCTCTAGAGTTCTTCATAAATTTTCATAAAGCATACAACATTGACATTGACTGGTAATGTACCTGCATCATCAATACCACCACGCAGCTTGTTGAAAAGCTTGGCTTCGCCAGTCTTCATAAAGTGTCCAGGAAGGCCGATGCCGTATGGAATGCTGGTCAGTGAGACAGTTAACATCTATGATAGAAATGCAACAGCCCACAGCCTAGGAGATAACCCAAGAAACTCCCTAGCTAGTAAGGTATTTATCATGATTAAAGGTGACGTTGTCTTTAGCAATGACTACGTGGAAAACTCTGTGAAGTCCAAGGAAAGAAAGACAAGGGGTATCAGAGAAACTCCTACAAAGAGATCCAGCAACCAAGAAACCTTTGGACTGGAATTTTTTTTTGATGAATGATGGACACATCTGATGATGGAGGGGTGCATGTGGGCATACCTGACCCACGGACTATAGGATACATTTCATCGTATTCTTTTGTTCATCTTTGTTCCAGATACATTGCAGTACAGTATAATACATGTATCATTATAGTTGTGGTCATAGTTTTGCAGTATCAACTTTTACTCTGTCATTAGATTTGATACACTGTTGCTAGTGCATCTATAAAATGAAAAAATATTGTTATCTGTAATAGTTTTGCAAGAAATGAAAAATATATTATTTTAATTTATGTAATTTATATTATTTTCTATATTAAGATTTATGAATAAAAATGTATATGATTTACTTACATATTTACTGAACAGAAATATTTCTTCATGTGTTTACAACTATTCTCTCTTCGTTGTGATAGGCACCATGGACAAGCCAGTCAAGCTCGCTCGTGTAAGTTTTGTTTATTTTACGTTAATCTAGATATAAATACAAGAAAACAAAGGGTGGGGAGTAGTAGTTAGCATTTTTCTCAATATGCTAAATGTTATCTGTTGTCTTTAATTAGAATGAAAGGGAATATACGAACCGTAAATGTTAGTGACGGCAAAGCATGCATGTGCGGAACGAGGCCTTAGTAAACATTGGAGGGAGAGGAGCGGTTATTGATGTTGGGTTGTACCTTGCTACAATAAATTGCATTATTCTTATAATTTTCAGGTGTTTTGTTTGAAATAAGCATTAAGCTAGTTGCAGCTAAGACGTTATGCCTTTATCGCCCCTAATCGGCTAATCATGTGTAGTTTAGGAGGGAACCATACTATGATACTTGTGTTTGTTCCTTCAAGTTATGATCCTTCGCTAAACAGCATAGATTGCAAGCGTTTCCTGATAATCTTGATTCTGGCAGTGTATACTCACGTGCCGGTACTGTTCCAGTAAACCCAAATGGAACTTTCACTTTTTTGTCAGGTTTGCACTGGAAAGATCTAATTGATCCTATGGAATGGTTAGTTTAGGAGCTACTGGACATGCATGATTCTGGAATTTTACCCAGTTGTGAATGGTTCTGAGGATTTGCATGAAATGTATTCTTCATACATGGTTGTCAGAATTAATGTTAATAATGTAGGTAGGTCAAACACCACCAGAGGCGCCACCGTCGATGACGAGCACAATAGCGCGTCATTTTATGCGCACGCCATTCAAACGGCCAAATTTATATACCGCGGGAAAGTTAATTAATAAAAATGTTGTGTGAGTGTATTTACTACGATCGTAGTAAATTTCAAACATTCACATCATCAGTTACATGTCGGTCAATAAAAACATAAGATAAACATGGCGGCCTGCATTCAGCAGTAAATCGAAAATTGGCATATGTTTCAACGTAAAAGATGAGCTAACATATTTACGGTTGTGGCAATTGACTATAATAATGAAAAACTACTAGTATCGCGGATTATTCTAATACCAAAATAAAGGCAGCGTGTTACGGTAGAGCTGAGAAATCGGAGGTATTAATTAGTTTTTTTTTTCTATCGGGTCGGATTATCGGATAACAACATCAACATCAACCCGCCATCTTATCAAACTTCACTCTATTAAGTTTCTTACTATTATGTTATTAGCGTAATAGACTTATAGTTGAATTATTTGAACTATTTTCTTTAAAATGTGTGATTTTCATGTAATTTGATCAAAGAGAAGTTACGTTTTTATCCTCCGTAATGTTACGGACCACAGCTACGATTCGTCCTGCCCGCTATCTATGATCACTGGTGGTATGGATCAAACTACACTATTAAGTTTGTTACTATTGTGTTATTAGTGTAATAGCTTGCATATAGTTGAATTATTCAAACTATTTTCTTTAAAATGTGTGATTTTCATGTAATTTGAAGGTATTCGTAGCTGTGGTGGGTAATTTTGCAGAGGATAAAAACGTAATTTTATGATCAAGTTACATGGAAATCACACATCTTAAAGAAAATATGTCAAATAATGCAACAATATGCTATTTTTTTATATAAAATTGTGCCTGTCAACAAAAACCGTCATTGTTTACGTTCGATCGTCGATTCGTCAGACCGCACGTTTCGGCCCGATTTCCGGGGAGAAAATAGGCCCGATTTAATTCCATTCAAAATGCAATATCTCGAGAACAAGGACAGCTAGATGGATAATTCAAATTGCATTATACTCATAGCGACTTTTTGCATCCCATGAGAACTACTTCAGCTCAAATATCATGAATTCCATTTTCATGTTGACCTAGCTAGTTTAGGAGCTACTGGACATGCATGATTCTGGAATTTTACCCAGTTGTGAATGGTTCTGAGGATTTGCATGAAATGTATTCTTCATACATGGTTGTCAGAATTAATGTTAATAATGTGAAGCAGTGATACTGATAGGACGGATGAATTAGAGGTGGGAAATAACTTGTTTATCCTGCAGGCTTTTTTTCTGATCACGTGTTTTGGTACGTCTTTCAAGAATTGTATCTAAAATACCATCAACTAAGTCTTTAATTATTTTAATCCTTATGTGATCAGTGTTTTTAGGTTTCAAATAATAAATGTTGAAGGAGGATGGATTGGAGGTGGGAAATATCTGTTTTGTCCTGCATGCTTTTTTTTCGGTGGTAGTGTTTTGGTACGTCATTTAAGCATTGTATCTAAAATACTATCAGCTAAGTTGCGTTTAATTATTTTAATCCTTATGTGATCGATGTTTTTAGGTGAACCTTGAACAGGCCTCACATTAATATCTACTAATATGTCTGTATTGAGCTTCATAGTATAGCTGGTGCAATGCATGATGATATATGTAACACAGTGCAGCAAAAACTTTTCCTGTCAAATCATAATGATCATACAGGAATTCTGATCTAAACCTTGTTTAGGTATTTTAGTTGTGCACACCTACATGATAAAGCATTGGAAAATTGAATACTAATTTTGTAAACTATAAAACCTGAACTTAATTACAATTTTGTTGGCGGAAATTATAAAAAAAACTTTGCTACAAGCAAATCTAATGAATGAAGCAGCTAGGATAAGGTCCAGAAACTCAATTAGATGATGGCTTTCATGTTGTGGACAGGGTGTACTCCAACTCAGGTAATGGTAATAAGCAGTTACATAGACAATAGGGCTTCCTTGGACTTTGAGAGAACATGGGGTTCTGCCGTCATTTATTAATTGTCTGAGGTACAATAATAATCAGGCCATCAGCATCTGTGGCGGCAATCCGGATGATCTTCAGAATTTGAGGTACCAAATTATGAAATATAGGTTAGGACTTAGGTTAGAATAGATGAATTTATCCTTTCATTTCTTCAATCTCGGCAACTTTCAAAATATGGTGTATCACTCAACTGCCACGACTTCATTAGTAAATCAGTTTTAGTAAATTTTTTGTTATTGATTTCTGCCAAGAAAATTGCATATTATGTTTATGTATTTAGTTTAGAAAATTAATTAATTTTCTATTGCTATATCGTGTACATGTGCTAAAAATTTATCCTTACTTCCCCTCATCTTGGGAAAATTTTCTTTATAAAAAATGTAGTCTTCACATATTTGGTTTACTTAATTTTGTAAATTATAATACATCAATATAATAAATTTTTTCTTGGCAGAAATAAATACCAGAAAATGTTGCTAAAACCTATACAGAAATGAATGGTCGCTTTGACTCCTTTAGACGCCATCTTTGTTTTGATAGATTCGGAGGTCGGAGACAACAACCCCGATGACCTCTAGAATTACAGGTACTGCATTACTTAATGCAGGTTAGGTTGGTAGGTTAGGTTAGAATAGACGAATTGGATCATACTTTAATTTCTTTGGTCTTAGCTTCTACCAAAACAAAGGTGTCTTAAGCAATCAAAGCACCTATATTTATTTGATTATAGGTTTTGGCAACTTTCTTTTATTGATTTCTGACAAGAATAACATGTATTACATTGATGTAATACAATTTGCAAAATTATTTTATTTTCTATTGCTGTATTGTGTAGGTGTTTATTTCTAAAATTTTACAGATTTTTGGGGGATGAATGAGTAACATTTGTCTTAATTTGATTTTTTATACGTGTTTATATATATTTATAATATAAGAATTTCATTCCTAACACTGAGATAGAGAATGGGAAACTTAGCCTCAAGGCAGTTGACTATTAGACAAGGAATTGTCTAGTGGCCTTTGGTGTAATTACAATAAGTGTTTCGAGCCCACCCACGCACACTGGGCATAATCAAAAACTTGCTGGTCATGCATGTGCTTAATTGTGGGTTCATATCCCACACTCCTCAGATTCCTATCAGACTCTTATCTGCCTCAACAATATAAGTAAGGTTCTTTGGCATTTAATCAATGTACAAGAAGTGCAGATAATGAAAAGAACGCATAGTTCAAAGTAACAATTACAATTGCTGAGGATAACACAAAAAAGCATGTAAGCTTATTTCCATTGTGGTCCTCAATACATGCTTGCTGGGCAAAGGTGATGGCTTTGGCTGCAGCTACCTTTGATCATTTGTGAATGGGGTGCTATTGGAAAATTTAGGTTTTTAGGTTGGGGAGCGTCAGTCATTTTCTGATTGCTTGGAAAAAAAAAGTCAGATGTAATATTCAAAAGATTTAGAAATACTGGTAGCTAGGGGTTGTGTAGGTTTCACGATATGAGAAAGGGGTAGAGCAAATGCAAAACTAGAATCTGCATCAGATCTTCATTTTATTATTGTAACCTTGTGAAGCCCTTGTATCCTGAATTAAGGTATGCAAGTGTAGTCCACCCCACATTATTAACCTGAACAGTCATTTCTGTGTCTGTAAGTTTTCAGTGTGGGCTGATGAAATTGTTTTAGTCATGCATTGTGAGTTTTTTTCCAGATCAGGAAACATTTTAGTTGCTGTTCTTGGTATCCTATGCTCTTGCATGTATCTTTGACTCTGGGGACCAGTCATAAATGGATTAGGGTTTCTATGAGTTATTTCATCATCTCCATGTATTGATGATCTTGCAATTCTGCAGCAGTCTCCGTATGTCTCAAAAACCTACTGACACATTTCAGGTGTTAAGTTGTCTTTCATCAACACTTCTAGACCTTTTTTTGCATTTAAATTGTCTCCAAAGGGAATAATTTAGTGATGGTCTTCTTGAGCTGTTGTCCATTTCCAGTACTTTTTTATTTATTTATTTATTTATTAATTAATTAATTAATTTTCCATTCTTGGCTCCAAACTATCAAAATGTTCATCTTAAGATGTGTAACCAATAAGTCTTTCACAATCTTTTCTCATATTTTCTCAGTTGTGCTGGTCAGACACCAGCCAGTACTTCAGTGGTTTCTTTTTACTTCTAACCATGAATTGGTACTGTGGTGGCTCTTTTCAAGTCGTGTGCTCTCCATAATTTATGATTATCCATTTTGAGATGACCATCATGCTCTGAAGCTTCTCTCACTTCCAGTGGTCCCAAAGGATTCCCCCACTTCTATGTTTATATCTTTTCAAACCCATTTTATTGCTTTCCTTTGTGAAGACATTTTCATTCATTATTTCTGCTCGAGATGATGGTAACTTGCCTCACAGTTGAAATTCATTCAGTTCTACACTGGCATATGTTGTCACTGATGAAGAGCTGGTAGTAAGCAATCATCATGAGCCATTTAGATGGGATAAGGTATTCTATTATGACTGTGCATACAGTGAACGCTAGTGTGGTGCAGATATTCGTGGTGAGATATCTGTATAACATGGCAATGTTAGTGTAGCTCTTTGGTATAAGAAGATTACCTTGTAAGGGGTTCCATAACAAACTACAAGCTTAAGTATTGAAAGGAAATTACTGTATGGGCATTTACTTGATTAGTTGATATAATTTATATGTAGTTTAGAAATTTTTATACATGGTTGATTGATAAGTACCAATGTACATGTATAGATTGGCTGTTTTCTTAAGTTAACGTGAATTTCAGGTTACCAAGGTTTTGGGCCGCACTGGATCCCAGGGACAGTGTACGCAGGTGCGAGTTGAGTTCTTGGACGAGTCGCAGCGTTCAATTATTCGCAATGTAAAAGGACCTGTCAGAGAAGGAGATATCCTCACTCTACTAGAATCTGAACGTGAAGCAAGAAGACTTAGGTGATGGCCTTATTTTAATGATGGTAAGTTTTAATGCAGTTAAGGTGTCCATGATGACATACAAGGGTTATCTGGAAAGTATCCAGCCATTTATGATTTCAAGAAATGCTACTAACCCAATAGTGCCCTACTCCTTAACCCCTTCCATACGGTGCCGCACACGTAGGCGTCATGGACTTAGATCTCGGTGGCAGCAGCCAATGCCAGCCGTACGACGTGTCGTAATAATACTCGCATCATAAAATATAGTCACCGCTTATATCGATCGTTCTCTCTTCACCCGTGAATTTTGATAACCATAGAAAATGCGATTACAAAAGAATTAGAAAGAATGTCATTATGGAGGGGCGACTACAATAAATATAATCAAGACGCCGATATGGCAGCCTCGCGAATACACTCGCTCCCCATGACGCCTACGTGTGCGGCACCGTATGGAAGGGGTTAATGTAACCTCCTTTGGACCTCTTGCACTTCTATCAGCACCTCTTCCACATTTGAAAACAATTTGCAAATTCCTCTTTTGGGATCTTCATCAGCTGGTTCATCACATTCTTCTTAATCTCATCGATGTAATGAAATCTCCCTTTTAATGACTATTTTAGCTTTGTGAAAATCCAGAAGTTGTAGGGGACTAGATCTGGACTGTATTGGGGCTGAGTGATGGGATATTTTGCCAAAAATACCTGCATGACACATGAAAAATGGGCAGGTGTATTAACATGAAAGATCTATTTTTCACTAGCCCACAACTGCTGTTGTTTCTTCTCTGCATCCTTCAGACTGTGAAAAACTTAATGCTCCATTATTGTTTGGCCTTGAGGAGTATACTTGTGGTGGATAACACCCTGATAATCAAAAACACCATTAACGTGACTTTGACACTGCTTTGACTCTCCCTTGCTGATTTTGGATGTGGAGAAACAGGTGACTTCTATTGGTTAGGCTGGGGTTTTGTTTCTGGGTTATAAGCGATCCATGACTCCAGTTATAACTTGTTTTAGGAAATTTTAGTCATTAATAGCAGCTTAAGGCCTGTGAATATTCATCATGAAATTAATTTTGCATGAATATTCAGCATGAAATTAATTTTGCTCACAGGTCAGGAGATGTGGGACAAATTGTACAGCCATGTGTCATGACAAGATCTTGCATCAAAATCTTTGAAACTCTTGTCCACGTGATACCAAGTTCATCTTTTAATTCGTGGATTGTCAATTGCCGATTTTCACTGGTTGCAGTCTTTACACATCTAACATTTTTAGTTGTTCTTGTTTAACCCCTTCCATACGGTGCCGCACACGTAGGCGGCATAAGGAGCAAGTGGATTTGCGACACTGCCATATCGGCGTCTTGATTATATTTATTGTAGTCGCCCGTGTTTTTACATTCTCCCAAATGCGCCCTGAATCCCATTCTCTGTGGTTTTCAAAATTCGCGGGTGAAAGAGAGAACGATCGATATAAGCGGTGACTATATTTTATGATGCGAGTATTATTACGACACGTCATATGGCTGGCATTGGCTGCTGCCCGCGAGATTTAAGTCCCGTACTGAAGTGGTTAAGGCCCTCCAGATCGTGGATGAGTTACGACAGATTTTTTGCCTTCTTTGAAGTGTTTGTACCACATTTTTATGTGCTTTGCTCATGGAATCATCCTGGAATGCTGCCTTAATCTTTCAAATAATTTCTGCTGACAAATGTTGAAGTTTGCAACTAAACTTGATTCGGTGATCTACTCGCTCATTATAAATACAATGGTCAAATAGCACACACCTTCACTCAGCAATGTCTGGCAGGTAATTGAAGTGTTACATGGGAGTATAGTTGCTCATGCATGTGCAGTAGGGTCTCCCGTCAGTGTCTGTCAAGTTCTGTTGGAATCTCGCAACCTATTTTGTACATATATATACTAAGGCTTTTTCCCCCTTACAAGGGAGGTAGCCAAAAAGAGAAAGGCATAAAATCATTCCCACCCATTCCATCCCTGAATACACTCCACTCCCCTCCACCCTCCCTCTTATCTTAGCACCTCCTGGATGACGGGTCATCCCTGCACCTTTTCCACTACCTGTTTTGTAAATATTCATAATGGCTGGATAATTTTTGGACAGACCTTGTATTCTTGCAGTAATGTGAAAAAAGATACAAGTGCTGGTAAACTATAGTCCATAACAACAACCCTAATGTGAATTTGTCTTTCGTGGTATTTAGACTTGTTTTTCTTTTCAGGTGTGATTTTGGCGACTCCGTATAAGATCAATAAAATGAGGTCGTAATCACTTGTCTTTGCTTTGTACCTGATGCTGAAATGTGATCTATGTTTTGAAGGTATATTTGAAATGTTATTGTGAGAAAATGGTAAAATCGTAGAGGATGTTACAAGAACTGAAGAGGTATCATTAAGGCCTGAACTAGAGCTAATTTTCCTTCATTGTTTTATAAAAAATGGCCAGTTTTTTTTCTCTCCACTCTTTAATAACTTGTCAGAATATTCACATGTATCCAAAGCCCTGTTTCCATCCATCCTGTTTTTTCTCTTTCTCTCTTTAGCAGTACAACTTTGCAGCAGCCTATATAACTTAATCTTATGGATTCACTCGCTCACTCCACATGGGGAAAGAGCTAGAGAAAGTACCTTAAATATAGACATCCTTGAATCAAACCAGGTTGAGGAGCTTACCCCCCCATCATGGTCACACATGTGATATGAATAATAAAATGAGGGGACAGTGGCCCTTTTAAAACCAGTCCTGTTACATCCCCCCCCCACCCTACCCCACAACACTTCATGAATGGGGCAGGGTGGCAGTGACTGCACCAAACCCTAGGCAACTAAACTCTAATACCTCGTCACTGTTCCAGAACTTCCTACAGAAAAACTGGATTATTTGACAACATCATAGGAAATATAATGTGTGACACTTGGTTGTTCGTGAGGAGAGGAGTGCTGCTAAGCCATGGCACATGAAAAACTACCAGTAGCAGATTATTACCTAGTTCAGTGTCCTTGCCACATGTTTGCAGGCACAACCCTTCATCCATAAGGAGCTAAGATGAGATGAGAATGGGCTAGGTGGGGAAAAAGCCTTATGGCATATAGATGATTGACTATTATGCCTAAGAACAAGATGTTCCTATCTTGCACTGACCATGACTGGATGACCATTTCATGACTGGAAACTACCCATGTGGTTTTGTAAGGTCATGTACAATATCAAGTTGAATTTGCTAACCACCTACCTTGCTACTAAGGAAGGTAACTAGGCAATGTATGCACCTATTTGTTTCCTTTTTATCTTTTAACTCGTTTTGAAGTTATTTGGACCAACAATGACCTACTGATTCATCTCTCAAGCAGCACTGATTTGTAACAAATCCTGGGCAGCACAGCGCTAATTTCTCATTATCTCGTCACATATTCCAACAGAAAATGGGGATAGCCAAATGTACTGTCTTGCTGCATTGCATCTGACCCAGAGCAGTGGGTGGGAAGTGTGGGTGACCCATTTATGAGGAGTGGGAGTGGGTTCCTGCCTTTTGACTTTACCTCCCTTATTAGGGTGAAAAATGCCCTTGGTAGAGGGTGGAGGGGAGGGGAGTGGAGTGTATTTAGGGATGGAATGGGTGGGAATGGTATTAATGCCTTTTTCTTTCTGGCTACCTCCCTTGTAAGGGGGAAAAAGCCTTTGGTATATGTATGTATATACATATATATCGGAGCTGGGCACATTCCTCAGTGCATTCCTCTATAGTTTGGCCACGGTTAGTGCTCCTGAATTATTAAATCGATATAGGTGTTGGTATAGTATGTGGCCTACAAAATTTTTCATTGGAATAGTACGTGGCCTACCAGACTTTTTATTTTAGTATGCATCTGTCTCTTAAGCTTTAATAGTTTGGGAGCACTAAACGTGGCCAAAGTAAAGCAGAATGTATCAAGGAATGTGCCCAGCTCTGATATAAATACCAAGGGCTTTTATTCCCATACAAGGGAGGTAGCCAAAATCAAGGGTATAAATCCACTGTCACCCATTTCATCCTTGTACTCCACTCCCATTCACCACCTTTCCTTCCCATTTTTCTTGGCTCCTGGATAGTGGGTCATCCCTGTATCTCACCCACTGCCTTGGGTCAGAAGCAATGCAGCAAGGCAACTTTGTTCAATTGGTGTCCTTCCTACATCTATCCCCTCGTGCATAAAAAGAGAAGTTAGGGAGATCCCTTTAGCATACATATACATATAACAAGGCTTTTTCCCCCATATAAGGGAGGTAGCCAAAAAGAAAAAGGGATAAAATCATTCTCACCCATTCCATCCCTAAATACACTCCACTCCCCTCCACCCTCCCTCCCATCTTAGCACCTCCTGGATGACGGGTCATCCCTGCACCTTGTCTACTGCCCTGGGTCGGAAGCAGTGTTGCAAGGCACAGCACATCCACAGCAAGGCCGCTTCATTAAATCGGCGACCCCCCTCTCCGTCCCCCCATGCATAAAAGGAGAAGACGGGGAGAAATTCCTTTGGGCTGCGTCAAATTTTGCTCACACATTCTACCTCACCCCCCTTTAGGCTGTGTCAAAATATCATTCGCAAGTATTCCCCCATCCCCCACCCACTCCTATGCATCATAGCATTATCCATACACAACCATTCTCCACTCACCCATATATTCTGTCTTCTTCAACAGATTCCCCTTTTCCCTAATTCCCTTTTTACCCCATTCATCCGTCTTGTCCATGGTCGCCCCCTCATGTTCACCACCTCCACCTCTGCCTTCTGCACCTCTTTTATTAATCTTCATTCTTTGCATGTGTTCAAACCATCTCAAAACTCATCAACCCTATCTCCCAACTACCTTTCCACCTCTGCTCTCCTTACCTCATTTCTCACTCTATCCAGCATAGTAACTCCTCTCTTATACTCCATGTTTCTGCCCCATACAGTGATGCCGGCACTATCATCCCTTCATACAATCTCCTGTTAGTATCCATTGCCAAATGTCTGTTTCTTGTTACCATTTTTAATCTCCCAAGTCATATACTTGCTTCTCTTGATCTGTATTCTATCTCCACCACCACTTTTCCCTTTCCTGCCATGTTCGCTCCTAAGTATCCAAAGCTATCCACTTCCTCCAGTCCCCTTAACCCCTTCACTCTAGGCCAAAATCTCGCGGGCAGCATTAGCTGCCAGACGTGCGATGTTGCAACATAATACTTGCATTATAAAAAATAAATTCACCGCTGTATTGCTCGTTCTCTCTTTCACCCGTGAATTTTGATAACCATAGAAAATATGATGAAGCCAGTTTACAGAGTATGGGGGTCACGTAGGTACAACTAAAATAAATATAATCAAGACGCCGACATTGGCATCATCGCGTACCCACTTGCTCCTCATGACGCCTACTTAGGCATCATCGTATGGAAGGGGTTAATACTCCCAATTTGCTGTCATCATCTCCCTTTGTACATATATTCACCTTTTGCCTACCTTTCCCAAACTCCACTACTAAATTCCTTAACCTCTTCACTCCGGGGCACATCGCACGTCTGGCAGCAGCAGCTGTGCGATGTTGCGTCACAATCGCATTATAAAAAATAAAGTCAGTGCTCAATCGTTCGTTCTCTTTCACCCGTGTATTTTGATAACCATAGGAAATATGATGAAGCCAGTTTAGAGAGAATGGAGGTTACGTAGGTACGACAACAATAAATATCAAAATGCCGACGTCAGCATCATCGAGTACCCACTTGCTCCTCATGCTGCCTACGTAGGCGTTACCGTATGGAAGTGGTTAATCCTTCCTCTGATCCTGCTACAAGTGCAAAATACAACATGCTTATCTCTCATTTTTCTTCATTTTCTAAAACTGTCTCCAATCCCTGCCCCATTACCCTTGCACCACCCCATCCATGTATAAATTGAACATCTATGGCAGCATGACACATCCCTGGTGAAGTCCCACCTTCACCTCAAACCACACTCTATTTCTAGTTCTAAAGGCCTGTCTACACGAGCGGGCCTGATCGGCGGGCTTGCCCGTTAACGGGCATATTTGATGGGCAAACGATCAAATTGCCCGAAAGGCTGCCGAGCGAAATCACTGAGCTGGTGCCCGGTAGCTGGAGTTTCTACCCTGCCAGACGCAAGATAATATCGTGAACCCACAGCGGGCCTTCATCCCACATTCCACGGCATAGTAGCACAGTGAACATTTAACGATGGCAGCCCAGGATAGAGCACAAAATCTTTTTCTTGACAATGCTAGGCACCATGGTTCTCGTACAGCACTCCACCCGCTACTGGCAACATCGGGCAGGCCCAGCTGTTCATCACTTCGGTCGTGTGGACAACATTCACGGGCAGGCCCGCGAGAATTTGCCCGTTAACGGGCAAACCCGCCGATCAGGCCCGCTCGTGTAGACAGGCCTTAACACAGGCTCTACTACTCTCGTAAAAACTCTTGACTGCTCTTAACAGCTTTCCTCCTATCTCATATATCTGCAGTATCTCCCACAGTGCCTATGTATCCTGTCATAAGCCTTTTCCAAATCCTTAACCCCTTCGTTACCGACCCGTCAAACGTACGTAAACAAATGTTTCAAACCGTCCCACGAATGGCTGGAGCCTTATGTTTGTAAACAGACACTTGCCACCATGTGGGTAGAAATAACCCAGAAACCGAGGCCTTGAGAGCCCTCAATACACACAGCTTATAACTGTGACACGTGCGTGTCACAGGGAGCACGCTCGGCTCCTGGCGGGTGCACTCATCCGTGACACGCAGGTGTCGCAAAACACACAAACGGTACTCAAGGGGTTAAAGGCCCAAGCAAAAAACATCCTTACCATTTCCTAAAGCTTTCTCACATATCTGCCTTACCACAAAACTGATCCATACAACTTCTACCTGCCCTAAACCCACACTGATCCACACCAATTATTCCCTCTGTTCCTCACTTATAATCCTCTCAATCAAAACCCTCCCATAAGCCTTCCCAATTACTCAACAAACTGCTCCCTCTGAAACTAGTACATTCACACTTGTCCCCTTTTCCCTTGTAAAGCGGAACTATACAGGCATTCCTCCAGCACTATCCTCTTTCAGATGAACATTAAACAACCTCACCAGCAAGTTCACTATCACTGTCCCTCCCTTTTTTAGACACTGCATGACACCCATCTAACCCAGGTGCCTTACCTGCTCTCTTCACTTTAATATCTGGTTTCACCTCATCTCTTGCTTCTTCATTTTCCTCATTCATCACTGTCATTCTCTTAGTGTATCCCACTGCAACTACCTTTCCCTCCCCATCCTCCTTCACATTTAGCAACTCCTTAAAACACTAGCCATCTTCCTTTTACTGCTATTTCTTCCTTGGTATATACATATACCAAAGGTTTTTCCTTCCTTACAAGGGTGGTAGCCAAAAAACAAAGGCATAAAAAACACTCCCACTCATTCCATCCCCAACATACTCCACTCCCATCCACCCCCTTCCCTCCCTCTTAGCTTGGCACCTCCTGGATGATGGGTCATCCCTGCATTTTGCCTACTGTCTTGGGTCAGAAGCAGTGTTGAAAGATACAGCACATTCACAGCAAGGCTGCTTCATTAAATCGGCAAAAAAAAAAAAAAAAACCTCTCAGTCCCCTCATGTAGAAGAGGAGAAGGCAGGGAGAAATTCTTTCAGGCTTTTAATTTATTTTTCACACGTACCCCCAACCCCAACCCATTCCCCCACATGCATCACAGCATCATCCATACACAACCATTCTCTATTCACCCCTATCTTCTGTCCTCTCCAATCCTTCCTCAACAGACATTCCTCTCTTTCCTAATGCCCCTTTTACCCCATTCATCCATCTCATCCTAGGTCGCCCCCTCATGTTGACTCCTTCCACCTCTGCCTTCCACACCTCTTTTACTAATCTTTCCTCACTCATTCTTTCCATGTGTCCAAACCATCCCAATGCTCTTTCATCAACCCTACCTACCAACTCCCTTTCCAGCTGCCCAGGATGTAACACTTCACCCCATACCATACAACACATAATGGAAGACTGCATTATACACAATCATGCACGCAAACAACACAACATACACTCTATAAAGGATTTGTGGGAGAACCCAATTTTGGCTGTGGCATTCCTTGGGGAGACGGGACTGCTCGGACAGACAGTCTAGGGAACAACAACAACAACTCCCTTTCCAACCCCATTCACCTCCTGGCCTTGTTTCTCTATCCAGCATAGTAACTCCTATCATATTTCTCAGACACCTCATCTTGAATACATTCAAACTCCTCTCTTAATATTCCATGTTTCTGCCCCATACAGTGCTGTCTGTACAATCACTCCTTCACACAATCTCCTCTTAGAATCCATTCCCAAATGTCTATTTCTTGTTACACTTTTTAATCCCCCAAGGCATTTACCTGCTTCTCTTAATCTACATTCTACCTCCACCTTCCTTTCCTGCCACATTGGCACCCAAATATCTAAAACTATCCACTTCCAGTCTCTCTCCCTTAATACTCCCTTCCAGTCTGCTGACACTCTCCCCTTGTACATCTCATCACCTTACTTTCACCCACATTTATCTTCGACTTCTTTCGCACACCTTCCCAAACTCTAAGTTCTTCAGTCCCTCCTCTGATCCTGCTACAAGTGCAGTGTCTTCAACAAACAACAACTGGCATATCTCCCACTTTTCTCCATTTTCATTAACCATATCCAATCTCCGACTCTACCCTTCCATTTACCTCTCACACCACCCCACCCATGTATAAATTGAACAGCCAAGGTGACATAACACATCCCAGATGAAGTCCACCTTCACCTCAAACCACTCGCTCTCCATTTCTAATCCTAACACAAGCTCTACTACTCTTGTAAAAGCTCTTGACTGATCTTAACAGTTTCCCCCCTATCCCATATATCTGCAATACCTCCCACAGTGCCTTCCTGTCTACCCTGTCATAAACCTCCAAATCCATAAAAGCCCAAAAAACATCCTTGCCTTTTCCCAAAGCTTTCACACATCTATCTTACCACAAAAATCTGAACAACACAATCCCTACTTGTCCTAAATCCAGTGTTCCTCACCAATTACACCCTCTGTTCCTCTCCTAATCCTCTCAATCAAGACCCTCCCATAAGTCTTCCCAATTACACTTGACAAGCTGATCCTCTGAAACTACTACACTCTCACTTGTTCCCTTTTCCTTTGTAAAGTTGAACTATACAGGTACTCCTCCAGTCCTCTGGCACTCTACCCTCGCTGAAACAAACATTAAATAACCTTACCAGCCAGTCCACCATTACTGTTCCTCCTTTTTTCTGACATTCTGCATGACTTCCATCCAATCCAGATGCCTTACCTGCTCCCATCATCACTGCCTTAACTTCATCTTTCCTTCTTTCTCCTCTGTTTTCCTCGCTTATCATGGTAATTTTCTAAGCACATCCCACTGCAACAACTTTTCCTCCTTATCCTCCTTCACATTTAGCAACTCCCTAAAATACTCTGCCCATTTTCCTCTTACTGCCTTCTCTTCCATTATCATCTCTCCATCTGCACCATTTACCTTTTCTTCTACTTGATCCTCTTCCTCTCTTTTTATTACTTTCATAAATTTGTCATACTCTTACCCCATTTCACATCTGCTCTCCTCTTTGCCTCCTTTCTCTAATACTTTACTTCTCTTTTCTTTGTACCTCTTATATGATTCTCTCATCCTATTTTGTAACCAATCTGTAGAAGCTCGCTTCTCTTCTACAACCTTTTTGCTTCCTCATCCCACCACTCACTACCCTTCCTTCTACTTCCTCCTGTCCTCCTTGTTCCACACACCATCTTTGCACACCTTGTGACTCCCTCCTTGAACCATCCCCATTCCTCCTCCACTCCTAGTTCTACTCTATCTTTCACTCCCTCCCACTCCTCAGCTTCTTCTTGTGCTCCTTTTCCTTTTCTTTCTCATTTAAGCAGTTCACTCTAAGCACCTCCCTACCTTCTGTCCTTTTCCTCTTTCTCGGTCTATCCTTCACTCTCAATTTACCTTCCAGACAGATAAATATCCTCAACTAACTGAACCAGCATATGAAATATAATGTATTAGATTGTGTATAGCCCAGAATGTATCCTGTGATCTGAAACTACAATCCCATATAAGATGGGGAGTAGATGATGTGGGTGTCAGACCTACATCTGCTACACTTGCAACCCTTCAAATGCTAGAACCTGTACACTTTTGTGGCTGCCTCGGCACAGGTCCCTCTCATGGTAAAATCATGTACGCAGTAATTGGACAACCCCCTTTGAGTATCAAGGGGGTTACAATTTCCTTTCCTAGAGAAATGAAGAAAACCAGTGTGATAAAAGGCAGTCCCGAAGAGAGGGGTTACTGTGCATCCCCTTCCCACGGCAGTGTGAGAGTAACTGGCTGGGTTCTCCCTCACAGACTACTGGTCCAGCATGACAGGAAGGAGTTACCAAGTAATTTTTATCTACATCATTTTACCTCAGAAAATGCCATCCTATTTTTGTCATAACCATGCAGCCTCATGGGGTATGGTCCACATACTTTTGATGAGTACTGTACATTTTCCTAATTTAGGATGACTATTAGAGATGGTTTAGACACATGGAAAGAATGAAAAAGACTAGTAAAAGAGGTGGGGAAGGCAGAGGTGGATGGAGTGAACTTGAGGGGACAACCAAGGATGAGATGGATAGATGGGGCAAAAGGTGCTTTGAGCAAGAGAGGAATGGCTGTTGAGCAGGGAAGGGAGGAGGCAGGAGATGGGGTGAGTGGAGAATGGCTGTGTATTGATGAAACTGATGCAAGGATGGGATGGGTAAGTAGGGATTGGTTGTTGTTGTTCCTGTTCCCTAGACTGTCTGTCCAAGCAGTCCCGTCTCCCCAAGGAATGCCACAGCCGAAACTGGGTTTTCCCACAAATCCTTTATAGAGTGTATGTTGTGTTGTTTGCGTGCATGATTGTGTATAATGCAGTCTTCCATTATGTGTTGTATGGTATGGGGTGAAGTGTTACATCCTGGGCAGCTGTTCACAATGTGGTCATCCAGCCTCTTCTGGTAACTTAGAAGTGCTGGGTGGTGGCCGCACCGCAGTCTGGCCAAGTGGACTCTGTCCTTTCGTGGGAGAGAGGATTCAGAAGGGTGGATATCAGGGGGTCTGGCATGCAGCAGTGTGTTGTCTTTCAGTGTGTTAATGGAGCGGTGAGTGATATGATTATGAATATGTTTCCGGAGGCTGGTATTTGGTGGTTGTGGAGGAAGAGAAGAGAGTATTTGTGCATAATAAAGGTCTTTGGGTGTTGTTTTAATGTTTCTTGGTGTGAGTGGGTGTTCTGCTATGTAGTGTAGCAGGTGTGATGTGTTTGTGGTGGCTGCGGCAAGTGTTTGTGTGGCTCTCATGTCGAGGTGGTCCTTGACTTTGAGGACTTTTGTTTCATGGTGTAAATGGTCTGTTGGTGTTGTATTTGTGCAGCCTGTAATTGTTTTTAGGGCTTTGTTTTGTATGATTTGAAGGGTGTTGTGGTGTCTCACTGAGATTAAGAGCCCATTAAGGACTTGCATAAGTCATCACTGAGCGTATGCATTGTTTGTATATTGTTATATTAGTTTTTTTGTTTTGTCCAAATGTCGTTCCAGTGATTGACTTAAGGGGGTACGCGACACCTGGGGGGTGAATTTGGTCAAGATATGGCATTTTTCAAAACTGTGTTCAAAATGTTCGTATACCACTTAGAAATAAATCCCGACAAATAATTTTCCAGCCGCGCGCAATTTAAAGGTCCTGGGTGAGGATTAAAGGGACAGATTTAAAGGCGCAACCCACACTAGAAGGAGGCGTGCCACTTAGGACCTTCAGGCGCAGCGAATAACGTTGAAATTTGATTGAATTTACACTCGCCCAGTGTATCAACGGCCAATACGATTGTGGAGGGGAAGGGAGGAAGGTGGAGGGAGAATATTTTGCCAACTTTGTGCGAAACTAAGCGTTAGTTACCGGCTAACTCCGAAAAGGGAAGTACGCATGTCTCATGAGCTCTCATTGCAATCTATTACTTTAGCTAGTACATATTACTCTTTAGTACAGTCATCATGGGTAGCAAAAAGAACAAAAGAACATCACAATGACAAAAAACAGCAGTTAAAGATGGCAAGCAGTCAAAGACGACTAAAGATCTCACCACCTCTCACTCCACCACCGCCCTCACCTGCACCTCTGTGACGGTGACAGAGGTAAAGGACAACATTAGACTAAACAATTCAAAGAGGAAGATTAAATCCAAAGAAGAAAGCAAGAGGAAAAAGATCAAGGCTATACAGGAAGAAGAAAGAAGAAGGGACATCATATGATGCTGGAGGGGGTGCCCTACCAACATAGATTGGCGAGGGGAATCTGATGAGGAAAGAGAAGGTGCCCACTACTGGAAAATAAACCTCTTTCCAATGATTTAGATACCCTGAAGACCCCCAGCAGAGAGGTTTCATATGAAGAAACCGCCAAAGGTGCAAAAAAGCAAATTATATGATGTTGTCGTCTGTGCGTCGTCACTACTGTGACATACTTATACTTTAGTTTTTCAGTATTTAAAGTACTTATAATTAAAATATGTTGATAATTTTTACTGTACTTACTTATTATATAATAAGAATTAAGCCATGAAAAAATCAGTCAAATTGGTGAAACTATAAGCAAGTTACAGATATATTCATATTTCAAGTTGCCATATCTCCGTTCGATATTTTTCTACTTTTTTTTAATCATAAAAAATCTAATATACATTAGATTTAAATGAAACTTACAGGGAATATTACTTTTAGTAACTGCTAGGGCCGATCGTTCGAATATTTTGAATAGGATGAAAGAGTTCGGAGTAATAATGGAAACGAGCAAAAAAATTGTATTTTTCATGATTTTTGCCAGCCATTAAAATTGAAATGCCTGTATGCAAAAGTATAAAGGAAATTGTTCAATTACTCAATGACCGGCCCTAGGTGTGCCTACTGACTAATCATAGCCAAAATATAAAACAAATTGGTCCACGTATTATGGTGCTGTGCACTTTTAAATGTCGCTACTGGTATACGTACATGTGTACATATGTACATACATCATTCTGCTTCACCTAAAATGTAGGCAATATGGATACCTATTTACCTGAGAAGTTTCAGCTCTTTACTCTAAATATTTTAGAAAATGACCTCCAGGTGTCGCGTACCCCCTTAAGTCTAGGTGTGTATTTGTTTTTTATGTTTGTGATGTGTTGTTTGAAAGACATGGATGTATCGTATGTTACACCAAGAATTTTCGGTGTGTTTGTGTGTGGTAATAGTGTTGTTGATGTAGAGATGAGGTATGTATTTGTGTTCTATTGTCCAGTTGGTGAGAAGTGTTGCTGTAGAATTGGTTGGAGCTATTTTGAGTCTGTTTGTGATGAACCATGTGTTGAGTGTATCAAGGTATGGCTGGATTATTTCTGCAGCTTTGTGTTACGAAGTGTGCATGTGATTGTTATGTCGTCTGCGTAGGAAGAGATTTGTATTTCTGAGGTGTCTGGCGTGGGTAAGTCATGCATGTATAGATTAAATAGTGTGGGGGATAGAACTGAGCCCTGTGGTACTCCATTCTTAATGTTTCTGATTTGCGATGATTGGCCATTACATGACACGTAAGCATTCCTACCTGCCAGATAATTGGCCAGCCATCTTTTGGTGTTATTGTGCATGTCTGTGTTATATATTTTATTTGTTAGGTTGTGGCGGGGGATAGCATCAAAAGCTTTATTAATGTCTAATGTCATGAGAAGTGTTCTGTGGTGGGGCCTATTTGAATTGATGCCATCTAAAATTCTTTGTGTGAGGTTTATCAGAAGAGTGTTTGTGGAGTGTAGTGGCCTAAAACCGTGTTGTGAGTCAGCAAGGGGAATATGTGGTGTGACAAGTTTAAGTATTAGGCATTCAATGACTAGAGGGGGTGCAGAGAAGTGTGATTGGGAGGTGCGATGTTGGGATTGTTCGGTTTTGGAATGGTGATTATTTTACCATGCTTCCAGATGTCGGGTATAGTGTTGTGTGAATAGCTGTAGTTTGCAATGTTTGTGAGTGCATGTATACCTTGTGGTCCAATGTGTTTTAGGTGGATGTTGCTTATGTTATCAGGGCCACAGGCAGATGAGTGCTTTAGATTATGTATTATGAGTTTTGTCTGACTGTCTATGAAGGGTGAATAGTCTGAGTCTGTGGGGAAGTCTTTCTTACATCGAATGGTGCGTCGGTCGTCAGGGTGAGAAGTGAGATGGCTTGTCTGTGCAAAATGACGTATGAATGCGTTTGCTTGTTGTCTCTTTGAGGGTAGATTATCTGTTGTTGTGATTATTGCTGCGTGAGAGCGTGTAGTGTTACTGTTGGATAGTGTGATGCTGTTGAGTGTTTTGTACAATTTGCTGGTGTTTGTTTTGTGATCTAGTGTATTGATAAAGTTTTGCCAATTTTGTGTTTTTTGTTCGTGTATTTTATTAACAATCACAGTGTTTAGTGTTTGTATTTGGTCTGCTATGTTTTGAGGGATAGGTGTGGGGGTATTGTGTTTAAGTGTGTCACGTTGTCTGATGAGGTCTTGGATTTCTTGTGTGAAGTTGGGGTTGTGTGATTTTCTGTTGCCTCTAGGGATGTATCTCTTGTCTGCGTTTTGTATGATTGTATTGAAAGTGTGCACAGCATTGTTTATGTTTGTGATTGGTGTACTGTTAAGTGTTTCAAAATGTTGTTTTGTCTCTTCAGTAAAAGCTTCCCAGTTAGCTCTCTTGTAATTGGTATATGTGTGTCTGTGGCCAACTGGGGTGCATCTTGTTTTGGTGGTGATGATGATTGGAAGGTGGTCAGAACCAAGGGTTCCAACCACTCTCCATGATGTTGTTGGGGTTAGGCAGGGGGAGCAGAAGGTGATATCAGGAGAGGAGGGAGTGTAGAGGGCTTGGTGTGGGATATGTGTATGATTATGTGTGTTGTTCATAGTCAATGAGTCAAACTGAGTCTGTATATCAAGCCTTCTGTCTGTGTCAGGGTTGTCGACATACCAGGCAGACAACTTGGCGTTGAAGTCACCACCCATGATCAGGTTGGGGATTGAGGCTAGTTGGCTAAATTGAGGCTTGAAGGTGTTTGGAACTGTGGGGGATGATTGGGGGGGTGTACATGTTAACTATTGTCAGTGTTGATTTGTTGCCTGTGCGGATTAGTAGGGATTGGTTATTTGTGAGTGATATTTTGATGCAACCCACCGGTATATATCCCAGTCTTCTCTTTTTCTGCATGATGTGACAACAGAGAGGTAGGGGTCACCAATTAAGTGAAGCAGCCTTGCTATGGATGTACTTTGTTTTGCTGCATTGTTTCTGACCCAGGGCAGTGGGCAGGATACAGGGATGACCTGTCATCTATGAGGAACAAAGAGGGAGGAGAGGGTGGTGGATGGAAGTGGGTACATGCCTTTTGACTTTGCTACCTACCGTATAAGGAGTGCATTATTGTTTGGTCTCATGCGATGTGGTGGTTGTTTTTAGTCATGCTCCCTTGTGGACTGGTGAAAGATTTGTTGGTCACTACATTTGGGATATTTCCAATGTACTTGGGCATTGTTTATGCATGGTTGGGGGTTCATTTGAGTGAGAACTTAAAGTACACATTTATTCTGGTTGGGTCATGTGGGGACATTGTAAGGTCTGAGACTTGCATAGAGTTTGGTGTGTGTAGTGTCTGGAGATAGGATGGATTTCAGCTTGTTCTTTTAGCAGCATCTCCCAACCTTTTCCAACACTAGCACCCCCTGTAGCCAGATCTAAGCAGTCCAGCACCCACTAATTACTATTTCATTACTTGAAGGATATAGGAAAGTGTAGGTATGCATCACTTCCCTGCACTCCTTATAATTTATTTCAGCACTCCAGGTTGGGAAACACTGGTTTAGAAGCTGCAAGTGCTCTAGAGCAGGGGTTCTCATTAGGGGTGAAATTCACCCCCAGGGGGGAATTTTGGGTTTTCTGGGGGGTGATTTGTGACCACAGTCAGTTTACGCGGTGAGGAAAGCAATTATAGGTTTTGGCCTGTCACCTGGGCTGGAATTATACTAATATGGGAAAAATATATACTAATTTGGAAAAAGTAAAAGGGTTTTTAGTAATATTTGCATATTATTTAGAATGCACTTTTTGAAACAGGCAATCTTGGAAAGGAGGGGGGAATGACATTCAGACAAATGGTGAAAGGGGTGAATGGGCCGAGTAAGGCTGAGAACCCATGCTCTAGAGGGTATGTGCATGGGGGAGATTTATTTGATATTTGTAGAGGGAATGGTTAATTGACATGTCTGGGGTGGAAAATTCATTGATGTGGTACAATTACATAAGAATGAAGGAGACGGCAAGAGAACATAAGACCTACACTAGGCAGCTCCTTATCCATCACCACCTGTCATCCCCATCCATAAAGTTGTCTAATAATTTCTTAAAACAACTGATAGTTTCAGCGCTTACTACATGGTTACATATACATGTAACCATCACCACCTGTCATCCCCATCCATAAAGTTGTCTAATCATTTCTTAAAGCAACTGACAGTTTCAGCACTTACTACATGGTTACTGAAGTTTATTCCATTCATCAACCACCCTATTAGTAAACCAATTCTTGCCTATTTCCTTCTGAAATCTAAATTTGTCCAGTTTATAACCATTACTGCGAGTCCTGTCCTGTTGTTTTAATATGATGACCTTGTTTGCATCACCCTTGTTAAAACCTTTGATCCACTTGAACACCTCTATTAGATCACTCTGCACTCTGCATCTTTCCAGAGAGTATAAGTTAAGGTGCCCAACCCTCTCTTCGTAAGGCAAATTTCTGAGTCCATGTATTGTTTTGGTCATTCTTCTCTGTACTGATTCTGGTGAATTGATGTCCATTCTGTAGGACTGAGACCAAAACTGTACCGCATAGTCAAGGATGGGTCTAACTATAGCTAGATAGAGTTTAATAATTACCTCTGCACTTCTATTCGTTACCATCCTAGCAATGAAACCTAATGCTTTGTTAGGTTTATTCCTGGTGCTAATGCACTGTTTCCTGGTTTTAAGGTCTGGACTCACTAGAACTCCCAAGTCTGTCTCGCACCCAGTTTTCTCTAAAAGCATGTTATCTAAGCTGTATCTATTTTCAGGGTTGTGTAGCCCTACATTTAACATGATACACTTAGAGATATTGAAGCTCATTTACCATTTCACTGACCATGTGAACAATTTGTTAAGATCATCCTGCAGAATCTCTGTCATCTCCTGACCTAATTAGGCGTCCTATTTTAGTGTTGTCCGCAAATTTACTAACATCACTATTGATGTACTGTACTCCATTACATCTGTACTGTACTCCATTACATCTACTATAGTTTCTTATGGGGACTTGTAGTGGAATGGAGAAGGATGGAGTTTGTAGACTGTTCTTGTACACTTTTCTTGGGGTGAAGGGACTGTGGCTGTTAGGGTGGATGACAGGAGGTGACAAATGGGTTTCAGAGTGTGGATTTTAGTTGGCTGGATAGTTTGGGGTTGTAAAGGAGGTTCCTGTACTTCAAGTAGGTTCAAAGTGAGGGGTTGGATTACAGGCTCTTGCAACATTGGTGACAGATTTAGGGTTTGTGCAGGGGGTTGTTATAGTGTATGGTTGGTCTCTCTCTCTTGGTGTAACTGAGTGGACCCATTGGGGAGATGGGTTATCTGACAGACTAGTACTTCTGATATGTCTGGTATGATCATCCTGGATTGCACTCATTTTTAGGTTTCTCTCTGAAATTGATGTCTTCAGTCTCTGACTTCCTTTTCATACTGGTATACTGTGCAATCTGAGGATGAAGCAGGGTGGTCTTGATTGCAGTATATACATTTGGATGAATTTGAGCATGAGGTACCATAATGATAGCCTCGGAGCATAGTGGCAGAATTGTCTCGGCTTACTTATCCGTTGATTAGCGTAACTAACCAGTGGAGATCCGTCACCAAACTTTACAGGAGAGAAGTTCACATCTTTATGAACACCCACCACAGGAATTATGGAAAAATTACATTCCACATCGTTTCCGATTCATAAAAAGCTGCATTTAATGCTTAACTAAGCAAATTATGCTCCAAGGCTATCAATACAGTATACAGAGGCTGAGGAATGTTTACTTAACACCTAAGAACATCATTATCTAGTGTGCCCTAAGCACTGGCAGTTGAAACAACAATTAAGGTATGGGTAGCACTTCTCTACTTCATGTCTTATAACCTAGTCAAGCAGGCTGGATGTCACAGTTGATTGAAAGGCACTATCATTGTTGAGGTACCAATCTTTGTACAGTATTTCTATCACTTTGTCTCACTATTCCTCCCATTATTTTTCTGTGGTATCTTAAGAGGTGTAAAGTGGTGTTAAATGTTTTGTGACATTCGAAATAGGGTATCTGCCAGGATTGAGTCTTACAAAGGATTACAAAGGCGGAGCATGCCGACAGGAGACCTTTTGATCCATATCTAGGTCGGATGCAAAAAAAAAAAAAATTATATTAATAATAAAATAATAATGTAAATAACAAATAAAATACATAAATAAATGCATAGGTATAGTTAAAATAATAAACAGGTAAATAGTAAATAATAAATTAACATATAACTAATAATAAATGAAAATCAGACAGACAAATGATAACAAAACAAAAACAAATAATATAAGATAAATTATAATCATTACAGCATCTTACTTAAGTATTTATCTAAATGATTCTTAAAGCTTCGAACTGAACTACATTGCACTACCTGTGCAGGAAGTTTATTCCATTCATTAACTACACGGTTGGCAAAGTTGTTTCTACCTACTTCCAAATTGAATCTATTTCCGGACACTTTGAGACCATTGTTTCTTGTCGGATTCTCATTCAATGTGAAAATTTTGTCACTTTTGATGTTGTCAATTCCCTTTAAAATCTTAAAGACCTGTATCAAGTCACCTCTGAGTCTACGCTTTTTTAGGGAAAACAGATTCATGTGCTTTAGTCGATTTTCGTATGATTTATTTTTGATATTTGGAATCAGTTTTGTGGCTCGCCGTTGTACTTTTTCCAGTCTGTCAATGTCTTTAATGAGATTCAGTGACCATACGGAAACAGCATATTCCAAATGTGGACGAACTAACGATTTATATAGCTTGTTAATGAGTGATGGACTTTTGAAATCAAAAGATCGCGCAATCAGTCCTAGAATCTTATTTGCTTTCTCAGAGGCTGAAATACATTGCTTGGATGATTTGAGGTCGTTACTGATAATTATGCCGAGATCTTTTTCACTATCCACTTTTGTTAACAAATTTCCAAATAACTTGTAATCGTACTTAGTTATTTTTACCTATGTGCATTACCTTGCATTTACTTGTGTTAAATTTCATTAGCCACTTTTCAGACCATTGCTGTAATTGATCTAAATCTTCTTGAATATCTAATTGGTTTGAGTGATCATTTGCCACTCCGCACAGTTTTGTATCATCAGCAAATTTGGAAACAGTAGATTTTAGTCCCTGGTCTATATCATTTATATATACTATGAATAGAAGTGGCCCAAGAACGGAACCCTGAGGAACTCCACTTGCAACACTTTTCCATCCAGAAGTTTTTCCATTTAAAACAACTCTGTTTTCGACCATTCAACCAATTACTAGTCCAACCTAATAGGCTACCACTTATTCCATGCAAAGCTAGTTTAGTAAGTAGTCTTTTGTGTGGGACGGTATCAAAAGCTTTTGCAAAGTCTAGATATATTAAATCTATATTGTTTCTTTTGTCATAATTCGAGATAACTGTGTTGTAGAATTTGAGTAAGTTAGTCACGCAAGAACGTTTCTCATATAGAGCTTTTGATTTTAGTTCTATAAGAGTTCTCCTTGGGGAATTCTAAATTTATTCTAAAATTTGTTGTAATTGTAGGGCATTTATCATTTCATTGTTATTAGACTTCAGTGCCATGAATCTTGGTAGTCAAGTCAGGGTCCACTCTCTTGGTATGGGTCAAGTTGATTAGCAGGGCTGTGTGTGCTTGGGGGACCAATGATACCTGTATATGGTGGTCCTACAAGATGGACAGCAGAGCTGCAAGTTTGCTAACCCTGTCAATCCCCTCAACTCCATCAGGAGGTGCAACTCTGAGGAGCGGACAGTCTCTGGACTGAGCCCCAAGATCTCTCATCAACTTCGGCTGTCTTAAGCTGGGTCCACACTTGTTGCATTTCCACGTATCGTATCATCTTTGCATACCACATAGTGATACGATACGGTGCAACAGGGTATTGTACCCACTTGTTGTGTATCTGCCTGCTGTGTACAGATACGCAACAAGTGGGTACAATACGCTGTTGCACCGTATCGTATCACTAGGTGGTACGCAAAGATGATATGATACGTGGAAATGCAACAACTGTGGACCCGGCTTTACACTTTTGCACATGTGAAGAACTGACAGCTAGCAACTGCTCTTCTTTCTCTACAACATTCAGCTGGTGACAAAGTCCCAGACTGATACAAGACAAAGTACAATGTTACTTTCTAGGTCTGTGGGAGATTATGAGGACCAATGCCAACCACACATCCATTTAATGAAACACAAGGCAACGATTGACTTATTTGTAAACTTGGTAGTGCAGTATCGCTTAATGGGATCAAGATTATAATAGTTCATTGTGGTACTGGAGTCTGTTGATATCGCAGGTGGCAACAAATATTACCCTATCTAATAAGGGCAAGTAAATGCGCTTGTGTTACCATTTCAGGGTAGGTCTGCTTCATTCATTGTGAAATATTGCAGGGCAAGTCAGGAGTGTAACTGAGGGACTTAAGATTTGGGAGGGATGTTACTCCATTGTCATTTTGTTTATCATTATTAATATTCATGGCACATTATGGGTGAACATGCTGGGGTGATCCTCCAACCTGGTTAGGTATGGGGAGGCTATATTTAGGATATCTTCGATAATTTTTATGACAGTTGCATGCAGGATTCGAACCTACTGCTATCGGCCTCCCGTAAGATTTCCTTTGCAGAGCCTTAGACCACTACACCATCAGACACTTAAAAGCCTTGAAACCTGGAATCGAACTGATTCCCGAGGGTAGGAAAGATCACTAATCTGCGACCCCAATTCCTGTTTTACACAACGACCAAGTGCACCCGATAGTAAGGGGTAAGGATCGGAACAAATCCCTTTCACGCTTTTCGCCATTGTAACTATGAGAGAAATTCGCTAGTAACAGTGACATCAATCCGATAATTTTTATGACAGTCGCATGCAGGATTTGAACCTACTGCTATCGGCCTCCCGTAAGATTACCTTCGCAGAGCCTTAGACCACTACACCATCAGACTGTCATAAAAATTATTGGATTGATGTCTCTGTTACTAGCGAATTTCTCTCACAGTTACAATGGCGAAAATCGTGAAAGGGATTTGTTCCGACCCTTACCCCTTACTATCTGGTGCACTTGGGCCTTGTGTAAAACAGGAATTGGGGTCACAGATTAGTGATCTTTCCTACCCTTGGGAATCAGTTCGATTCCAGGTTTCAAAGCTTTTAAGTGTCTGATGGTGTAGTGGTCTAAGGCTCTGCGAAGGTGATCTTACGGGAGGCCGATAGCAGTAGGTTCGAATCCTGCATGTGACTGTCATAAAAATTATCGGATTGATGTCGCTGTTACTAGCGAATTTCTCCCTTAGGATATCTTCTTTAACCCCTTCCTCATGTGGTGTGAACAGAGCAGATATTGAATGGGGCTATGTAGGCTGCTGCCAAGCTACACTACTCCCCACCCTTACACAGATGAAATACTCGGACTACAAGGTCTGTCATATAGTCTGTGACTAAGTACTCCCAGAGATCACAATTTCCTGTCCACATCATCACCAGAAACGAGGTGAGGAGTGCTGGAGTGGACAGGGAGCTAGATGATAGGGCTGATGGAAGATTGCTGGGATGAAGAAAGATTGGCAAAAAGCATGTGCAAAGCCATGGTGGAGTGAACTTGAGGGGATGACTGAGGATGAGAAGAATGGATGAGCTGAAAGGGAATTTAAGCAAGAGGGGAATGTCTGTTGAGCAGGAAAGGGAAAGGGCAGGGGATAGGGGTGAGTGGAGAATGGTTGTGTATGAATGATATTTTGGCACAACCTAAGTAATTTCTCCCGGGAGGGAGGGTTACCATTAAGTGAAGCAGCCCTACTGTGGATGTTCTACGTTTTGCTGCAATGCTTCTAACCTGGGTGGTGGGTGGGAGACCAGGATGACCCATCATCCACGAGGAGCCAAGACAAAAAGTAAAGGGGAGAGTGGTGGTAGATGGGAGTGGGTGCATGCCTTGACCACCTCCCTTACAAGAGGGAAGAACCCCTTGGTATATAAAAACCATCGCCAGGACTTATAGTTGTTACATACATATACTAAGGCCTTCTCCCCCTTACAAGGGGGGTAGCCAAAAAGAAAAAGGCATAAAATCATTCCCACCCATTCCATCCCTTATAGTTGTTAATAGAAAATATGAAGTAAGTTATTGTTAGTTAATGGGACAGACTAAGTGAATGTCATTCTCACTTCCTTAATCTTGGCATTATCCAAGAGCACCACTTGAAGATGGTGAGGTAGTTGGGAAATCTTGCCTCCCTTCTCTTAGGTGATAAAATAGGCTGCAAGACCTTGAAACAATTCATAGCTATGTTGTTAAAGATAAATGTGGGTAAAAGTGAGGTGTACAAGGGGAGAGGATGGCAGCAAGTTGGAAGCGAGTATAAAGGGAGAGAGACTGGAGGAAGTGGATAGCTTCAGACTCTTGGGAGCAGATGTGGCAAGAAAATCGGAGAGTGGAGGTAGAATGTAGATTGAGAGAAGTAAATGCCTTGGATTAAAAAGTATAATGAGAAATATACATTTGGGAATGGATGTTGAGATTGTATGAAGGGGTGATTGTGCTGACAGCACTGTATGGGGTAGACATGAAACATAAGAGAGGAAGAGTTTAAATGTGTTTGAGGCGAAATGTCTGAAAATATGGTAAGAGTTACTAGGCTGAATAGAGTGCGAAATGAGGAGAGCGGGACTGGAAATGGAGTTGGGAGATAAGGTTGACGAGAGTATTGGGATGATTTGGACATGTAAAGAAAGGCGTGGAAGGCAGAGGTAGAAGTGAACATGAGGGGGCAACCAAGGTATAGATGGATGGATGGGGTCAAAGGGGCATTTGGAATAAGGGGAATGTGTTGAAGTGGAGAATGGTTTTGTTTGGATGATGCTGCGAAGCATGGGAGTGGTTGAGGTGAGGAGTATGTGTGAATGATATTTTGACAGTCTGAAGGGATTTCTTCTGGTCTTCACTTTTTCTGCACGAGGGGATGGAGAGGATGTCGCCAATTAAATGAAGCAGCCTTGTTATGGATGTGCCGTGTCTTGCTGCATTGCTTCTCATCCAAGGCAGTGGGCAAAATGCAGAGATGACCAGTCATCCAGGAGCCACAAAAAGAGGGATAGAGGGTGATGAATGGGAGTGGAGTATGTGACGATGAAGTGGGTGGGGATGGATTTATACCTTTGACTGGTTTCCACCCTTGTATGGGGGGAAAAAAGCCCTTGGTATGTGTATGCATGTACATAGATCAGAGTAGCATTAATTACAGATAAATTATTTTTATTGCAAAATGTGATTAATCACCCATATATGAGAGCCACTAGTTTGATCCCAATAAAATTGGGAACCATGAGAGGAAGGGCAAAGCACAAAGAGCTCTCTGCAGGAGGAAGCGAGGGCATAAAAATCACTTGTACAACTAGTATCATCCATCTTACAAAAAAATGATAATAAAGGTCTACATAATTTTCTCGTTTTATTTGAAATATGAAGACAATGGATTATGAGATGAAATTGCTGGAAGGAGACATTTAGCCTTATCCATTATGATAATGATTAAAACATTTATTACATCAACATAGATGAGTAAGAACTGTATAAAAACAATAAGACTATAAAGATTTGGACAAGAGCACACAACTTTAAATTAGGGCTTTATACAGAGGGAACCTCCTGACTAGAAGGACTCGAGGGTCCAGGCCAAGTGTCTGTCTGGCAAGCGCGAGTGAGCGAGTCGACCAGAAGCAAGCATACAAGCACTGGTCCTATCTTTCCTTTTTCCTCCTTCCTGCCCACTCGCCCGCTCGCTCGTCCCGACAAGCAATCATCCTCGAAGGCAAATCGGGGGCAACAATGGTTCATTTTGATTGGGTTGTGTCTGGCTATACAATCTCACAGCCGATCTTTCGGTTGTCATGGTAACATATGCTCATCATGTTGCTGCAGTCAGCTGCTATACGTGCAACTGACTACAGCTGACTTAGACTGGAGGTAACCGGTGCAGCGGTCCTTGTGTGGAGTAGTGCTCTCCACATCAAGCAAGCGAGCAGGCACCTCTCCCTCCTGCTGACGGGATGGGGCGCTAACTGCTGGGCCAGGACGCGGATCATCGGGGGGGGGAAGTCGGGTCGGGGCGCAGCACATACGCAGGTTATGCGCGGCAGGGCGGGACTAGACTGGGCCCTGGCCGGCGCCAGACCAACTTTGGTAAGAGCAAATATCACTGCGAACCGCCTGCGGGGCGAGGGAGGCCCCTGGAGGCAAGTAGTCGTCATGGGGCCGAGGCGCGGCCAGCACCAACCCGTGGGCAGGTTAGGGCTGGGACTCGCGTCAGGAGCGGTATGTGCGAATAACGTCCCGGATGACAGCGCGACAGATGGGGCACTGACCGCCACCCCGTCCTCGCCACTGCTGGAGAGCACACTCGTAGCACATACACATGTGACCGCACATGTACAGCACCGAATCCACAGGTTTCTCGTAGCACACTGTGCACTCGTGGTGCTGTCCGGGCTGGTCCGACAAGGGCAAAGAGAGGGTCGACGTGCCCGACACAGGCTCCACGTAGGCGCCGCTGTAGACGGAGGAGAGCGTGTTGTGTCCGCTCATCGGGGGAGGCGAGGGGGAGCTTCCGCTGCCACTCTGGTGGTGCACGGGCGTCACCACCCGAGGCGGAGGCGCCGGTGCGTGATGAGCAGGAGGCGGCGGTGGTGGCACGGGGGCGTGGTGGGGTGTGTGGTGATGCGAACCAGGAGGAGAAGGAGGATCCTGTGGTGGGAGGTTGACGACCAGAGGAGCAGCTCGGGGGAGAGGAACGTGAGATGCACGGCCGATCGGCTCCGGGCGGCGGGGCGGTGACGAGGAGGTAGCTACAAGAGAGAATCAACGTTAGCATCATCTAATTACTCACGAACTTCCGCGGAGCCACGGGAGCTCGGACGTTGTTCGAATGTTTGCAAGCAATGTACAGAGACGGGAAAACCGTTGTCAGTATACTTACGAGGCTGGGGTGGCGGCGTGGGATCGTGCGTTACGCCCAGGCAACGGATCTTGCTCGTGTTGCCGTAGACGTCGAAGAAAGCCCACAGCTGCAACGTATGGTCCACGTGCATGAACACCTGCGGGTTGGCGCCGTTGCGAGAGAAGGTGACCTCGCCGTTGTGCGTGAGAGAGAAGGCGAGTTCGTCCCCTGCTTGCGGGGAGGAGGCCACGTCCTTGCTGACGACCCAGTACTCGGGGCGGTCGAGCAACATGTCGCAGTCCTCAGGAAGGTCTGCGGGCTCGAGGCCTGCAGGGTTGGCCGCCGTCAGCCCGAAGGCAAGGGCGCCCACATACATCGCCTCCGTATGGAGTACCTGGGCGACCAGTTTCTCGCCAGGACGGAGAGGTCGACTCGTGAAGACGTAGCCATGTGCGTATTCGGTTTCGCTCCTTGTGGCCACCGTGCGGTCGTTGTTGAAGCGAACGTTGCGACCTCGTACGCGGTGAAGGGGCAAAGGCGTGAAGGCGTGGTGGGCATGGTAACGAAGCGGTAGGGAGTCCGGGGCTCGAGGAGTGAGGGCCAGTTGTGCTAGGGACGGCTGAAGACGCTCTACGCCTTGATCAGCACGTTGTTGTTGCTGCTGCTGCTGCGGTTGCTGTTGTTGTTGTTGCGTCTGCTGCTGTGGTGGTGGCTGGACGGAGCGCGATGACGCTGTGCCACCTGGGCTCAAGTCGTTCACAATACGAACACGATTGTTGAGCTGTGATAGCGGATCCAAGAGCTCTACTGCTGTGCTGTTACCGTACACGTCAACCAAGCACCACAACTGAGACCGCGTGTCCACGCCGCCGAAGAAAACTCCGCGCTCCTCGCCGTTGATGCCGAAGTGGACATCCCCGGTGGGGGTGACGTAATAAAAGATAACTATGTCCTGTTCAGCAAAACGCTCGCTGAGCGCTTTGGCCCAGTACCCGGGCTTGTTGGTCAGGTCGGGGCACGCGTATTTGGGCAAGGCGTCTCGGAGACCTGCTGGGTCTTGGGATGTGAACCCGAACCGTATAACCCCGGACCAGTTCGTGGAGACTTCGACTAGGCGAAGGCACACACGCTCGCCCACGCGCACTGGCCTGTTCGAGAAGGCGATGCCCTTGCAGAAACTCTCAGTTCGACGCGCGATCTTGCCATCGGCGCTGATCCTGACGTTATCGCCGCAGACGCTGTTGAAGAGGAGCGGGGGAAGGTTGTTGGTGCACGAGCTCCGCACACCTGAAAGGAGAAAAATCGAACGTTAGTGTCTGGGAGAAACGAGGGAGGGGAAACATCTGAACTTCAATCTGAAACCTATGTAAATGTATGTACATACACATACGAGGGGAAGGAGCATCATGTAAATGGAATGTCTAGTCCTATGTGGCGCTGTTTGCCACAATGCTTCTGACCCAGGCAGTGGGCGGGGTCAAGGATGGCCCTTTACCCACAAGGAGATAAAGAAATTCATAAAAGGTAAACAATTGGGTGTGGAATGGGTGGAGGGCGGGTGCATGCCTTGGCTGGGTGCCTCCCTTATAAGGGGGAAGGAGTCTTTGGGCATATAGATACAAAATTTTCTTACCCTTCAGAACTGAGAAAATCTCTCTTCTCACTGGGCATCCGCCCACACACAACAACAAAGACGGTTAACGAGTTCATGCATATAAACAACCCGTACACCAAACGCCACCCTTTTTACTTCATAAATACTTTGGAATGAGGAGCTTCTCCCAGCTGAATAAAGCCACCTGGCGGTGACACCCACGAAAATAAGCAAGGTCATGTCACTCCCGAACAAGTCCCATACCGCGCTACGAGACACGCGATCTGTTGAAAACTTGCCATTCATTACCTGCAATTCACTCTCGTTGTGCCGCCGACGGACTTTTATCTGGGTTGGGGATCCCGTGGGCATAAATACATGTGTGTGTGTGTATTCACTTGGTCTTTGGATCACGAGTTGGACTCGTGTAAGTAGCAAGGGGAGGGGGTCGATTAGATTATGGTGGGGATATTTCGGGGAACCACGCCCCCCCCGCCACATTTTTTAAATGCCAGGGCGAGTGGTAATCACCGACAGCCAGGGGTGGGTGGGGGGTGTTGAGCAGTCTACGTAGCTAAGAAGGAAGCTTGAAACCCAATAACAAGACAAGGTTCCTCTAAGAACATTGTACAGTTTAGATCCTCCAGGTAGTGTGATGCTGACAACCTACTGGTAATCCTAACTAATGGTTCTGTGGGGGTGGGGTGGCATTACAGCAACGCTTCCATGACTAACGCAATACGCTTATTCTATTCACAATACACCAATCAAAATTCCAACGGGATATTTGTGCATTCCATTAGCACAACTCAACTGCTGTTTATATTTCACAACTCAACGTCTGGCGTTTGTGATTACGGGCCAGTCGCACAACATTCCTTTACAGTTAAAGACATCTTAACTAATAGTGGTAGTTTAATTCCCTATCTTTCCCTTTGCTAAGGAAACTTTGGGGTGATACTGTACCCAAGGATGGAGGTGCTGGTTATCTGTGACAAAATACAATGCATAGGTGATTCCGTTTTTTATTCCGATCTTCCTGCCCACAAGCAGCGACGTTCAAAATCGCCTAGCAAGCGAGCACTCGAAACAATACCTTGTACAAAACATTCAATATGGCAATGGAAGCCGATGCAGATGTCGCTAGCTTGTTATGACGTACCTTTTCACAGTGTCTGTACCAAGTTTAATCATTTATTCGGATTGAACAGTTAGGGCAGATTTAATTTCAGGCACTTAGTGAAACATGAACTCCTTTAGAAACTGCGGGGATATAATTGTCTTAAACGTTCTAATATATTCTTTAAATTATGTAAATGCGATAACCAAGGATGTTTCCTAAGGCCAGTAATCCCCATAACGAAGTTCTGAAAAGACTTGCTACAAAAATGCAAGGGACACCAAAGAACAATATATAAAGATAAACGTTTCGCTGGCGACCCATGGCAACTATTAGCAACGGTTCCTACTTTAATGTGCACTCCCCGATGACAAGATCATCATCCATGGGGACAATAGATTCGAGAACGATCAAACGGGGAAACATTGAAGCGACAGTCTAAACATGTTTACAAAATAAGTCGCGTCAGAAATGCGTAGACAACACATTGCAAAACTGAGACAGCTCAACAAATTAAAACTTTACAGGCATGACGATAGTTGAAACGCAACATTTCGAGGTAATCGAGTCTTCGACGCATTTGCAAGAACAACCAATCCGGTCGTGTGCAACATACAACTTGCACGAAGTCGACAAAACACAGGAATACAAAAATACCCCGACCCTCCTCTAGCAACTAAAAATGGCAAGCCCACGCTTGGCAGTTAACTGGAGCCTTTGACCTATTTGCTCGGGTAGACTGTGTGACACTCCCTGGTTGTCACTGCCAACACATTGTTGGAAGTCGTGTGAAAATCAAGCACACTATAATGGCATTTTCACCCCCCCCCCTTTAATCTCCACCACCAGATGTTCACGATCTGCACAACACTGACAGATGCACTGGTATGCCACAGCCCGATGTATTGTGTGTATCGGCAGGAGAGAGAACGGGGTTCAAGCGGAAAAACAAACAAGGTCGTGACTTCTACTCAATACAATCGATAGCTGTCACGGAGGGTTCCTTGGGAAGGTTCCAATATCACCCACCCATGCACCGAGGTCGTGCACTTCAAACAGTAAAGCAGAAATGGAATCCGTGAGATCGACAAACAGAACATGCTACCATGCATCCTTCTGGTGGCACGTCACATGCACTACGGAATTAACACTTCATCTTTAAGGATAAGACTTGTTTCAATACACATGTCGTCAAGACATACCACCTACATATACTTGTATCAAAGAACAGTATCTGCGGATGAGAAAACTCCATTTAATAAAGGAGAAAATAAGAACCACGTCAAACAAAAAACCGTTGCTGAACTTTTAAATTTGTTCCTGAAATTCAGACCCGTTATGTCAACTGCTCATCACGGGAATGTGGATATAAAACAGTAATTATATCCCAGTGTCTCTTCGACTTTGGATTGTAAACTACTTGGCCACTAACTAAAAACATCGAGCACCAACAAACACATCAATTTCCTTTGTTAAACCATTTTCAGTACCTTCAAACGCAAACTTGTATGCAAACTATGTCAATAAACCGTGTTCAATGTGTAATATAAACCATTACCAACAAAAGAACACAAATTTAATAATAGTTTTTTCTTAATAGCTTGCATGAAAGGTTTGCTTGCAACTTGTAACTACTAACGTACACCAACATTAAATAAGGAACGAGATTAAATACTATTATGTCCCTTGCAACATTTATAATGGGGGGGGGGACTACGATGGTAAACAACCATTTATGATTTATTCACAAAATCTGACAACCGTGAAGTAGTATGAATTACACTAATTGTTAAAAGTTTTACAAACAGCACACGAACAATTTCCTATGAATATTTGTACTTTCAATACCATTAATATTTCTCATGCAAAGTATTTCCACGCTAAGACAAACAAATAATCATTTCAATATCAAGACCTTCTTTGATGCCATAACTATTCGCATTTTTTTGGCAACATCACAATGACCGAATCTCGCATTTATTATTAAGCGCTTTAAAAATTGACAAACACCCCTTCATGTTACATTACAAATTCTTACAGCGCCTGCCTAGTTTACCAGGCACATCAGTAACGTTGAGACTATAAAACCACTATTCACCCACAACATTACCTACGCCACCATCGGCTGGTACACCATCTTGAGGTGGTCTGCTGCCCCCCTTTCCAAGTTAGAACCAAACGTTCCCCTTTAAGCAACCCAACGAAATCAAGCTAAGTTGAAAAAATAATACTAACCAAGTCCCATCCGCCTCTTGAACTTCTTGAGGACTTTCATTTTCTTGAAGATGGGCCCAGCCGTTACACACGAGACAGTGGGCTCGGGTGCTGGCAGGTCTTCAATAAACAGGGCCGGCATTACCGTCCCCAGTTTCCTTCTACTGCCACTTCTTCCGTGTGGATTTGTCTAACAACAGCTTCTAACTGATCTGCGGTCTTCAGCTAAAAGCCCTCCGTTCGTTCGCACTTTCACTCGTACACACAAACGATGATAAGTGTTGTTCATCGGTTATCTCAATAATTACTCATTGCTATCGAGTACTTGTAAAAGGCACAAATCTGTATGCAATAACATAGACTTGTTCTAGTTCAATAGTAAACACTAATTATACGTTCGTATCGTAGCAAGACCCAATTATGGGTCGCTCTTAGTCACCAAGAACGAGCAGGAAGACGGGCAGCAATCCCCTACCGCCTTCGACTGGATACTGACAGTCGCGGCTGAATCGGCGCGCCACACCAGCTGCCTCCCTCCTCCTCTCCTTCCCCAACCGACACCCCCGTACCCCCCAACCCCCCAACCCGCGGCAGGGCGGTAGGAAACGAGGGAGCAGGGAAGAAAGAGGATGGGGGAAGGAGGTGGGAGGTAAAGTGAGGTGGGGGAGGGTGGTAGAAGGGAGGAGGAGAACGGAAACACGCCATCCGCAAACCGACACCCCCCACTTCATCCTCCCTCCCTCCCTTTCCACTTCACCTCTTCCTCAGTTGTTTCCCGCCTCCTCCTCACCTCTTCGTGAAGGCAAAGGTAATTAAACACAAGTGCAGACTGCAGAGCGCATGGCAGAATCGGCAACGGTTCAAAGCTTACAGCTGCGTCAGTGCGTGACACGTTTACATACTTGCCTATTATCTCATGATACGAGATTTTATTATTCGATTAATCTGAGGGAAGGCTATTATCACTACAGATATGTAGTGTAACACTTGAACCCCACAGATGTACGTCACTTGCACATATATGTGCTCAAAGTGAACAAGTCATGAACAATCTTTTTACTTACATGGGCACACGCGTAAACAAAGACAAATGTTTCCAGACGACATCTATGATAAAATGCTTTGCTACTTTGTTTCGTAAACAGTTGTTTACATATCTCACTGAAAAATTTCCCTTCGTGCAAGTGATAAATCTTGCACATTCCAACTTGAAGAAAATGCTAAACCCAAGTTTGAAACCGGAAAGCGTTATGGCAGTGGAAGGCGGTGTGAGTGTGGGGTGGGGGGGAGCAGGAGGGAGGGCTGAGCCAGGGGTAAACAGTGAGGGTAGGGTCGGGGGAGAAAGACAGATGTTCAGTCAGTACCGCACGAGTCCAAGGTGCAGTTTCCAATTATGGTTATTTTTAAACTTAACTTTGACCTTAATTTGGTTGTATCTAAAAAAATATATATTAAGCCAAGGAGATTGCGCAAGGGTAAGACTGAGGAATAACATGATTTGCGTTTACGTTAAAAGTGTAGCACTTATGGTTATATGTCGGTATCCGCGTAGCGGGAAAGGCCATGCTAGTGCACCCATCCATCCGACTATTCAAACATCTAATTAATAAAAAAAAATCTTTTTATACCATACCAAACTCACTTTTACGTACTCATATTTGTATGCACAAGTGAAAATCAAACGAAGTTACTTCACAGGCACATAAATGGTCGTAATCTCAATGGAATAGAAGTGACGGTATGCCTGAGTGGTACGTGGTGGCAATGAAGGTTGTTTGAATGGCTCGTGCTGGGGGAGGGAGTGGGTAGGATGACATGAGAACCGCTTCTGCTGCTGCTGCTGACGGTAAAAATTTCCCTCCTAATAAAGAACTTTTCAAGCTCCAAGACTTATTCTAACTACACCAGTAATCCCTAACTGCAGCACCACTTTAAGAATTTAAACCTAAGCTGCAAAAACAACAAAACAAAAAGAAAAGAAAAAGAGTTAAGAGCAATCGTAGACCCCTGTTGTGATTGGATGCGTTGAACTCAATGTTTCTGTTCATGTTAAATTTCTGTCAGTTTCTTTCGGGTTGTCCCAGACCCTAAATTGCAGATAGAATCCAATTGATATTTGTCTTATCCTGATGCAACACATGTAATTTTTCTAGTGCCCAATTTTTTACCTATCTGACAATAATAAAAGTAATACAATGTTTACAAGGGGTGGTACCGGTATATACACAACGTCCAGTAAAATTAAGTGAACTTTTCAATAGTATATCATTGACTTGTTATTCTTACATGAAACATTGGTATTATGTTCTGAAACATTTTGAATAACAACAAATAAGTTATTATAGTACCATAATTATTTATGAGGATGATGGCAGCGTGGATGAAATTTATTTACCCGACTCTGAAACCACAATCTTTCTACTGTTCTCCCAACCTTTTCACGATTTCCGAGATGGTCCCTACCTCTGCCACGTCACTCCTGCAAACTTCTCTACCTCGTCTTTTCCCCGCTTCCCATGTCACGGCATCCAATCAGTAACACGCTCCTTCTGATACCTTTCCTTTTGGCTACTTGCCCTGCCTAATTTAATTTCCGCTACTATATCGCCTCCACAATATCCTTCAATCCAATCTGGTTTGGGTAAAAGAGCAGACTGGAGTGACAAGTAAATACTAGTTACACGCCTCACCATGTTGAAAGAGGTACATATACTCATACCAAGGGCTTTTATCCCCTTACAAGGGGGGCAGCCAAATTCAAAGGCATAAATCCACTCCCACCCATTTCATCCCCACATACTCCACTTCCATTCACTACCCCTCTCCCTATTTCCTTGGCCCCTCCTGAATGAATTGTCATACCTGCATCTTGCCCACTGCCGTGGGTCAGAAGCAATGTAGCAGGACACAGCACATCCACAGCAAGGTTGCTTCATTGAAAGAGGTAGGCAAGGGGGGAAATGTCCAAAAAAAATCGCGTTATCCATTTATCACATTCCGGATTTCCATCACGTGACTCAGTATGTATTACCCTATGTGCTCAGATAGCCACGGCAAAGGACAGTCACCGGTGGCCGTTAGGGAGGATCGAATCTGGGTCTAGTTATGCGTCCTCCGCGCGAGATTCTATTTAGGCTAGTGCCTTGTTCCTTTGATCCAAAACATCAAACTGTTCATTAACAGCAAATGGTTCTTACATGCATTCACTACTAATTCGTCCATATTTGGATTGTCGGCTTCCGTAAGACTCAAGTAAAAAAAAAAAAATGTTGCAAAAATTAAACTCAATCGAGGGGGTGCCACGGAGATGAATAAAGCAGAGTGGCACAGGGCCAACCACGAGAAGAAGGGAAAGTGGCACTCGGTAGGGACGGGGTTATGCAATTGGGTCACCTTTTCTTCCTGCTGGTCTTTCTACGGCTTCAGTATGACAACACCTTCTGGTTGTACAAACTGGCTAATGCTAGACGATCACATGCATACACACACACACACACACACACACACACACACACACACACATACACGCAAACACACACACACACACACACACACACACACACACACATACACATGGGCGTCAACCAAGACACCATTGTCCCAAGCTGGTTCCTCAACAGTCAAATGAAATCGCTATAAGGAAATTAAGAAAAAGTGTGTGTCGACGTAGTGAAGAGGTTAAGAATAATCTGTAGACAGTGGCGATTATCTATTTTTCTTTTAAATCGCCCAGTTGTCGCCAGGCGATTTTATTCCATCAAGGGGAACCTACTCACCGCTGTTTTTTTTAGGGTTAATTAAGTCCTCAATCAACCTGAAGGTGGTGACGATTTTGATCTTGTAATTTATTAATCTATTTATTATATTTGTTTGTCGCTGGGCGGCCTCCTGGTGGTTTCAGCCGGGCAACGGAATCCCCAACTCTCCCCCACTAAACTGTTATTTTTACCAGGTTCTTAGCAGTGGTCATCCATAAACTGGCTTAGGAATCCGTGTTAGTTGACTGCAGCTCAGGAGGTCAGGCCGGGTGTCAGGTCCAGACAAACGGAGCCACGGCCTAGAAAAAGCCGTCAAGCGATTTCATTCGACTGAAAACTAGACTCTGCTGCGGCTTCAAGCAGGAACCTATTACGAGAAAGGCCGAAGTGGTGGTGAAGGAAGGCACTAGCAAGCTGATGTTGCTGTAGTTATGAACTGCTATTTACCAACGCTTCTATCCTTGAGGTTTAATTGGCTGAGTTTTTTTTTTAATTAGCCTGGTTAATAGTCCTGTTTTCTGTATGGAATTGTGGAAAAGTAATTGGGGTATTCGTGCTTTGTCGCCCACGATTTGGTATAGCGTTACTGCTGTCTGACGGGGTAAATGAGAGTGGACCTGGCATACTCAGCCAGGGGAGATGGTCGGAACTTGGTAGATGAACGGCCCTCTCGTCCTTGGGGAGGGGGAGAGGGGGAGGGGGGGGATGTCCCCCTTGTGAATGAAATGGTCATGAATTGGGCACAAACAAGTCTGCGAAGTACCACGCGGGTCTAAACGAATTATGTTGGAATGATACCCAGTTCAGGAGCTTTCTTCCCCTGAACACAATCTCTCTCTCTCTCTCTCTCTCTCTCTCTCTCTCTCTCTCTCTCTCTCTCTGCAGGTGTCCGCCACACTCTGCAACAAATGTGTGAAACGGGACACAAGGGCGTTCCTGACTGAGAACCACTCTCACCCCACCCATGTCAACCCTGCGGGTTGTTCCTCTCTGCTGAACAGGATCGTCCGGCGTCAGCCAGAGGAAAATCAATAAAGCTTCTCCCGAATAAGCTCAAGCAGCACTCGGCAGCTCGAGAGGGAGTTCGACAGGTCCACTTCCCTTCAGAGACACACATTCGGATTCGGTCGGGAGTTCCCAAACTGTGGGTCGCGACCCCAAAAAGGGTCATGAACCTTTCATCTCAGGGGTCATGGAAGGTCAAACTGTATGTATATTCACCTACAAAGACCCTCGTATTGATTTGCTTGGATAAAAAAAGCAAATACATCCTTTGGGTCTCTTCCATTTTATGGCATGCAGACTTTTTAGGTTAGGTTACGTTAGGTTAGGTCAGGTTAGGTTAGGTTAGGTCAGGTTAGGTTAGGTCAGGCCAGGGCAGGTCAGGTCAGGTTAGGTCAGGTTAGGTTTCAGATTAATATCTATTTCTTACCTTTCTTAAGTTGTTGACATCAACTACATGTCGTAAAATGGAAAAGATCCCATCTTTCTCATTAAAATATATTACCAGATCAATCCTTGTTAATAAACACTGATAAACAATAATATATACGAGTGTATATTGTTATTTCTCTCTCTGCTGTGATTAATAAAATTTAAAGTAATGTATCTGCAATATAAAAAAAATACTATCTTTTCAGAAGGCTTATAAAGGTGGGGATCATGGTAGGTTTGGTACTACTGAAAGGGGTAACGTAGTGGAAACGTTCGGGAAACACTGTATTAGGAGATCATTCAGTGGCGGTACGGTTTTGAGTTCAAACTACCACGATGAACTGTGATGTGTTCTATACACGGGCGCAGCCAGAACACCAATTGGGTGAGGGTGTGGTCACAAAGTTTCTCCGTGAATAAAATCGAAAAAATCCACCTTGTGTTCAAGGTAAAGCAAATGTTACTGAAGACTTTATACGCAGAATTGCACATTCTTCCAGTTCTCCAGATACCATGGGTAAAACAAGTATTCGACATATAAGATTCACAATCTGTTCTCGAACATAAATTTATTTATTTATTTATCCGTTTTTTTTGTCACCCCTGGCCTCGCCATTGTCTATTCAAACGATTTAATTAATGGAATGATGTGCTATGATTATTTTAGATGAATTCCTTCGACATAGCGACGTACTTTAATACTTTTTTATGGCTAATGCCGGGCGAGTTTATTTACCGTATCGAGAGGGTTATCATCATCATCATCATCATTATCATCATCATCACCATCATCTAACACGATTCAGTCCGATGTGTCAACTCGTCCATCTCTACCGAAGTGGTCGCCACGAAGGTGATTGAAATAGACTGGCAGTAGCGGGAAGAGGCCGCTACATGTAACCTTCACTGGCACGCAGCGTACCGCTGTCGACACCTGATCCTGACACCCGTCCATCACGTGCCAGAACGATGGGCACACGTATCTTCCGTTGTTGTTGCTGTTTTTTTCCTTTTTCTAAAGAGAGAGAGAGAGAGAGAGAGAGAGAGAGAGAGAGAGAGAGAGAGAGAGAGAGAGAGAGAGAGAGAGAGAGGACAGAGAGAAACTGATGTATATATGTCAATAATCCAGCGGAAAATATATACGTATAATTCAGATCTCTACAGTGCTTATAACTTGTGCATTTATTCTAGCTGCCGCCACGCGATTTCAATCAGTTAATCCCCTCGGAGGCGTAAGAGAAGGAGTGGTCAGCCTTAAGAGTCCACTGCAGGACCACTGAGCTATCCCTTGGGTGACGATACAGCCTCTGTGTCTCATTATGGTAGCTTAATTTCTCTCTCTCTCTCTCTCTCTCTCTCTCTCTCTCTCTCTCTCTCTCTCTCTCTCTCTCTCTTTCTTGCCCTCCGCCCCCATCACGCCCCGCAACCTTCAACTAGCGCTGTTCCTCCCCCTGAACCTACTCCCCCCACTGATAAGATACAGTATCTACACAAAGAAATATGAGCTTGATATCTTAGTGATAAACAACAAGAGGTGTTGGTGAAGTGTGGCACAGTGTTGGCACGTTCCGTACCAGGTGACATCTTTATCTATTCTTTCTACCCACAGGCTGCTTTATTCAGCTCTGTGGTAACCCCCTTCAGTAGCCGAAGTATTCCACCCATGATAACTATCGTTTCTATCCATGGGGGCGATATCACACCGGAGGGTCACAGTATGAAGGGATGGCAGAAGTTAAAACTGGTCATACACACACACACACACACACACACACACACACACACACACACACACACACACACACACACACACACACACACACACACACACACATGTATACATATATATATATATATATATATATATACAGTATATATATATATATATATATATATATATATGTATGTATATAATTATATTATTTACTTATTTATTTATTTTCTTTTTTTTATCCGACCATAAAAGAATGCTACGTGACTCTGGTCCGTAGGGACTTTACTAAAGTCCTAATATCGACTGCAGAGAACGTATGCAGTCAGTACCATTTACGGGAATGGTAGCGAAGGAGATATTCGGTTAAACGTCAGGCACTATTAATAGCTCAATATTTTAGTCGTGTTTACTCAAAGTGCACGGGCATAGAATACAATTGATATTAGTTTTGGAAATTATTATCGACACCTTTTCCCTCGGCTGAATGAAATCGCTAGGCGCCAACAGCCAGAACAAAGCTCAAGTCGCCGCTGTCGGTAGCAGTGAAGGAAGGCTTAGTTGAAGTCTGTTAACTTAACCCTTCCTTCCACCAACTAATTAATTTTTAGAATTGGATGATCATGTATATCAAACCTGTTGTGTTCCAGGAGAGGATTGGGTAGATTGTGCACCTGGATCTAGAGCATGTATTTGATAAGGTACTTTACAACATTGAAGCGGCCTTGCTGTGGATGTGCTGTGTCTTGCTGCATTGGGCGAGATGCAGGGACGACCCCTTGTAAAGGGGAGGAAAGCATTTAGTATATGTATTTTACAACAGGCTTTCGTGGAAATTTAATTTGATAAAGTGTATTTCACAACAACTTTTCGAGGAAATTGAAGTATACTGGAGGATTTGGAGATAATTCCCCTGGATTGGGAAAGATTCTCCTAATAGTTTAATAAACAAGAACAGTTGCGAAAGACGAGATATCAGGCTGAAGAGACGTGATATGCGGAGTACCTCAAGGGTCGGTTCTGGCAACCGTAATGTTCTTGATAGACGCAGATGATACGATGGAAGGCACGGCAAGTTATATTAACACGTTTACATATGATCCAAAGACCACAGGAATATTGAACGACTTCAGGCGATTTTATTTAGCTGAAGGAAAAAAAAAAACCTCCTCCAGACTGCCTCGATGAACCACTGGGGAATGGAGTCTATCTATTGGGGTTTATTCTGGTTATCGTTACGCGAAAAGCTTCATTCAGCCTTGGAGGGGTACTTCCATTCTTCACTGGGGCAATTAATCAGTGCCAACAACAACGGAGGATGTGGCGGTCGAAATCAGGAGGAGGAAGAGGAGGAAAAGGAAGAGGAAGAGGAGGAGGAAGAAGAGGAGAAGGAGGAGAAGAAAGAGGCGAAGGAGGAGGAACACAAAGGAACACAAAGGAAGAACAAACAACAGCAAGCCTACTGGCCCTAACGAGGGTGTTTGTGTTTACTATACTAAGCTACAGTTAAGAAAACAGTAGAAGGAGGAGGAGAAGGAGGAGGAAGAGGAGGAAGGGGAAGAAGATGAGAAGGAAGAGGAAGAGGAGGAAGAGGAAAAGGAGGAGGAGGAGGAGGAGGAGGAAAAGGACGGATCAAGCACACAGACCGATGAGATGTCACGACCACATTCCGTAGCTGCTTATGAAAACACTTCTCACGAAAGAGGCCACTGAGCATGCGCGCACGCTCGTGTGTAAACAACACGCAAACCTAGCAGCAAGCAACCCCCACTCGTGCCAACCCCCTCCAACTCCCCTCCCCCCCACACCCTCAACATGAGCATGATATGTACTGATAAACATAACCGCACACGTATGTACAATACACGTGCAGGAACGCACACAGGCACAAGCAGGCGCGCGCGCGCACACGCGCACACGCACACACACACACACACACACACACACACAAAACAGTATCGCTGCGCTGTGGGTCGTTACTCCAACTCTCGTGGGCGGGGAGTTGGGTGTGTGTGTGTGCGTGTAAGGTCATAGCATTACCCATAGATCGGTCATGTAGGAGCTCTGAGCTCTCTTCCGGGAGGGAAATAGCTGTCGATCACGAATCCAACATGTGATCCAAGACCATGGTGAATCACACACACACACACACACACACACACGGGCGAACAAATATAGCATCGAAAAATGAGTTTCCATGAGTAAACACTGACACAAACGCAAGCGTTACTTTGGACCAAGAAAACATGACTCAGGGTAACTGAACAAATAAGGAAGAAGGAACTGTTCCCCCTAACTTCTGGTCCCCTCGGTGTCCAAACAGTGATTAATCAATTAATCAATAAATTAATTTACTCATTTACTTATTTCTGTTTCCGGGACTGGCCCACCTTTGCAGAATAAAGAGGCATTCGTGGTCTGGACTTGGACTAGACTGGACTGGACATTTGGGCGTTTTTAGACCAGGTCTGCCCGCCATGAGTGTAAAAACACAAAGACCAAATATATATCACGAGGTTGTCTGAAGCCCAAACCCCAAATAGATAAACAAATGAATAAATAGCATTTAGTGATTACGTGTACAGTTGACTAAAAATGATACCTAGCGTCGCCTAGTAAAACAAAAACAAAATAAAATAAAATAAAACAAACAAGCAAACGAAACAAAAGGATGTAAATAAACAGATAGACATATAGATAAATAGATAGAATATAAAGAGCACAGTCTTCCTATGGCTCTGGTAAGGAGGGATGGAGGGGGAGGGAGTGAGGGATGGAGGGATGAAGGGCGGAGACCCTGTCGCGTAGTGGGGGGCGGGGTGGGCGGGGCGGCGGTTTGATTCTTGGCGCAAGCACAGGCGCCAACATGACGCCCGCAGCCACCACCGCCACCGCAGTCGCCACCGTCACCACCACAGCCACCAACCTCTGGTTCCACCTGTGTGGTTTATCCTGTCTCCTGGGAAGATACGGCTCTAGGCCTGCACTATATATACATACATATATATATATATATATATATATATATATATATATACACTTAAAATATATATATATATATAAATGTATATATATATATATATATATATAGAATTAACATATATATATATATATATATATATATATATATATATATAGATATACGTGTGTGTGTGTGTGTGTAATGGTCTGGTCACGTCATCCGCATGCCTGAGAACCGTCTTCCTCGGAAAAAAAAAAAAAAAAAAACACGCTATAAAGATCACCCAAAAACCACACGCCTCTGATGGCGCCTCATGGTGCTCGTAAGGGGCCAACCATCTTGAGTCTGCTCGCAACCAAGCACGGGACAACCGGCGGCCAAAATGACATCAGTTCAACAATAGAGTTTATCCACCTGATCCAGATCTGACTTGCCCGGAGTGTGGAAGGATATGTGGGTCAAAAACTGGGCTCCACGGTCACCTCCGTTGGCACCAGCGACAAAGACCTCAGCATCACCACCCAACCTCACTCAAACCATCTCACCTCACCGGAGCACTGTCGTCGTCTGTCACAGACAGACCGCCCTAAGCATATATACATACATATATATATATATATATATATATATATATATATATATATATATATATATATATATATATATATATATATATATATATATCACTGATGAGAGAAGTAGTAACACATTTGTAAATCACAACTAACACCACAGTCGAACGAGAGAAAGTTAAGCGAAATATATAGTTTCGCTTACGCAACTCTTTCGTCCGACTGAGGTGTTAGTGATATATATATATATATATATATATATATATATATATATATATATATATACACATGTGTGTGTGTGTGTGTGTGTGTGTGTGTGTGTGTGTGTGTGTGTGTGTGTGTGTGTTTATTTATATATTGTTACGCATTTCTTTTTCACCTTGAGCTGAGGCATCTACATGACTCACCCAAGCAAAAATAATTTGCAACACAATTTAGAAGCAAGGTCCAACTCTACACGCTAAAGCGTTAAAACATCCAGCAGGGAAGCATGAAATTGACATTTCAAGGAAACACCAAGTGTAATTATTATGTAGAGCCAAATGATCCAAAATGAAAAATATAAAAAATGTACAGTTCAAACATTAATTTGTGAATAACTACATCAGTATTCGAATTATGTCTAAATGGTTGAGTAGATGAGTATTTTATAAACAATAATCAAATATGTACACCTAATCTCATATAATAGCTATCATTATGTCTATATTTATCATCCTTATCATTATAAGTTTTATATCATTATCATTATCATCATTATTATCTTTATCATTACTATTATTGCTATGATTACTGTTATGATCATCATCATCATCATTATTATCATTACTATTATTATTATTACTATTATTATTATTATCATTATCATCATTATTATCATCATCATTATTACTATTACCATTATTAACCGGTTGCTACGATATTAGCATGGAGAGCAAGAGGAGACAATGGCCCATGGTCTGTTTTTGACCCTTGGCGGAGCCGCCCCTGGGCAGGTTAGGGCAAACTTCCCAAACTTCGCCCCCCGAGTAGGTAAAAGCATTCAGACGAGCATGGCACCCCGACCTGCGCAATAGTTGCACCCAGGTTGCGGTGCTTTGTAGTTTTGTAGTTGGGATGGGACAACGAATGTGGGTTTGGACGAGGGTGACATGGATGTAGAGTCTATGATGGCTTCGATTTAGCCACCGACTTATAAGAATGAAAGGGCCTTTTGGCATACACATGTATACACACACACACACACACACACACACACACACACACATATATATATATATATATATATATATATATATATATATATATATATATATATATATATATATTATATATATATATGAGTGGAAGGATGGGAAGATAAACGCGAAAGCCGAAAAGTCAGATTAAATTCTCCAACAGTTCCCTGTGTTTATCTTACCACCCTTCCACTCATCTGTCTTACATACTTCAACATATATATATATATATATATATATGTGTGTGTGTGTGTGTGTGTGTGTGTGTGTGTGTGTGTGTGTGTGTGTGTGTGTGTGCGCGCGCGTCACTATTTTGTAGCAGGAAGGGAGTTGTCGCCGGTTGTCAGCTGTACCTATATGAAGAGATGAAGAAAATACAGAGTTGATAGAGATCCTGGGCTCGGCCAGGGGAGCGAGTGCCAGACTTTCGTGGCTGCACATCCAAACAGAACTGAGGGTGTTGACGGCAGTAGGGAGATGATTCTCTCCGATGTTCGCCCTGTAGGACTACCCAAAGAGAGAGAGAGAGAGAGAGAGAGAGAGAGAGAGAGAGAGAGAGAGAGAGAGAGAGAGAGAGAGAGAGAGACTACCTCTCAGTGCCGTATATTGCTCTTGTCAACATATTGGGAGGAAGGGCTGGTGAGTGTACAACTGGGAGGAGGAGGAGGAGGATGAGGAAGAGGTGGAAGAGGTGGAGTAGGAACCCAAATCGCAGACAAAGTGCCTCTGGACGACGACAGAGCCCAGGAGGAGGAAGAGGAGCCGGATGAGGAGGAGGAGGAGGAAAAGGAAGAGGAGAAGGGAGGTAGAAGAGGAAGAGGAAGAGGTGGAGTAGGAGGAGGAAGGAGGAGAAAGAAGACGAGAAGGGAGTTAGAGGAGGAAGAGGAGGAGGTGGATGAGGAGGAGGAAGAGAAAAGGGTGAGGAGGAGGAAGAGGCGGAGGAGGAAGAGGAGGGGGATGAGAAGGAGAAGGAAGAAAAGGAGGAGGAAAAGAAGGGAGAAGGGGAAGAGGAAGAGAAGTAGGAGGAGGAAGAGGAGGAGAAGGAGGAAGAGGAGAAGGAGGAAGAGGAGGCGAAGGATGATGATGATGATGGTGAGGAGGAGGAGGAGGCGAAGGGTGATGATGATGATGAGGAGGAGGAGGAGGAAGAGGAGGAGGAAGAGGAGGAGGCGGAGGTGAAGAGGAAGAAGAGGATGAGGAAGGGGAGGATGAGGATAGGATGAGTAATAGGCAGAGGTAGAGGAAGAGGAACCGAGGCGAAGTTAGTCGCCTCCACTGTGACGCTCACTGAGAGAAAGGAAGGAAAGAGGAAGGAAGGGTTTGGGAGGAAGGGAGGAGAGGCGGGGTACCTGGAAGAAGGAGGGGTGGAGGAGGAGGTGGAGTTAAGGATCGGGGTTTGGAGTTCCGTGGGGGGGTGGGGGGGAGGGAAGGGGGAGGAGGGGGGGAGTCAGGCCGACCGTGGGACCGGAATCTGCGCCGCTCCGGACATGGTCCTCGGAGTGTCCGGGGAGTCTTGTTCTCCGGCAGCGTGATATGGCTTCCAGTACGATGGACTTCGTTCTTCTTCCTCTGCAAGAGGACACTTGCCCCCGACGAGGACTTCCCGAGTCTGTCAAGGATCTTCTTCGGTTTAATCAATGAGATCGTTTCTTGGTGACTTGAATGGGCATAAATCGACCAATATATTCATGTACATATGATTAGTGTGTGTGTGTGTGTGTGTGTGTGTGTGTGTGTGTGTGTGTGTGTCTGTGTGTGCGTGTGTGTGTGTGTGTGTCTGTGTGTGTTTAATTAATTGTATGTATACATGGAAGAAGCAATGATCATACCTAATTTCAAGTGTGTGTGTTTGTGTGTGTGTGTGTGTCTGTGTTTGTGTGTGTGTGTGTGTATGTGTGTGTGTGTGTGTGTGTGTGTGTGTGTGTGTGTGTGTGTGTGTGTGTGTGTGTGTGTGTGTGTGTGTGTGTGTGTGTGTGTGTGAAGGGACATAAATTCACTAGAATCAGTACAGAGAAGAATGACCAAAATGATACATGGACTTGGAAATTTGCATTACGAAGAAAGGCTTAGGCACCTAAACTTACACTCTCTGGAAAGACGCAGAGTGCGGGGTGATCTAATAGAAGTGTTCAAGTGAATCAAAAGCTATAACAAGGGAAATGCAAACAAGGTCATCATAATAAAACAACAGGGCAGGACTCGCAGTAATGGGTATAAACTGGACAAATTTAGATTTAAGAAGGAAATAGGCAAGAATTGGTTTATTAATAGGGTGGTCGATGAATGGAATAAACTTAGTAACCATGTAGTAAGCGCTGAAACTATCAGTTGTTTTAAAAAACGATTAGACAACTTTATGGATGGGGACGACAGGTGGTGATGGATACGGAGCTGCCTAGTGTAGGCCTTATGGTCTCTTGCAGTCTCTTTTATTCTTATGTTCTTATGTGTGTGTTGGGTGTACGTATACTCATGCATTCGTGTCTTAGGGTTGAGCCGATCCCTCATCATTTTCGCCCTTTCAACTCTCTAAATGCTCTGGATGCTGATCATCCTTCCCGTGGCTACGTGGTCAACAAAACTGCCGTACATCGGAAGCCGAGTGTAGCGGGCGCTACAATCCATCAATCTATCTCTGGTCTAATTTCCACGCATGCTGGTGGCGCAATCGGAAGTCCGCTGGTCTCGCTTATCTGTGGTTTCGAATCCTGTACTTCTCTCCAATTCCATGCAGTGACCTGATCCAACAGTCCAAGCGGATAGCAGGGCAATGGTGACTGCTTCGGCCGCAGGTACAGGGCTCCTAGCATACGCTCCTTACTTCAGTGCTGATTATGCGGGTTTCCACCTTTACACCCACAGAAAAAGCGGACGATGACCGGCCGTAATCGCTGGGAGAGTACTGTGTGTGTGCTTCACAACGGTCTTGGATCACGTGTTGGACTCGTGATCGACAGTTATTACCCTCCCGAATGAGAGCTCATATATAGTCTGATATTTGGGTAATACTGAGGCCTTACACACACACACAACTCCTTGATCATCAGAGTTGTACTGTCATCTCGTAGTGCAGCAAAGCTGGTATATTAAGCCATGAATGAGCGGTCGAGAACGTTACCACTGCACCGCCGTCGAACCGGTGTGGTGTGTATGTGTGTGTGAGTCACCACGGTTTTGGACCACGTGTTGGACTCGTGATCGACAGCTATGAGCCCCACCAGATGAGAGATCAAGAGCTCATATATGTCCGACTTATGAATAATGCTGTGACCTTATAGATACACACCCCTAACTCCTTGTCCACGACAGTTTGACTACCGGCTCGCAATGCAGCAATGCTGAAAATTTCAGCCCTGGGCGTGAATCGAACTCGGACCGCTGGATTAGCGGTTGCGGACGGTACCAATGTGTCGTCGAGCCGCGTGTGCGTGCGTGCGTGTGCGTGTGTTTCTGTGTTCACCATGGTTCACCACGGTCTTGGATCACGTGTTAGACTCGTCATCGACAACTATTTCCCTCCCGGAAGAGAGCCCAGAGATCATATATGACCGATCTATGGGTAATGCTGTGAACTTACACGCACACACACTCCCAACTTCCCACCCACGTGAGTTGGAATAACGATTCGCAGCGCAACGATACTGAAATTATTTCAGCCCTGGGCGGGATTCGAACCCGGACCACCGTAATGGTTGTCGGGAACTCTACCACTGCGCCACGAGTCGTATGTGTATGTGTGTGTGTGTGTGTGTGTGTGTGCGCGCGCGCGCGTGCCACCCGGTCCGGAAGGGATTAGGACCCCCTGTTACCTGTTACTTGTTAAAATACTTGGAGTGCCTCTAACCAAGGACCAGGAAACCAGGAGGTCCACCTCAAGAGCCCCCCTGGGCCCAGATGTCCGACAGTCCCCGTTCAGCGCCCCCAGCATGAGGTCAGGTCAGCTGTCAACCAGGCGTGGCTGTGACCCAGCGTGCCCTGGCGTGACCCGCCCTGAGCGCCCTCCTCCTCAAGTGCGTCCCGCGGGTTAACGACACGGGATCAGGACCTCGAGGGGGGCGCCGCTGGTGAGGAACGGGCGAGAATGAGGGGAACGTGAGGAATGTAGAGATGTGATAAGAAAAGTGATCGTTAAGGAACTGTTGGAATGTAAGGCGGCGTACGTTCGTCCTTCGATAGGACGGCGCAATCTTGTGGATCCACGAAATATCAAAACATGAGAATATATATTTTTTTCGGTATTGGGCGTTCAATGCATATTCTGTCTACACTATTTTTATTGTTATATAAAGTTATTTTCCTACACTAAATGACATTAATAAAACAACAGTTTAATTCTGATGGATAAAAGGTCAGGTGTCCACCATATTTCTTTTACAAATGATAAAAGGAAGAAGAAATAGAAGAAGAAAAAGAAGTAGAAGAGAAAGTAGAAGAAAAAGAAGAAAAAGAAAAAGAAGTTGAGGAAAAAGAAGAAATAGAAGAAGAAAAAGAAGAAGTAGAAGAAGAAAAAGATGAAGTAGAATAATAATAAGAATGATAAAAAGACTTGGACTTAAACGGAACCTCTGTTGATAAGGTGGGCCGAACTCGGAATTCTCGGCTAAAGTGTGGAGGCGTGAGGTACCGTGAAGGATTTTAGGAGAGTTACTGGGTTTCATCAAAGTCCGCCGTACAAAATTAGTCTATTCTACTTTAATCTTTTACTGCAAGGACCGTGAAGTCTTGGCGTGGTGGACACACAAACCTCAATCCCATTGAGTTCTTTCGATGGTTACACATACACATAAATAGCAACGTCCAACCCTACTGAGTCTATCACACTTAGTATTGCATCACTTTATGCTTAGTAAAGCACTTAGGTAGTAGCGAGGCTCGTTTCGACACTGGAACGTCCTGTCGGGGCGTGGGAGGGGCAGTCATGAATTTCATGACGTGAATATGAATGCAAGACACATGGAAAACGCCATCTTGCCACACAAATCATTATATGGTCAATCTAAACGTACGTGGTGGCTGTAGGCGTGGTCTCCTGACCGCGCAGGGGTGATTCTAAGATGAATGAAGCCGCCTGGAGTTAGCTAGAGAAAAATCTTCAACAGGAAAGAGGTTCCACCTGGACAGAGATTCATAAACTAGGGGTAACTGATTGGTTTGCAGTTTATGGTGCTGCAAACACTGGGGGTAAATGAACCCCTCGTAGATATCTTGGCAATTCTGGAGAGTTATCGAAGAAGAAGAGGAAGAAGAAGAAGAAGAAGAAGAAGAAAAAGAAGAAGAAGAAGGAGAAAAAGAAGAAGGTAATTCAGGGAACTGATAAAACAGAGGGACCATAATGTAGACTAATACAAGTCAATAGATGACAATAATATTTGGGATTGTGTAATGATTATAGATTATGACCCAGTCTTGTGATAAAAAAAAAGTTAGCGAACCTGATGCGCCGCTGTTGTTCAATTGGGTTACGAGAGAGAGAGAGAGAGAGAGAGAGAGAGAGAGAGAGAGAGAGAGAGAGAGAGAGAGAGAGAGAGAGAGAGAGAGAGAGAGAGAAATCTAGATTCAATAACGTCTTATCATTATCCTTGGAATCGCCGTGGTTGATCTTTTGCCCGACACAGCGTTGGGTGCGGGAGGCAACGATCGCTCCGCACCGTCTTCTTCTTCTTCGGTTTGGCTCGCCGTCGCCGTCGCCGTCGCCGCCGAAGCCGCGATCCATTGGTTCCTTCTCGCTTCTGCACGCGCGCGCGCGCACTACACTTACGGAGGAGAGACGGACGTGACTGCGTCGGCGCGGCGGTGGTTACGGCGACCGGGAACAAAGAGACATAACGACTCCTCTCTCTCTCTCTCTCTCTCTCTCTCTCTCTCTCTCTCTCTCTCTCTCAAACACACAACAAGGACATCCATGTATGCATGTAGACACTCAAATCTGACCCACGAGTTTCCAGTTATACTAATATATCTTTCGTTGTTGAGCGTCCTCTTATATTAATACAATATCAATGAAAAATATATTCGTATAGTTCTGGTGCATCATCGTGGGTCATGATTGGAATTCTGCATACATACACACACACACGCGCGCGCGCGCGCACACACACACACACACACACACACACACACACACAAACACACGCACGCACACGCACACACAGGTGCACGCACGCACAGACACACGCACACACAGTCACACACCACACACAGGCACGCACACACACAGGTGCACGCACACATAGATACACACACACACACATACAGTCACACATTACACACACACACACGTACACACACCACACATACGTACACACACCACATACACGCACACACACCACATACACGCACACACACACACGTACACACGCACATACACCCACACGTACACACCCGTATGCACACACACGTACACACACACACACACACACACACACACACACACACACACACACACACACACAAACTTTGACGTCGTGGGGCGGACGGGGTGAAGTCGGTAGTGACGAACTGGAGTAGCGTACAGAGGACGGTAATGGAGGGGAGGGGAGGAGGAGGTGTCTCATTCGGGAGGGTCCCCCCCGGCTACCCCCCATCCCCCACCCCACCCAAACTTCCTGTGTGCGGCAGTTCCACTCCTTCTAGTATCCTTTACTTTGCTCCTTCTGCTGTTGCTGTCGTCTTACGACTCTATTGGAAGGTCCTCGTACTAAGGGTCATGACCCCCCCTTCCCCCCACCCCCGTCCCTTGTAGGGGGGTGGGCATGTCAGTAACGACCTTAAGATCTCTAAAGGGACATTTACACAATCAAACGATCTGTCAAACCAGGTTCGTCAAACAAGTGTTTGAAGTGATGTTTGACCGTGTGAATGGGGGTATTTGGTTGTTAAACACGTTTGACAAACGTGTTTGAAGTGATGTTTGACCGTGTGAATGGGGTATTTGGTTGTCAAACACGTTTGACAAACGTGTTTGAAGTGATGATTGACCGTGTGAATGGGGTATTTGGTTGTCAAACACATTTGACAAACATGTTTGAAGTGATGTTTGACCGTGTGAATGGGGTATTTGGTTGTCAAACACGTTTGACAAACATGTTTGACAGCCAATTCACACGGTCTAACATCACTTCAAACACTTGTTTGACGAATCGGGTTTGACAGATCGTTTGACTGTGTAAATGGCCCTTAAGCATTGTATATCTACGTCAAGGCTACAGATCCCTTTATTCTGGTTAACTGTAGACGATTTCATTCACATGTGAAGAAATATCTGTTTTGTGAAACCAGGACGCAACCAATCCCGTGCACTGAGAAATAACTCCCTGGTCTGAAAGGTTGGAGTCTTGAATAAGGAATGGAGTACCTCTTATACTCCCCCTCCCCCACTCCTCCCCTCTCCCATAAGGAATGGAGGACCTCTTATACTCCCCACCACCCCACACTCCTCCCCTCTCCCAAAATCTTTTAATGAGTGATTGAGATCGCGGTGGTTCGAAACTGATTCGGTTTTAGACGAAACGTTCATAATGCAAATCAACATCGGCTGGCTTTGGTCGGAATAAAACAAGTGAAAAATCACCCTACTCCGCATTTCGGGCACGGAAATGGTTAAAAGATTACAAGATAAAGCAAAGTGAACACGTCATATAACTTCATTCTATGACAAAGTCTCTTTATTGGGGAAAAAAAGGAAGGAAACTCTTTTGTTTCTTTCTTCGAGTTTCCTTCCTCTCTGTGTCCGGGGAATATATGCATGCAGGTGATATAATAACAGATAACCCAACAGCGGCTTTGTGAGCGAACGTGCGCAGAATTCTATCGTCATAAAAAAAAAAAAAAAAAAAAAAAAAAAAAATAATAATAATAATAATAATAATAATAATAATAATAATAATGATAATAATAATAATAATAAATGAATAAATAAAATAAATGAATAAATAAATAAACAAATAAATAAATACATAAATAAATATAATAAATAAATAAAAAAATAAAATGAATAAATAGAAAAAAAAATGAAATAAAATAAAACATAAAAAAACATAAATAAAATAAAATAAAACAAAATAAAAAACAACGAAAAAAACAAAAAAACCGCTCACGGTGGCATTGACGGCCCAAGTGTCACCGCCGCAGACGCAGACGCACTCTCAGGCCGGTAGTCAGCATTAACCCCTTCGTCAGCACTTCGCAGGATCTCTTCGCTGATCAGTCCATGCTGATGCTGATTTAATTATCGCTTCTGTGCTGTCGCGTCAACAGCCCCCTCCCGCTCCCCTCAGCCACCATCACCATTCGTATCCTTTGTGGAGACAAGGCACGGCATTTAGGTCTTCAAGGACAGAAGCGCTGGTGAAGCATCAGTGACGAAATACAATTGTGCTGGTGGACACGTCATAGCAAACGGCTGTATACATTAGTCTCATTTTACGTAGTTGGTTGCGCTATGGAGACAAGCGAGTTCCTCCATCGCATAGCTCTGGTTTGATAACAAATCACATAACCAGGTCGTTGATCCAACGAATAAATTATCTATTTTTTTTTTTTAAAGGAAGAAAAAATTAGTCTCTGGTGTTCTAGAATTTTGCAATGGGGTGACCCAATTGTTGTAGAAAAAAAAAACCCTCCCTATGTCAAGCTCTCGTCTCACCTCCATATTTCTCACTCCATCCATCCCCGGTGCACCTACCACAGTTCCCATACTTCCTTGAATTCACAAACCTGTGTCGACTGCGCGCAGAATATCGTTCTCCGTTTCCTGTGCGTATGCGTATAGCACAGCGGCGTTGTACTTTGCGATGTGACCTTGCTCATCGTCGAAGTCTTTGTTGCGGGACCGACAACTGTGATTA
>NC_134794.1:7738955-7761455 GCF_046742065.1 Oratosquilla oratoria
TCTATATACATACGAGTACACCAATTCACTTACAATATATGCATGTTGGCCTCCTCGAGTCTCTCGATGTTGATGGCTTAGAATTAAAGTGTATTGTATATCTGCTCACTGGGACCCATTCAGTCTTGTACACACATAACTATATATATATATATATATATATATATATATATATATACATATATATACATATATACATATATATACATATATATATACATATTATATATACATATATATATACACACACATATATATATATATACATATTATATATATACACACATACATATATATATATATATATATATATATATATATATATATATATATATAGTATATATATATATATACTGTATATATATAAGTTCTGGTAAATAATGGGTCGGGTCCAGGTGACCGCAATGGTACAAGACACCTCTACGGTTGTCTCTCTCACACGCACATGCGCGCACGCACACACACACACACACACACACACACACACACACACACGCACACACACACGGACACACACACACGGAATGAGTGAAGAATATTTTCCACTGAAATTGTAGATTTACCTTTAATTAATTCTCTTTTCCATTTTCCTTTGCCTCTTACACGGGGTGGGGGGGGGAGGAGCCTAGTACTGTCCTCGTACCTCTTTATCTTTTATCTTTTCATTGCATTATCTATTCTATTACTTATTCATTTATTCATCTATTTATCCATCTATTTATCCAATCATTTAATAATTTTATCTATTAATTTTTATTTATTTATTTATTTTTCTATTTATTTAATTTGCTGTTGAGAGGACTCGGGTACGTGTTGAACTTCATTCGAGAATTGATGTCGGTAATGCCATTTTTTTTTCTTTCTTTTTTTTTAATCATGTGTCGCGTACTGAATTCCCTGGAAACAGCTGACGAGAGGTTCTTCTGAAATCGACGCTGCCGAAGCGAGTTCCTCCCAGGCAACCTGCACAGAGGTGGATGTCGTCGGTTCCCAGAACCCAGAAGGTAAGAGGAGGTGCTTCAACTCAACCTCCGTGACTCAACTTCCTTCCCTACCGGGTGGTGATTTTCCTTCTTCCACTCCAGTAAAGACTATAAACCCCGGGATTACCAAAAGGCGTAAGGGGGCTTTGTAAACCACGTAAAAGATTGATAGATAACGATAAGAACGATTTAAATGTCATGCTGAATATCGAAGACTTGGAGGAGTGTGTGAGGGGTGCGGGGAGTGGTAGTGCAGGACAGACAACAGTGGAGACATCTAGTGGAAGCGACAATAAAGAACAATGTGAGTCTGTAGCTACATGAGTAAATGAAAGAATGAGTAAGAGTCTGAGTCCACAGATGCCATTTTGTGGGAATTTTCCACAAATTTGTGTCTGAGAAATTTGCTCACATGGGATGTTTTGTGAGTAAATTATATGTTACGACGAATTTATTTGTGTATATAATAATTCCTTCTTTTTGTGTGGGGGGGGGAAATGTGGAAATCCAGATTTCCTTGTGGGGGAATTTTGTGGTAAAAATCTCACTCATTTTTGGGAAACTGGCATCGATCACAGTGGCAACACTGAGTCAGAGTGCCTCTGGCTCCTCCGATGGCCCTTGCGGCATCCGTTACAGTCGTGAAAGGATGCCAACCTCGATTAACCCCTCCCATACCGGGTGACACTCCTTCATTTCTGGCGCCATCTCTTTAGCAAATGGCGTCAATTTGTGGCGCCGCGCCGGGATGTTCTGTTGTGTCAGACTTAGAGAAAAAGAAGAGTAAGAAGAAGAAGAGGAGGAGGAAGAGAAAGAAGAAGAAGAAGGAAAAGAGGGTAAGAAGAGGAAGAAGCAGGAGGAAATAAGGAGGCGAAGAAAACGAAGACGAAGATGAAGAAGGCGAAGAAGAAGATGAAGAAAAAGAAGACAAAGAAGAAGAAGATGACGAAAAAGAAGACGAAGAAGAAGAAGAAGAAGAAGATGATGACGAAAAAGAAGACGAGGACGAAGAAGAAGAAAAAGAAGGAGGAGGAGGAGGTGAGGAAAAACACTTCCGCATTAAACCGACCCAGTTTCTCTCCCCAACTGCTTACTTCGACACACGCATCCCTTCCTCCGTCCCTCCCTCTCTCCCTCCCTCCCCCACTTCCCTTTCACCTGCTGAGGTGCCACAGCGATTCCTATTGGCCCCCAGCATCAAATCCCCTTCGGAGGAGTCTTCAGAAGGAGCAGGCACCCCCCCCCCCCCCCCCCACACAAAAAAAAAAAAAAAAACTTCCGCTTGCACATCATCCACTTTCTATTGCCTCGGGGCTTCTCTCTCATCGGGACCCCAAGGCCTCAGGGTAGCTGGCAACGATTCCCGAGTCCTTTCATTATTTCAGAGACGAAATTAAAAGTATTGGAAGTGGGCGATAGCTCAAAGAAGACCATCTCTAAACTATTTCTTAGGAGACAAACCCATTACAAAGGCAAAAGAGGAGATAAATTTGGTTATGTTGATGTACGACACATAAGTAATATTGTGGGAGAGACGTATAGATTGATGCAGAACAGTGAAGTGGCTTTTCATTATATAATTAAAGCTATGACAATAAATAAATAAATTAATAAAATTTATAGAAACGCTATTCTCTCCAAGACTGGAATGGCATCAGCGGTGTAGTCCCCAGGTAGCGAAGGATATAAGTAAGATGGAATGAATACTAAGGGCAGAAAGCAAAATAGTTCCCAAGCTGGCTGGGACATAAGCCATACGAAAATGCGAGGAGGGACTAAAAGCATTAGGTTTTCCAACGTTGAGAGATCGATGAGAAAGAGGTGATCTGATTACATTGTTCAAGTCGCTAAAGGGGATGGACTACATTGACAGAGGAGATTTCTTGAGATGTGGAGGGCTTTAAGAGGATGTGAGAACAACACATAAAAAAAAAAAAAAAAAGGTCTGAAATAAGTGAGGAAATATAATTTTCCCCACAAATGAGTAAATATTTGGTACACAGCCTAGAAGGCGAAATAGACTATGTTGGAACCATACATAAATTCAAATCTTAATATGATAATTGAAGAATAGTGTGATAAAGCCCAAGTAGAAACCATGCATGAAAGTGATAATTGAAGAATAAGACGCAGGATTCAATGTATATTCCAATTAAGTAAATACGATTACGTAAATATATTCAGTATGTCCTCAAACAAGGTATATACATTTCTGAAGACTACCAAAGATAACACGTATTTTTGAAATAGTAAACTATATATAATTTCGAACAAATACAAATGATAACATATATTTTTGAGACAGTAAACTATGTGTAATTTCGAACAAGTACACTACACAAGATAAAACACAACGAATTTTTAACTGCTCCTGTAAGCCTGTGGAAAGTAAATAAGAACGAAAAGACTCCATCTCTCCGACAGTCCCATACATAACCTTGGCCTATATTTCTTGTATAACAGCTCCGCCACCTCCCCCCACCCCCACCACCAGCGTCACCACCTCTCTTTCCCAAGTCCTTAAAGTCTAACCTCTGACTAGAGAATCAATGCAGACTTGGAGGAGGAGGAGGAGGAAGAGAAGAAGGAGGAGAAGGAGGAGAAGAGGAAGAGGAGGGGGGGATGGAGGACGAAGAGGAGCAGGAGGAGGAGGAAGAGGAGAAGGAGGAGGAGGAAGAGGAGGGAGAGGAGCAGGAGGAGGAGGAACAAGAGGAGGAGGAAGAGAAGGAGGAGGAGGAGGGGGAAGAGAAGGAGGAGGAAGAGGGGGAGGAGGAGGAGAAGGAGGAGGGGAGAAGGAGTAGTTGGGGAAAGAGATGGAGTACAAGGGGATGAGATGAAGGAAGAAGAGGAGGAGTATGAGGAGGACGGGAGAAAGGTTGGTGGCGATGGCGATGACGATGAGGATGAGGAGTAGGCAGAGTAGGACGGGTGCCACAGGAAAGAAGGAAAGAGGGAGGGAGGGAGAGGAGGGAGGGAGAGGAGGGAGAGGAGTGGAGAGGAGATAGGGAGAGGAGTGGAGAGAGAGAATGTTTCGAGTGGGGCTGGTGTAGTGTGTGTGAGCTGGGAGAGGCGGAGGCCGAGAGGTTGAGAGAGCGGGAGAGTGGGAGAGTGGGAAACTGGGTAAGGTGCTAAGTAAGGCGATGGGGGGTGGGGAGAATGAAAGAGGGGGTGAGGAGGAAGAGGAGGAGGATGGAGGAATAGGAGGAGTAGGAGGGGGAGGAGAATGAGGAGGAGGAGGGGGGACGAAGAGGAGGGGAGGAGGAGGAGTAGGAGGATGGGGAGGAGGAAGATGAGTAGGAGGAGGAGGGGAAGAGGAAGATGAGTAGGAGGGGAGGAGGAGGAGGAGGAGGAGGAGGAAGAATCCCTGTATGGTGACACTGTCTTTCACCACAGCTAGGGCGACTGGCAATCACCAGGAGCCGTCCGAGGGCGCTTGGAAGACCTCTGTGCTTACGAGGGGAGGATTAATTCGACGACGTCACTCGGAAATGACCAGAGTTTCTATCCTTTGGGGGAACATCGCCTCGTGCCGAAAAGAGTTGGAGTCCGAGATCGAGTAAAGGAGAGCCTCTAAGATCGCAGTGGAAAAATTCGATAGTAAAAGATAAAAGTTATCAATTTTTTTTTTTTTTTTTTGAATGAAGATTGGTCTCCAATTTTTTTTTTTTTTTTTTTTTTTTTTTTTTTTTTTTAATGAAGATTCGTCTCCAGTCATAAATTATTGCTGCGTGATTCTGGTCCGTAGGGAGGTCGTTAAAGCTAATAAAATACTGACGGGATTAAACTTATGCCATTAGTAACCTACACGTCGAGGTGTGGAGCGCACTAGAGAGAAAAGAGAAAGAGAAAGAGAGAGAGAGAGAGAGGGAGAAAAGAGAGATATAGATAGAGAGGGGGAAGGAGAGAAAAAGAGAGAAAAGAGAGAGAGAGAGAGGGGGAGGAAGAGAGAGGGAAGGAAAGAGAGAGAGAGAGAGAGAGAGAGAGAGAGAGAGAGAGAGAGAGAGAGAGAGAGAGAGATTGGGTGCCGGATCACATATAATATTTTACGTCAATAGGACCTACATTTGAATCCTCAGCTGAAAGAAATCGTCTGGCGACAGTTGTCGGGTGATCCTGCGGCACCCAAAAGAACTACCGCAACCGCAACCGCCGCCGCAACCGCAAAGGAGAGAGAACGAAGGTAAAGGAGAGGAAAGGGAAAGAAAAGAAGAGGGGAGGGAGAGGAGAAGGAAGGGGGTGGAGATGAGTCTAAGACTAATCTCAAGGGTGTTTTATTGATTTTCCTCTTGGCTTGGCTGACTGTCTGCCTGCCAGCCTGCCTGCCTGCCAGAACTGTCTGCCACCCCGCCTATCTGCCTTCTTGTTTGTCGGCCTACCCCTCTGCCTGCTTGCTGACTGCCTGCTTGCTGACCTGGTTTCCTGTCTCTCTGCCTGTTTGTCTAAATAACCAGCCTGCCTGCCTACTCAGATACCAACCTGTCTACCTGTCTGCCCGGAAGTCTGTCTCCCTGTCCACCTTACTGTCTGCTTTCCAACGCGTTCGTATGCCATGTCTGTCTGTCTGTCTGTCTGTCTGTCTGTCTGTCTGTCTCCCAGCTTCCGGTCGTCCATCCAAACTGGGCCGGTGCTGCACAGACACCCCCCCTCCCCCTCCTCCTCCTTCGCCACAGCTGTGCCCTGTCCTCTTCCCTCCTCTCCTCTCCTCTCCTCTCCTCCATGTCACCTCTTTCTTCTTCTCCTCCTCCTCCTCCTCTTACTTGTCCTCCCCCTCCTCTTCCTCCACTTCCTTGTCCTCCTCTTCCTCCTCCTCTTCCTCCTCCTTCTTTTCCTTGTCCTCCTCCTCCTTCTCTTCCTTCTCCTCCACATCAGTAGGACGCCCTCTGCTTCGTTCTCTTCCTTCTGTACCAGATGTCCCTGTTCCTCTCACTCTGTCTGCCGTCAAATGATTTTATTCACCTGTCGGGCAGCAGAAGACTTCTAAAGGGAACATCCTCCTACTGAATAAAATCGCATGCTGTTAACCAGAAAAAAATAATTGAAGGCGAAGACAGAACTCCTCGACTCCACCTCCACGTCCTCTCTTTCTCTCCCTCTCTTTCACTGGAAGAAGAGGAGCCCCCCCCCACCTTGGGTTGAATAAAATCGTCTGGCGGCAGCCAGCATTAAGACGTGAAATGTCCCACTAGGCTCTATCCTTCGCTTCCTTTCCTTCCTCCAAGGCACTTCCTCTTCTCCTACACCTCTTCCTCCTCAGGCTCCCCGTCCTCCTCTCACACAGAGGACATTGAATAATAAATGAATAAATAACTCAATAGATAAATAAATAGGTGAAAAATAAATAGATATATAAATATATATGTACACAGGAATATGGAAATAAAAAATAATCAATAAATACATAGGTGAACGACAGATAAATAAATAGGTATACCAGTGAGAAACAATAAATGAACGTACGAATATATGAAAAATATATATAGATACATAATAAAGGAAATAAAAAACAAGTGTGGGAGACCCAGGCCCCTTGAAGGTGGAAGCCATCTTAGCTCCTTCGGGAGCCCCCCCGAGACCTCGAGTTTGATTTTGGGCGGGGACCACCGCCCCCCTTCCTAGCTCCCCCCCCCTCTCCCTCCTTCCTCCTACCGACCCCCTCCCCTGCCTACACACACACACACACACACACACACACACACGCACACACACACACACACTGGCCCTCTTTGCGCAGTTGACGTCTCTTAGTCCGCCAGAAGAGTCTTGGACCTTCCCAAAGAAGGCCTTGGACCTTTCCGGAGTCTTGAACCTTCCTCAAGAGTCATGGACCTTCCCGGAGAGTCTTGGACCTTCCCGGAGAGTCTTGGACCTTCCCGGAGATTCTTGGACCTTCCCGGAGAGTCTTGGACCTTCCCGGAGAGTCTTGGACCTTCCCGGAGAGTCCTGGACTTTTCCGGAGAGCCTTGGACCTTTCCGGAGAGTCTTGGACCTTTCCGGAGAGTCTTCGATCTTCCCGAAGAGTCTCGGACCTTCCCGAAGAAGGCGTTGCTAAGGGTGGAAGGTGGTGGTGGAGGAGCTGACGACTTGGTAAGAGGAGCAAAGCGCCCTCCCCCCACCCCCCAACTTACACCCCACCAACTACCAAACCCTGAAAGCCTCGTTAGTGCCAACACAGGGAATTTCCCCAAGGGAGGTAGGAGGAGATGGGAGAGAGACAGGCACGGAGGGAACAGGGAAAGGGAGAAGGTTGGAGGGGAAGGAGAGTGGGGGGGGAGGGAAGGAGGGAGGGAGGGAGCTAGGGAGGGAAAGAAGGAAGGGAGGGAAGGAAGGAGGGAGAGAAAGAGGGAGGGAGGGAATGTGAATAGGAAGGAGGGAAGGAAAGAAGAAAGGAAAGAAGATGGGAAGGGAGGGATGGAAGGGAAGAAAGTGGGAAGGGGGGGAGTGCAAGAAAAAGGAAAGGAGAGAAGAAAGGAGGGGAGGGGAGGGGTGGAAGGGATGTGCTATGCACACACACACACACACACACACACTTGACGGCGCAGTGGTAGAGTTCTCGGCCGTCACTACAGTGGTCCGATTTCGAATCCGGCCAAGGACTAAAATAATTTTAGTATTGCTGCGCAGTGAGTCGTTACTCCAACTCTCGAGCCGGGAAGTTGGGGTATGTGTGCGTGTAAGGTCACTATATTACCCATGGATAGGTCATATATGAACTCTGAGCTCTCTTCTGGGAGGATAATAGCTGTCGATCACGAGCCCAACATATGATCCAAGACCATGGTGAATCACACACACACACACACACACACACACACACACACACACACACACACACACCGACTCGGTGGCACAGTTGGTAGAGCGCTGAACTGGGAAGTAGAAGTGCTCCCAGTACCCAGTTCGAATCCTGCCCAGGGCCGAAATTATTTCGGTATCGCTGTGCCTCGGGTCGTTACTCTGACTCTCGTGTGTGTGCAAGGTCATAGCATTACCCATAGATCGGACCTACGAGCTCTGAGCTCTCTTCCAGGAGGGAAATAGCTGTCGATCACGAGTCCAACACGTGATCCAAAGACCAAGTGAATACACACACACACACACCAGCTGTCGATCACAGTCCAGCACGTGGTCCAAGACCACTGTGATTCACATACCTTCACGCTGATGGGCGTGTGCAGTAATACATCATGAAGGTATTACGTTACACCTCCAGGGCGCACTGTACCCGCGCATGCGCACTTGCATGACCTCGAAGCTCGGTCAGTAATGACCCCGCATAGCATCTCGGGTCGGGACGTCGCGCTGGCGAGTTGACGGACGCGGGGACTGATAAATACACCAAAATAGTTTTAAACTCGTCACTTTGGTTAAAGTCTTCATGTTATTCTGGTGCCAATTACGTGCATAGCTTTCCGTTTTTCTGGGTCAAATTTCATTTTTATGAAGACGCTGATTTAGTCTTTGAATATATAATTGATTCGAGGGAACATTTCCTATTCTTCATTACTTAGTATCTTCCACAAATTCCGATATATATACACTATATATATATATATATATATATATATATATATGTATATATATACATGTATATATATGTGTGTATATATATATGTATATATATATATATATATATATATATATATATATATATATATATATATATATATAAACTATGACAAATGAAACTTAAGACGGAGAAAATATACGAGAAATAATGGAAGAATTACTGCCTTAACGTTTCGACCCTTAGGGTCTTGATCACAAAGCATAACACAAAAGTATAACATGGACATTTTATACACATACATGTCACCTCACAGGGTGCCTGGGAAAGGTCGTCGCGCTCGGAACATTTGTCCGTTTGTTTTCATCCACTATCAATAACTTGTAGCTCTTGCCAAGCATATAAAACCATCTCTATGGTTGATGTTATTATTAGTATTAAACTTTACATTGCTGTTTGTTCTGTGTATGACAGTGTCTAAAAATGGTAATTTTCTGTTGTTCTCTACTTCTGCCGTGTTAGCCAACTGTGTTAGCCAACTTATATATGGAAATGCTTGAAACTGAAAATTATATATCAATAATGGGTAGAAACAGTGTTTGGTTAAGGTATGTTGATGACATTGTTGTTATTGTACCAAAAGAAGCTAATATTAACAATAAATTAAAAAGATTAAACAATGTAAATAGTAACATACAATTTACGGCAGAAGTAGAGAACAACAGAAAATTACCATTTTTAGACACTGTCATACACAGAACAAACAGCAATGTAAAGTTTTCGGTATACCGCAAACCCACTAATAAAGAAGATTATATACATTTTTATTCAGGACACAATATTAGGACTAAAACAGGTATAATAATTGGCTTCTTCCTCAGGGCTTTTCGCATATGTAGTGAAGAATTCTTAGAAGAGGAACTAGATCACATTACAAAAACTTTCAGCAAATTAAAATATCCCAAAGGTCTCCTACTTAAACTAAAAAAGAAAGCTAAGGAAATAAATAAGAAGAGTAAAGATAAAAATAATTGCAACAAAGAAACACGATATATCACAGTCCCAAATTCCAGCATTAATTCAAATCTAGACAACGTCCTCTTAAAAGCAGGTATAAAGATAGCAAGAACATCAGATAGCAAAGTAGGACATTTGGTAACGCGTAATTATAATAACCATACGAATGAAAATAGTATTGTCTATAAAATACCTTGTAAAAATTGCCCATCCTCATATTTTGGGGAAACAGGTCGTGGATTAGAAAAAAGATTATATGAACACAAAAATGATGTAAGAACCCACAGGCTTTCTAATTCTATAGTAAGACACATAGATACATATGACCACCTTCCGAACTGGGACAATACAATTATAATAAATAAAGGTTCAACAAAGAAATTAAGAAAAACAATAGAAGCAGCCTATATTAATACTAATAATAACATCAACCATAGAGATGGTTTTATATGCTTGGCAAGAGCTACAAGTTTATTGATAGTGGATGAAAACAAACGGACAAATGTTCCGAGCGCGACGACCTTTCCCAGGCACCCTGTGAGGTGACATGTATGTGTATAAAATGTCCATGTTATACTTTTGTGTTATGCTTTGTGATCAAGACCCTAAGGGTCGAAACGTTAAGGCAGTAATTCTTCCATTATTTCTCGTATATTTTCTCCGCCTTCAGTTACATATATATATATATATTATATATATATATGTATATATATATATGTATATATATATATACACACAAGTATAATGGTTTTCAAAATATAATAAACCTACGCTCTAATTATGTCGTAGTTTGAGATGTTTGCATTAGTCTTCTTTTCAGGAGAAGTCGTTTTTTATTCCATAAATCAAACTAAAATATCTAGACCTGTACAGTTATTTGCTCCACTTACAGACATGTACTAACGCAAATAAATCATTACTGAATACGTATTGATGAAGAAGAGGAAGGTGATGTAAAAGGAAATAGAATAGAATAATGACACTTACTTGTTTACCCTTGAGAAGGTGACCAACTTCCATGGTCAAGCCAGTTCATAGTAAGCAGACGACATACCTGGAACAAAAAGAAAACAAATCAGATATGCACTTACAAAATTATCTTTCAATTCAAGCACGAATCTATATATATATATATATATATATATATATATATATATATATATATATATATATATATATATACACACACATACACTAAGCCAAGACGACGACGTGACGTCATGTCGCGCCGGAAGCATCGGATATCCTTCCTCCTTGCCTCCCTCCTTTCCTGCCGACCTCACAGTGACCTGACTTCAACGACAAGTGAGTTAACAATAACCCGACTATTGACTTTGTAGTCGGGTGTAAACATGAATGAGGGACCTGTGTGGTGAAGCACAAAGACTGCAGCCTTCCCAAGAAGGTAGGCCGGTCCTGCACTAGACCAATAAAACTGAAGTCACAGACACATAAATGCCTGCATATACGTGCACACGCGTTTGTGTGTGTGTGTGTGTGTGTGTATGTGTATGTGTGTGTGCGTGATTCACCATGGCCTTTGGATCACGTGTTGGACTCGTGATCGACAGCTATTTCCCTCCCGGAAGAGAGCTCAGAGCTCGTATGACCGATTTAAGGGTAATGTTGTGACCTTACACGCACACACACACCCAACTCCCAGCCCACGAGAGTTGGAGTAACGACTCGAAGCGCAGCGATACTGAAATTATTTGAGCCCTGGGCAGGATTCGAACCCGGGCTGCCGTATTGACGGTCCGGGTCTCTACCAACCGTGCCACCGAGTGTGTGTGTGTGTGTGTGTGTGTGTGTGTGTGTGTGTGTATGTGTGAAGAATTCTAATTGGTTTAAGGGACCCTCCTCTGTCCGATCAGAAATTGAAGACCTCTAGATGAGGCTATGAAGATAAGACTAAAAAAGAATGAATCTTTCCCAAAAACCTTCAAGGATTTTATTCTGGTCACCACTGTACGACGATTCCATTCCGCTCCACAATCCTGGTCCACAGGACACTAAACCTCGCGGCGTCCTGCAGCAGGTCCTGCAGAAGTGGACCCACAGGTCTTTCTCTGGAAGCCCGAAGAACCAGAAGACCCGTAAACTCGAACTCGAAGCCGCTTTTCTCCCGAACTGAAAGAACGAGCGAGCGAGCGCCACTATTTCTTTCCCGTCATCGGTTATCTGTCGCAATCCTTCCTCATCCACAACTTCCTTCTCCTCCTCCTCCTCCTCCTCCTTTCTCTCTCCTCACTCCTCCCCTTCGTCTCCTCACTCCTCAACGCTGGTTCCCGTGGCTCTCCCTATACCCCCACTTTCTCTCTTTCTCTCTCTTTCTCGTGTTGCCCTTAAAACCCTTTCTCTGATTAACGTTAACCAGACGATTCTATTCAGCTTAAGAAGGACGTCTGAGAGGTCAAGGGCCGAAGCAGACAATCCCGACTAAAACCTGAAGCCTCCAGAAGGATTTTTATTCACCTTATGAGCAGATTTTTTCAACCTGATTTTCGTCACGTAACCCAGATTTATGAATTGCTGTTCATCAGTCTCCCGGGGAAGACCACTTCTTCAACACTAAATCTAATCGTTAAGCATTCACTAACTCTCACTGAGGCTCCATTCGTGAAAATCTATGACTCCTAATGTGGATCAAGGACTCCACGTTGAAAACGGATGCCCTAAAGGGATTTCTAGGGAGGGCAGGGTTAAGGGTGGGTTATCGATGTTGTCAGGGGAACCTCAGAACAGTTCTTTTTGTTCTTTGGATCCCTGAAGCCTTCCAGAGAGCCGACCCCTGAATTTCCTTTCGGTGTTCACGCTTTCCAATAAGAGCTCTTTTGTGTGTGTGTGTGTGTGTGTGTGTGTGTGTGTGTGATTCACCATGGTCTTGGATCACGTGTTGGACTCGTGATCGACAGTTATTAACCTTCCGGATGAGAACTCAGAGCTCGTATGAACGATCTATTGGTAATACTGTGACCTCACACGTACACACATCTCCAACTCTCCGTCCACGAGAGTTGGAGTAACACCCCGCAACGAAGTGATAATGAAATTATTTCAGCCCTGGGCGGGAGTCGAACCCGGACCGCCGTAGTGGCAGGCGAGGACTCTAACCATAGGGGGGTAATGAAATATTCCTCCACAAAGAAAATATCTCAGTATAGAAAGTAATAATAATAATAATAATAATAATAATAATAATAATAAATAAGTGCATAGAAAGGGAGGTGGTCATGCCACGTGGTGATGGTGCATAAAGGGGTGGGGGGAACTTGGTGCAAATTATTGGATGAGAGAGGTGGTGGAAAGGGAGGGGAGGAGTCATGGATGGAGGAATAGGGGGGATGGGGGGAGTTACTATGACTTTTTCCCTTGACGACCAATTTTTTGTTATAATTTTTTCTTCTTCTAAGATTCGCATCAAATAACCCCACTCCGCCCTTACACAAACCTCCTTATAACACATCTGAGTTCTTCACTGATCTTCACCTTTTGCCTAAAGGGTGGAGATTCTATTCAGTTGAAGGATGACCACAGTCCTCTCCTTACCTCAAGCTTCCTCCTTCAGGTGAATAAAATCGTCTGACCTTGGGCGTAGCGACGGGAATTGGGGTCACTTCCTTGCAAAGGCTATTGACGTCGTCCTTCTCTCTACTCCCACGCTCGCGGCCGACCGCTCACGCCCGTGACCACTCGCCATGCTTGTTCCTTTCGCCCCACATCGGCCTCTCCCTTTGTCTAAAACCTTTCCGCTTCATTTATCATCGACGCCCCTTAACCACTCTCCCTTTAACTACTCTCATCTCCTCTTTTCTTCTCCTCTCGTTTCCGTGTCTCTCCCTATGCCCCATTCCCCTCCCTCTCTTTCTCTCTCCACTTCTCTTTTCTTTTTTGTCTTCCCCCGTCTCCCTCTCCTTCTCCACTTCGTCCTCCAGCCTCTTTTTCTCTCTATCTCTCTCTTTTTCCCTGTCCCACCCTCCCACTTTCACTCTCTCTCTCACACAATCTCTCCCCGCTCCTCTTTTTTTCTTCTTGTTCCTCTCCCCCTCCCCCATCATCCAACCCCCTTCCCCCCTTCCCCCCACCTCCTCCCATTGAGAAGCGTCGAGGGCGGACCTGCTTTGAGAGGAGAGGAACTGTAGATCCTGTGGGAGGGATGCTCTCACTGTAGGATGTAAGCCTCAGCGAACACAACACAAGGTGAGGAAGAAGTAACATCACCCCTTTCCCCCCCTTCCCTCCCAAGGGTGGGAGGAGGGAGACTGGGGTGGGGGGAACCTTTGGCCATATCATTATCGCCCTTGTTACGGAAAGGGATCCCACGAAGATGAATGAAATAGGCTGGCATCACCATCAACAACATACAAATGTATAGTAGTCAAAGGGCTGGGTGGTGACGTCATCACGAGTTTTTGGATATCTATGTATTTATTTATTTTATTTATTATTATTTATATTATTATATTCTTTATTTTATTTATTATTATTTACATTATTATAAGTTTTATTTGATTTATTATTATTTATATTATTATAATCATTTTATTCATTATTATCTATATCATTATAATCTTTATTTCATTTATCATTATTATATATTTTTTCGCATCCGTCCAAGTTATGGACCAAAAGGTCTCCTGTCGGCATGCTCCGCCTTTGTAATCTTTGTAATGAACAATTCACTATGAGTAATTCTGTCAATAATTAGAACAAACATATGCGAATTATGTTACAGTAATAATTCATGTCCTTGTAAGCTTGTTATATTTCACTTAATATTAATTTCCTCGTCAATTTTTCGTTTCATTTAAGAGTATGAGGTAATATTTTTTCTTTGTAAATTTGTCGCTACATATCACTGAGTATTAATTTTAATGTTCTCTTGTCGAAATTTTGTTACATTTCAAAGAGTTTTAATATTCTTTTCCTTGTCAATTTGTTGTTATATTTTAATAGGTATTGAATTTAATAATCATTTCCTTGTCAGCATTTCGTCGTATCTCACTAATATTTCTTTTATTTTTTTCTTCTTCTTTAGGTAAAATTTTCGTTATATTTTTAATATTATTATTATTATTTTTTTTTTTATAAAATTTTAGTCATATTCCAATGACTATTACGCTCATGGCGCAATCGGAAGCGTGCTGCTCTCGCATTCGCTTAGTTCTAGGTTCGAATCCCGCACTCCTTTCTGATTCCCAGTAGCGACTGTTACCTTTCCTAACATTCCCTAAAGCGCATAGGACAAAGATGACGGCTTCGGCCGCAGATACGGCTTTCCAGGCGTTGACTATCTCACCTAACCTTACCATTAATTCCCAACTTTCCTTCTCTTGTGAGATGACGTCATACTAGAAGGCACGAGCTGTCAATTGACAAACTCTCACGTCTCGCCTTCTATTGAGTCAAGACTCTTGGGTGTTGTTGTTGTTGTTATGGAGTGTAGTTCACCAACGCTTCTGTCCTTGTGAACAATTTGGCGCCATTGCCGTAAGTAGTCTTGATTTATAAGACAGAATGATGAGATGGAGAGATGTCTGTCTAAAATCTGTGGTGCTGTAGTTGGGGATTTTTTTTTTTTTTTTTTTTTAAACTGTGACGCTACAGGACCTACAATCTAAGGATCACATACTGATAAGATAAGCATTTTTATTTATTGATTTATTTATCTATTTACATGCTGCATTATCTATTTACTATCTATTTACTTATCTATCTATTCATTCTCATTTATTCATTTATTTCTTTCTTACATCTCCCTTGAGAAACCTATGAACTATAGGACGCCATCCAGGAACTACAAGAATCATCAAAGAACTACACTATAGAACAATTGGTCACCACCAAAGAACTATAGGAGCCATTATCGAACTTTAGTTCAAGACACTATAGAACACCATCAGGGAACTATAGAACATTACCAGATATTACCAAGGAACTATTAAAAATCGTCAAGGAACTGCGGGGACCAATACGGAACTATAGGCACTATAGATATCAACAAGGAACTATAGGACACTATCAAGGAACTTTAGGCACCACCAAGGAACTGTAGGACACCACCAAGGAACTAAAGTGAATAGCATGGAGCTATGTGGCCCCCAGGAACTATAAAACACTATAAAGGCACTATAGGCGCCATCAACAAACTATAGGTACCATCAAGGGACTAAAGGGAGCTATGTGGCTCTCAGGAACTATAAGACACCACTAAGGCACTATAGGCACCATCAACAAACTATAGGTACCATCAAGGGACTATAGGGAATAGCATGGAGCTATATAACACTCAGGAACTATAAAATAATATCAAGCTAGGAAGTGTCAACGCATGTGGAGGGGAGGCGGGGGGAGGGAGAGGGGGAGGTGGGGCCGCGCCTTGGGGCCCGACTCAAGTCGGAGCCGAGGGGACACTTCGGGGACACGAGTTCGCATCGATTAGGAGGAGGAGGAGGAGGAGGAGGAGGAGGAGGAGGAGGAAGGGGGACGAGGAGGAGGAGAAGGAGGAAGGGGGGCGAGGAGGAGGAGGAGGGAGAAGGAGGAGAAGAAGGAGGGAGAAGGGATAGAGGATTTAGGAAGAAGACATGGGAGAGGAAGAGGAGGAGGTGGACGAGGGAGAGGAGATATAAAAGCAGGAAGAGGAGATGTCAGAGGAGGGGATGATATGTGAGAAGAGGAGGAGGAAGAAAAGGAGGAGGAGGAGGAGGAAGAGGAGGAGTAGGAGGGTGGACTGCAGCAGAACACGGCAGGCGGGGGACGGGCGGGCCTGGCTGGCTGGGAAAGGGGCCCTGACACAGGACTCGAACTCGGGTGCGAACTGACCAAGAGGAGGAGCTGAGTGAGAGCGGACAGAGCCAAGTCTCGTCCCGTCTGGAATGGACTCCATTTTGATAAAATAAAATTTTGAGGATATTTTCGTACTAAATACCAGAAGCACGAGGAACGATAATGACCTCAAGTTGTCAGGACGTCAGGACGTAGATTTGACCTGGAGGTATGTAGAAACAATATCGCGAACCGCGTTGTCAGATTTGGAGTATACTGCCAGCTGATGCAGTCGAATGGAATTCGGAGTTTTACACATTACTTCGATAAACACTGAAGCCAAACGTGGTTTTTGGCCCGATCTCTTTATGGACCCAAATGTCCTCCTCCTCTTCTTCTTCCTCCTCCTCCTCCTTCTCCTCCTCCTCTTCCTCCTCCTCATTATAATTCACTTCCTCCAGGGCTCTCCGCAGCGCGGTGCCTTCAGACAGCCTCCGCAATGTAAGGACGGATACAGATGATCAAGGATAGAAGCGCTGGTAAAGTACAGTCCACATCAACAACAGATGATGCAAGACTGATGTCCAAGGCGGGATAGGGGGGGGGTTGTTTCCTCAGCTGAATAAAATCGCCTGGCGGCAACGAAGAGAAAGTACTGGAAGGATCGCCGTTGCTGCCGAAGGACTGGACTGATGCCTTTCGTACCATGCGGTACTTTTCCTTGTCTTCCTGCTGTCGCCAGGCGATTTCATTCATCACAGAGGACCTTTCACCTTCGGTACGGCGATGAAGGAAACGCTACTGATGATGATAGTTCAAGAAACTATAGAAAGAAGTTATAGAACACCATCCAGGCACTATAGATACCAAGGAACCATAGGACACTATCAAAGAACTATGGGGCACTATCAAGGAACTATATGACACTATCAAGGAACTATAGGACACTATCAAGGAACTATAGGAACATCTTCAGTAATGATATTTGATAATACAATATACGCTGTATTACCAAATATAATTTCTCAAGATATACATAGCGTGTGTGTACGAGTATGTACGATGATAACGATGATGTCTATCCGCTTTCTCGAACTCCGCCGAACTCCGATCAGACTTGTCGCCGTCGTCTTCGGCATGAGGATGATGAGGCCAAAGGACTTCCTGAGGAAGGCGCATAGAGAGCCTGTGGCACACGCAAGGAGCCACTCTACACTTCCTTGTAAAACCTCTCGAAATCGGTTGCCTTGGTCGAGGCGGAGAAGCAGAAGCGGATCATCTTCGAGTTTCCGCTTCCCCGCGTGTGACCTCACTTCGGTCATTAGACTCACGTAATTACCCGGAAGTCCATTCCCACGAATCCCTCCAATGCTGCTGACGGCTTGTAACAATTACCCTTGCTGTCGTCAAGCGATTTTATTCACCCAAGGGGATACGCCCTCTACAGCGAGATGATGACTGGAGATGGCCCAAGGAGCTGTGGAGAGTTTCGATCTGAGTATCTGGTAGTGCATGTGGTTTTATACGTGTATGAGGGACATAAATCCACGGGACCTCCCTCTCCTTCTCCTCCCTTTCCCCTTCTCCTCCCTTCCTCCCTCAGAACTCCACCCTACCACCGGACTGTTTCGTGTCAAAGATGGAAGCGGCTAGGAGCCGCCTCCTCCTCCTCCTCCTCCTCCTCCTCCTCTCTTTCTCTTCGTCTACAGCATCCGCTCCAAGGACTCCACCCGAGCCGAGTCTCACAGAGGGCGGTGGCAGCAAGGCAGACACAAACTACCGCCCTTTCTCACAACACCCACACAGGTGCTCAATGAGTATATTCACACGGCTAGACGCACACACACACACACACACACACACACACACACACACACACACACACACACACACACACACAATAGACGAAACAATAGTGTGTGCAAAAACCATACAAGAATTTAAGAACAAACTAGATGCTGAGAGATACAAAGATGGGTCACTACAAGCATAGCTCCTCTTTCCGTATAATACAACTAGGTACAATTAGATAAATACACACACACACACATACATACACACACACACACACACACATACATACACACACACACACACACACGCGCGCGCGCGCGCACACACAGTTGTAGCGTTCGCAACTGCTACTACAGCGGTCGGAGTTCGAATCCCGCGCAGGGCTGAAATAATTTCAGTATCGCTGCGCTGCGATCCGATACTCCAATTCTCGTGGGCGGGGAGTTGGGGTGAGTGTGTGTCAGATCACAGTATTACCCATAGATCGGTCATACATGAGCTCTGAGCTCTCTTCCGGGAGTTGGAAATAGCTGTCGATCACGAGTCCAAGATCCAAGACCATGGTGAATCACACACACACACACACACACACACACACACACACACACACACGCACACACACACAACCCATACATAAGTATTCTGACAGTTGATAATTATTTTCTTTTTCTTCGTCTTTTCAACTTTTTTTTAACCAAAATTCTTTCATCTGGGGTATGTGGAATCACGAGTTCACCAAAATCAGCCATCAGAGTCTTTCAACGTTTCGTCCTCAGGGGGATATCTTCAGGAATATAATTTGATAATGCAATATACGCTCTATTATCAAATATAATTTCTGAAGAGAAACTAGGTATAATAGTAAGGCCTTCACAAGGCCTCTTGCAGTCTCCTTCATTCTTATAGCGTGTGTGTATGTATTTACCTAATTGTATTACCTATCTGTAGTATACGGAAAAGGATAAACGCTCATAGGGTCCCGTCTACCATTCTCCAAGTTATAATAGATAATCGCAAATTCATAGGTGTGTGTGTGTGTGTGTGTGTGTGTGTGTGTGTTCACCTAACTGTAGTATACAGGAAAAGAGCAACGCTCGTGGGGTACCGCCTCCTCTCCAATTTACCATAACTAACCTCATACCACAGCCTGGTGTGTGTGTATGTGTGTGTGTGTGTGTGTGTGTGTGTGTGTGTGTGTGTGTGTGTGTATGTATGATTCACGATGGTCTTGGATCACGTGTTGGACTTGTAATCGACTGTTATTTCCTTCCCGGATGAGAGCTCAGAGCTCATATATAACCGATCTATGGGTAATGTTGTGAGCTTACAGACACACCCAACTCCCCACCCACGAGAGTTGGAGTAACGACTCCCAGCGGAGCGATACTGAAATTATTTCAGCCCTGGGCGGGATTCGAACCCGGACCTCTGTAGTGGCAGCCGGGAACTACCAACTGCGCCACGAGTTGAATGAAATATCCTGGCGGTAGAGAGAGAGAGAGAGAGAGAGAGAGAGAGAGAGAGAGAGAGAGAGAGAGAGAGAGAGAGAGAGAGAGAGAGAGAGAGAGAGAGAGAGAGAGAGAGAGAGAGAGAGAGACTTCATTGACGAGCCTACTTCGGGGAAGATGCTCCAGTTTGAGGTCAGCGGACCTGACCCCCTCGGCACGTGCGGGTCCTTGTCCCTCGTGATCGGCGGTCGACTGACCGACGGAGAACTCCTGACCTGAAATGACATGCGGCAGGTCAAAGGGATGGGGGAGGTCACAATAGGGATTAACGGGTCACCTTGAAGTCCCATCCATGCCGGTTGGGGGTTATCCTGGTGTCATGGTTGCCACCAGGATATTTTATCCGTCGTCCTGACATCCTCATCGCTCGTATGCGCGCGCACACACACACACACACACACACACACACACACACATACACATGAATACAAGAATTTAAGAACAAACTAGATGTTGCGAGATACAAAGACGGGTCATCACGAGCACAGCTCCCCTTCCCGTATTATACAACTAGGTAAACAAACACACACACACACACACACACACACACACACACACACACACACACACACACACACACAAGAATACAAGAATTTAAGAACAAACTAAATGTTGCGAGATACAATGACGGGTCATCACGAGCATAGGCCTCTTTCCCGTATAATACAACAAGGTAAATACAACTATATTTTTATATAGGTAAATACACACACACACAAACACACATATACAAACACATAGACACACACTCTCGATGGCGCGTTCGCAACCGTTACTACAGCGATCCAAATTCGAATCCCGCCCAAGGCTGAAATTATTTTAGTATCGCTACACTGTGAGTCGTTACTCCAACTCTCGTGGGCGAAGAGTAGGGTATTGATCGGTCATGTATGAGCTCTGAGCTCTCATCCGGGAGTGAAATAGTTGTCGATCACGAGTCCAACACGTGATCCAAGAGCATGGTGAATTACACACACATATATATACGCCACACAGTCTTGTTAAACCGAAGTTAGGGCTGACGAAGTTCAATAATAGTTAACCCTTGTCGCCATAAACATCGATTACCTTAACTGGGTTCATCTATGTTGCCAGTTATTTAGACCGACCAGCCACTCTTGCTATTGAGCCAGGTCTAATGACTCCCGCGGCCTTGCTTATTAGCACACGGGTCATCTGAGGTCAGGGAGGGTCTATACGGGGGGCGGAAGTTGGGACCAAAGGCACGCGCGCGGCGTCCGCCTTGACATCTGGTGGTAGCTGGTTGCCTGCTTGTGGGTTTAACAACAACAACAACAATAATATTATCATTATTAGTAACAATGATAATAATAATAATAATAACATAACAATAATAATAATAATAATAATAATAATAATGATAATAATAATCTACCTAGTTATATATCAAGAGCTTTTCCCCCTCAGAATGGGGAAAATAATAATATTAATAATAATGATAATAATAATAATAATGGTAATAATAATAATGATAATAATAATAATAATAATAATAATAATAATAATAATAATAATAATAATAATAATGATAATAATCTACCTATCTATATACCAAGAGCTTTTCCCCCTCAGAATGGGGAAAATAATAATAATAATAATAATAATAATAATAATAATAATAATGACAATAATAATAATAATAATAATATTAATAATAATAATCTATCTATCTATATACAAAGGGCTTTTTCCCATTCAGAGGGGCAAGTATCCACTTTCATCCACCACCCTTACCCCACTTCCCATCTTAGCTCCTCGTGGATGACGGGTCATCGGTGTATCCCGCCCACTGCCCTATTAATAATAACAGTAATAATAGAAAGAACAATGAAAACAAATATAATAACAAGAATAATGATAATGTTATTAATGATAATAGTAATAACAATAACAGTAATAATGATAATAATAATGATAATAATAATAATAATAATAATAATAATTTATACTAATTATCATTCTGTGAAAAAATACACCATGGTACTGCTCACAACAGAATCTCTTTTGTCAACCACTTCTTCATTTTCTGCTTTCGATTTTTATCTTTTTCTTCTTTTTCGTCTCATTTTCCATTTTTCCCGTTTTTTCTACATTTCCCTTTCCTTGTTTCATCTTCCAATTCTTCATTTTCTTCTTCCTCTTCTTTCTACATTATCATTGTCATTATCATCATATCTTTCCACATCTCCTTTTCTTCATTTTCTTTTTAAGATAGAAACGCCAGTTACCCTCTGGCCACAACAACGAAATCTACTTCTACGTCTTCTTCTTTTCTACTTCTGCCTCTTCTTCTCCTTTCAATTTTCTATTTTCTTCGCCTTTCTCTTCTTTGGGAGTGGGAGTGGGAGTGGGAGTGGGGGGATTACAGGGCTGACGGGGGAGTCCGCCTTTATGCGCCCATCCTCCCTCTGGGCAGGCATCTGGGGGAGGCCACGTGCATAAACACACCCCTCTCCCCCTCTCCCCCCACTCCCACCTCCCCCTCTCCCCCCCACTCCCACCTAATCACGTGACAATACGCTTCAATTATTTACGTCGGTGTCCTCTGCTCCTACGCCGCAGACGTGAAAACCAGGTCACACTAGTCACACTAGGTCACACGAGGTCACTTCAGCTGAAGAAAGTCGTCGGGACCTCTCCCTGAGGAGAGAGTCCGTTCGTCCTCGGATGAATAAAATGAATAAAATTCTCTGCCGAAAGCTCTTGGGTGCGGTGATGCTCTTACAACGAGATGTAAAGATGGGTGGTCCCCCTCAGCTGAATAACATCGCCAGGCGAGAGAGAGAGAGAGAGAGAGAGAGAGAGAGAGAGAGAGAGAGAGAGAGAGAGAATGGGAGGGAGAGAGAGAGTGAGAGTGAGAGAGAATGAGAGGGAGAGTGAGGGGGAGAGAGAGAGAGGGGGGAGAGAG
>NC_134794.1:7768955-7778955 GCF_046742065.1 Oratosquilla oratoria
CTCGTTGTATACACATGCATAGTTGTCAGTGAATACAGTGAATTTCTCACAATCTGTTATTTCTTTATCAGCCACCCAGTACATTCCCGTAGGTGCCCCAAGTATTAGGAAAGGGGAGAGGCGACTTCTAGTACCTCACCTAGGCGACACTAGAACTAGGGGGTACTACTCCCGTAGGTGCCCCAAGTATTAGGAAAGGGGGAGAAGCGACTTCTAGAACCTCACCTAGGCGACACTAGAACTAGGAACTACTGCTCCTGTAGGTGCCCCAAGTATTAGGAAAGGGGAGAGGCGACTTCCAGTACCTCACCTAGGCGACACTAGAACTAGGGGGTACTACCCCCGTAGGTGCCCCAAGTATTAGGAAAGGGGGAGACGCGACTTCTAGTACCTCACCTAGGTGACACTAGAACAAGGAACTACTGCTCCTGTAGGTGCCCCAAATATTGGGGAGGGGAAGAGGTGACTTCTAGAACCTCACCTAGGCGACACTTGAACTAGGGGCTACTGCTCCTGTAGGTGCCCCAAGTATTGGGGAGGGGGAGACGTGACTTCTAGTACCTCACCTAGGCGACATTAGAACTAGGAACTACTGCTCCTGTAGGTGCCCCAAGTATTGGGGAGGGGAAGAGGTGACTTCTAGAACCTCACCTAGGCGACACTAGAACTAGGAACTACTGCTCCTGTAGGTGCCCCAAGTATTGGGGAGGGGGAGACGTGACTTCTAGTACCTTACCTAGGCGACACTAGAACTAGGAACTACTGCACCTGTAGGTGCCCCAAGTATTGGGGAGGGGGAGAGGCAACTTCTAGATCCTCACCTAGGCGGCACTAGAACTAGGAGCTACTCCTCCCGTAGGTGCCCCAAGTATTAGGAAAGGAGAGAAGCGACTTCTAGTACCTCACCTAGGCGACACTAGAAGTAGGAGCTACTGCTCCTGTGGGTGCTCCAAGTATTGGGGAAGGGGAGAGGCGACTTCTAGAACCTCACTTAGGCGACACTAGAACTAAGGGCTACTGCTCCCGTAGGTACCCCAATGTATTGGGAAAGGGGGAGAGGTGAATTCTAGAACCTCACCTAGGCGACACTAGAACTAGAAGCTGCGGCTCCTGTAGGTGCCCCAAGTATTAGGAAAGGGGAGAAGCGATTTCAAGAACCTCACCTAGGCGACACTAGAACTAGGGGCTACTGCTCCTGTAGGTGCCCCCATGTATTGGGAAAGGGGGAGAGGTGAGTTCTAGAACCTCACCTAGGCGACACTAGAACTAAGAGCTACTGCTTCTGTAGGTGCCCCAAGTATTGGGGAGGGGGAGACGTGACTTCTAGTACCTCACCTAGGCGACACTAGAACTAGGAGCTACTGCTCCTCTAGGTGCCCCAAGTATTAGGACAGGGGAGAAGCGATTTCTAGAACCTCACCTAGGCGACACTAGAACTAGGGGCTACTGCCCCTGTAGGTGCCCCCAAGTACTGAGCAGTGTGGGTCGCGAGGCAGGCAGGCAGGCAGGCAGGCAGGCAGGGCGATCGATGGTGCCAGTATTCCTTCTTGGCAGGGAATCCCCCCCCCCTCCCTCCCTCCCTCCCTCCCTCGTAGCCTCTCCTGGCACCAGTGACGTAAGTAGGTCGGGTTGTCGGATTATTTGTTGTGGCGCAGGTTAGATTCTAAAGGTTATGACTATTTACAGGCACAAGTGTATCTTTTGCCTTCTCCTCTCTCTCTCTCTCTCTCTCTCTCTCTCTCTCTCTCTCTCTCGCTCTCTCTCTCTCTCTCTCTCTCTCTTTTGGGGTAACGATTTCTCCCTCCTCTTCTGTGTCTGCCTATCTGTCTGTCTGTATGTTTGTCTGTATTTCCCAAGGCCACCAACATTTATGTGAAAATCTCGAAATGGGAGGGAGATCGCGCATGCGCGCCTAAGCGTATATCTAAGAGACAAACCTTAAGCTTATTTTTTTCGTTGTCTTCGCTTCCCATTTTCTTCTTCGTGAAACTCGTCTTTCTCTTTCGTTCTTCTTTTTCTTTGTCATCGTTTGTCCTCCTTCTAAAGAGGCCCCCTCCCCTTCCTCCATTTGTTCCTCAATAGTTACTACAGTTATCAAATATTATCTTTTTCTTCTTCGTCTACTTCGCTTCATCCGTTTCCCGGCTATCAGAGGCACATCCATCTATCATGAATGTCGCCAGGCGATTTTATTCAAACGAACGTCACCCCCTCCCACCCCGGGAACGGGAAAAAGGTTTAACCTCTCTCGATTAATTCTTTCCCTGCTACTGCCAATTTGTACATTGGTTCTGGATGCCGTCAGACGATTTTATTCACTTGAAGAGACCCGTCCCTGCCCAGTGGAAGGGTTCTCGACAGAAGCTTTGTCACTCTTACTTCAAATTCGTCCTTTTTTTGTCCTCTGGCCATTCCTCTAACGACCCTCACTTTTGTTTATATATATATATATATATATATATATATATATATATATATATATATAAATATATATATATATATATATATAATTGTGTGTGTATGTGTGTGTGTGTGGATGTGCTGTGTCTTGCTACACTGCTTCTTACCCAGGGCAGTGGACAAGATGCAGGGATGACCCGTCATCCAGGAGGTGCCAAGATAATAGGGAGGGAGGAGGGTGGAGAGGAATGGAGTATGTAGGGGACGGAATGGGTGGGAGTGGTTTCTATGCCTTTGTTTTTGGCTACCTCCCTTGTAAGGGGGAAAAAGCCTTTGGTATATGTATGAATGTATTATTGTATCTCTCTCTCTCTCTCTCTCTCTTTTCTCTCTCTCTCCTCTCTCATTTTAAAGTAAGAAGGGGTAAAATGACAGCGTTCTTGTTGCCGTGTCGCATTCCAAAATATGTGGGACGATAACATTCCCAGCAACGAAACAAAATACTCTTAAAAATATACTCTTAAAGCAGGGACGGACGGGAACTGGGTAGGTAAAAATGACAACAATGAATAGTAGACGTCACAATGATCTTACGGATCCATATTCGGTATTGTGTACCGCGGTGGCGCACTTGAAATGTTTCATTATGGTAAGAAAACTGATTTCCTCAACATCTCAACATCGTCAATGAAACCAGTAACACCAACGGTGAAAGTGGTTAATGATAATGACAATGATGATAATGGTGATGATGATGGTGATGATGATGATGATGATGATGATGATGATGATGATGATGATGATGATGATGATGATGATGGTGATGATGATGCTGTTGATGCTGATGGTAACGACGGCGACGACGCCAATGATGATGATGACGAAAGCGATGATGGTGATGATGACGATGACGATGATGACCATGACACTGATGACGATGACGACGACAATGATGATGATGATATTGACGATGATGATGATGACGACGACAATGATGGAGATGATAATGACGACGATGATAACGCCAAAGGCATCTTCGTTTTCCAACCGAAGTCAAGATACAGATGACAATACAACGATAGGAGCATTTTTGTTCCAATCTTCTTATTTTTGTTCTATTGTTCTTACAGTAAATAAACTGAATCCAGGACATGTATTTTGTATTACTGTAATACCTGTACCTCTATTGTCCGCCAGGATAGAAGCGCTGGTTATTTCTGACACAATACTTGCTCAAGAAGTGTTGTAATTCCTGTTGGAATCTTGTTACGCGATGTTGTAAGCGGTACTGAACTCCCCCTGTTTTCTTAGGCTGGCAGGCGTTGGCCGGCTAGTTCGTGAGTTCGTAGGGCTTCCGGAGTGTCCAAGAATATTTATTTTTCTTAAAGAATCGGTACATGTAAATGAAACATTTTGGGTTTCCTCACGCTCATGATTAGCCTACTTTGGGGGGGTCATTTTTGGTTTGTTCATGCGTTCTTAGGGCTTCACGAGTGTTAAAGAGTATGTGTTTTTTCTCCAAGAATCGGTGCGTGTATTTTTTCTTTAAGAATCGGTACATGTATTTTTTCTTCAAGAATCGGTACATGTAAATGAAACATTTTTGTATTTCCTTGCGCCTATTCTGGGTGGTCATTTTTGGTTTGAAAAAGGTCTGTTTTGAATTAAACCTGACTGATATTCAACCCAGAACCCACAAAAGCCAACAGGAACCACGAAAAATGACAAAATGTGTTTAGATGCGGTCCTTAACGATTAGCCTTTTAGTTACGGATTTTCTAGGAAAATTGTGTATTTTTCAAAATTACTTTTAGGCAGCTGTTACATGAATTATTAAGATTATCTTTTGCATGTATTTCTTCTTCTTCTCCTTCATCTTCAAAAAAAAAAAAAAAAAGAAAAAAAAACTACTCAACCCTGGGTTACATTTCCATAAACTTCATTATAAAAAAGTCTAGATAAAAATAGGACATGTTACAACATTTCAGAAAGCAGTGCTCAGTTAAAATTCTTTATTCCACCACCTTTGACTCCTAACATTAAATAATAACATATTTCACTACCCCTCCTTTCTGCTGGGATATTGTTGGAAGAAGCGCTGGTTACCTCTGACAAAGAATTAAAAAAATAAAACAATCCTTTACTGGTGTGATACTGTCCCCAAAGAACAGAAACGCTGGTTATCTCTAATACTACTGATAATAAAAGGTCTTCATCTTCCTGTGTGTTGATTTAGTTGAGAGTTAGTGACTCAAAGACTTTCTACCCGTAGCGGTGTTTCACGGGATCTTCACCAGCACCAGGGCCAGCATCAGCACCAGGGTCAGCACCAACACCAGGGACAGCACCAGCACCAACACCAGGGCCAGGACCAGCAACACCAGCACCAGGGCCAACACCAACACCAACAACACCAGCACCAGGGGCAGGACCAGCAACACCAGCACCAGGGCCAGGACCAGCACCAACACCAGCACCAGGGCCAGGACCAGCAACACCAGCACCAGGGACAGCACCAGCACCAGGGTCAGCACCAACACCAGGGCCAGCACCAGCAACACTAGCAAGAGGGCCAGCACCAACACCAACAACACCAGCACCAGGGCCAGCACCAGCAACACCAGCACCAGGGCCAGGACCAGCAACACCAGCACCAGGGACAGCACCAGCACCAGGGTCAGCACCAAGACCAGCACCAGGTCTAGCACCAACACCAACAACACCAGCACCAGGGCCAGGACCAGCAACACCAGCACCAGGGCCAGCACCAACACCAGCACCAGGGCCAGGACCAACACCAGCACCAGGGACAGCACCAGCATCAGGGCCAGCACCAGCATCAGGGCCAGCACCAGGGCCAGCACCAACACCAACACCAGCCACCAGGGCCAGCACCAGTAACACCAGCACCAGCACCAAGGACACCGACTGGACTGCTGCCAACGCGAAGCCTGTGGTAACGATCTCTCAGGAGAGTCCGCAAAGACCAGAAGCTCCTGAAACTCGATCCCCAAAGCCAACCAACCAGTAGACGGTGCACCGAAGCACTACACGACGTGGGCACAGGACACGGTCTCCTACGGACCAGAGTCACGCAGGGGAAGACGTAGGCATGGGAGACCGTTTCCTGCGTGGTGTGTTGCTCGACTAAACATCCCTACGGACCAGAGCAGCGCAGGGGAAGGTGTAGGTATAGGAAACGGTTTCTTGTGCGGTGTGTTGCCTTGCTAGATACCCCTACGGAACAGGGTCACGCAGCATACTTTTACGAGTGGCAACTCCTTTCCATTCTAATAAACGAATGAATAAATAAATAAATACTTTAACTGTCCCTCCGTTCTGCTAATCTTCTTCAACATTTACTTGATTACTTCTATAAGCTTCTCATCGGTGCGATAGTGTCCTTAAGGATGGAAGCGCTAGTTATTGCCTGCCGAAACCATGGAAGCTGTAAATATCATTGCGAATCCTGATGTTCTTCGAATAATAATAATAATAATAATAATAATAATAATAATAATAATAATAATAATAATTATAATAATAATAATAATAATAATAATAGAAATGAGCAGTGTGTCTGTTCCTGTAGTAAGATCACTTTTCTTTCTATGGGGCTTCATCCTCGCAAGGGCAAATTATTGGTGACGTCACACTGGTGACATATTTATGACGTCATACTGGTGACGTCATCGTCTACATACGCTGCCTCGTCCAATCCTGTACTATTTTATTCAACTGCTGGGAAGGAGGGGGGGGGGAGGGAGTGAAGGGAAGGGGGGAGTGAAGGGAAGGAGGGAGTGAAGGGAGGGATGGAGGGAAGGGAGGGAGGGGCGGAAACTGTCAAAAGAAAATGCAGATCGAACAGAAAACGGAGTGAGAGGCACTGGCACCATTCCACGCTCTTCCGTCGTCGTCTTGCCTTCCGAGTAGCGTGTTGGTTTCGTCCCTCCTTCGTACATCGGGTTCGACTCCCAAGGGTTACCAGTGACTGCCACTTGCCCCGGCTAGGCGTTGGGGGGCAGATATAATGAAGGTGGAGGTCATCAACGGCACTAAGAAGGTTGACTGAGATTCAGTAAAATACTTTTGCTGGCTGAGTTAATGTACAAGTCGTTGATATTAGTGAAAGAGTTAGTGACATTCACGGAATAATCCCAAACTGTATCTGATCACTGCAGCGTATTCACACAAAGTGATGGGACCTGTGTATTTTTCATCTAATTATTTATTTATTTATTTTCGACTCAAAGTCGCCAATTTGGCGACAGACAATGGGTGACAATTGTACTTCCTTCCTTCCTTCGGTCCAACTCTCTGCCTCTTGTCCATGCCCCCCTTCCCCCCTGCCCCCCCTTCCCACCCACACAGCCTTGCACTTACTACCCTGAAAACCTGTAGAAGTCTATATTTTATTCAAATATTAATTCTGGTTGTTGTCAGACGATTTTATTCAGCTAAAGGAACAAGAAAATTAATCAGGTTTCAGTTAACCCTTATGTTTATTCTAACTGCCGCCAGGTGATTTTATTCAACGAGGAGAAAGGCATGTATTCATCAAGAGACTAACCCTTGAAAATGAGGTCATTACAAAGGATTACAAAGGCGGAGCATGCCGACAGGAGACCTTTTGGTCAATAACTAGGTCGGATGCGAAAAAATTATAAAAATGATCAATTTATATATATATATATATATAAATAAATATATAAATATATATATATATATAAATATATATATATATATATGTGTGTAATGAAATAAATAATAATAAATAAAATAAATAAATGCATAGGTATAGTTACATATTAAGCAAACTAATACTAAATGAAAATCAAGCAAATAATAAACAAACAGGAAAATAATAACAAACAAATAAACGTTTATATTCAGTTGAAGGAAATACCTATCACAGTATTAAGCTTCCCCTCCCCCCAACTCCCTCATCGACGTCTTGGTCCCTTCCTGTACCGAATATATATTTATAATTTTATTCTGGCTATCAACAGATAGCTGTGGATGTGCTGTGTCTTGCTGCATTGCTTCTGACCCAGGGCAGTGGGTGAGGTGCAGTGATGACCCGGTATCCAGGAGGAGCCAAGAAAAGAGGGAGGGAGGGAAGGAGGGGTGGTGAATGGGGGTGGAGTATGGCGGGATGAAATGTGTGGGAGTGGATTTATGCCTTTGACTTTGGCTACCTCCCTTGTAAGGGGGAAAAGCCGTTGGCATATGTGCGTATGTATGTATGCATGTATGTGTGTATGTATGTATGTATGCATATGAGCATGTATGTATATATATAAGTATGCAAAACAAATCTCTAAACACACGTGACAACAATACTTGCAGAAACCACTTGGAAAATAAAAGAAATGAATACCGAACGTTTTCGTCTATTCAAGACATCATCAGGGTACAAAGGTTTCTGCAAATATATGAGTATGTATGTATGTATGTATCAATAGATGAGTTTCTTCAACATGACTGACGCTCCCTTCCTTCCTAGAGGACGAGGTCAGCGTCACTGAATCCCTTCCGTCCCAAGTGGCACTTGTCCTTCTTTCGTTACTCCTGAAGTCCTCCTCGGCAGAACATCCCACGGAAGCGCACTCGAACTCGAACTCTTTTACACAACACAACATGAACCTCTACATCAAGCCTCGTGTGCGCCATCCACGCCCATTCTCATTCCTACGCCCATTTCTGGCTCCCATCCCCGCCCATGACCCGCCCTCCCCCACCTCCTCCCCCTCCCCCCTCCCTCCCCCTCCGGCTTGCTTGCCTGAATCCCATTCCAACTTGCCATCTCGCCAACTCCCTCACCCCCCCACTCCCTCGGAAGCTCTACCGATCCGAAGTATTGCACACACGCGCCACGAACTCACGAACTCACGAACTCGGCCTTCTTCGACTTCGTCGTCGCCGTCGTCGAGAACCTTTCGGCTGCGCAGACGACAGTCGGAGGAAGGAGGATTGGGAGGAGTTCGTGGGAGGAAGAAGAGGGGGAGTGTTGGGCAGGCACTGGGAGTGCCGGGGAGTTGGGGAAAGTGGTTTGGGGGGGGGAGGAGGCTAAGCTCGGGAGAAGAGCTCTCTTCCTGCATGAAGAAAACGGGTCAGTTACTTCCCGAAGAAGGATGACCGATGTCTCCCAAGGACACCGTAGCGTCTTTGTCCTTAATGGACCAAGGTCCGAAGGATGAGGGCGGCCTTGAATAAAGACCTTTTTTTTTTTTTTTTTTTTTTTTTTCTGCTCCCGTCTCCCGTCTCCCCCGTCACTACTACTATCGCCTCACCGTCACAAGCGGTTCCTTTTCCTACCCAAAGGTATTCTTTCGCTTTAGAGGAAGAGGGGGGGTGTGTGTGCAGAGGACGAGGTTGTTATGAGATAAAGTTTACCAGCGTTTCTATCCATATGAGCTCGCAACGTCAGTTATAATGTTTTCCTTAGCCAAATGGTGGCAAGGATACGAATAAAATCGTATGGCGGCAGCATGAATAAAAGGGAAATTGCCACCCGGTATGGAAGGGGTTAATACACCTCAGTTTTATAATACATCTTAAAAAAAAAAAAAAAAAAAAAAATCCACTACTACAATAGCAAATCACCGTTCATTGACATATCTGTGCACACTTTATAAAATTTGTCCTGGCTATTACCGGGCAGTTTGGCTTAGCCACAAAAGAGACATATGAGAGGAATTGTGACGTATTTTTGACGTCACATGACGCATCTGTGACGTCACATGACGCATCTGTGACGTCACATGACGCAGCTGTGACGTCACATGACGCAGCTGAGACGTCAATGGCGCAACTGACATCACACAACGCATTATGACGTCACATGATGCATTTATGACGTCACATAACGCAGGTATGATGTCACATGACGCAGCTGTGATGTCACGTGATGAAGAGGGTAAATCGGTCGTAATACCTTCATTGCTGTAATGATCGTCTGTTACCGGTCAGAATAAAATCTGTAAAGTTCGTCACTACAGCGTGGGGGAAAGAGAGGAAGGGGTGGACCTCCCTTTCTCTTTCTCTCTCTCTATTTTTTAAACTCCGCCTACCATTAAATCAATCTCTATCAATCCACTTCCTTACCAGACGATCCTTTATCCCATACTTGATCTCGCGCCAGCCTATTCCATTCATCTCTGTGGCAGCCTTCTCGGTACGGAGGAGTGACTCCACAAAGTTCCCTCAATCCATATTTCAGGAAATTTAAGAGACACCCCTACGGACCAGAGCCCCGCAGCACCATTTCTATGAATGGAGATTGATGATTGATCTCAAACAAAGCTTATCAATTGTGTCTTCATCTCTCTCTACGTTCTTCTGCTCTTCTTGGGTGTGATATTGTCCCCGAGGATAGAAGAGGTGGTGGATATTGGCACCCTTTCCTCTCTCCCCTATCCCCCTTTCCCTCCCCCTCTCTCCTTTCTCCTCACACATCCCCCTCCCCCTCTTACCTCCCTCCTCCTTCCACCCTTACCTCTCCCCCTACCCCCTTTCCCTTCTCCCTTTCCCCCTCACATCTCCCCCTCCCCCTTCCCCCTCTTACCACTCTCCCCCTTCCACCCTTGCCTCTCCCCTT
>NC_134794.1:7786455-7806455 GCF_046742065.1 Oratosquilla oratoria
ACACTTCCTCACGAAGACCTCCGAGGGACGTGGACACTCCATTCCTGCCTCTGCTTCAGAAGTTCAGAAACCTCTCACTCCCTTTGGTCCCTCTCCCCACCTGAAGGCCACCTTTTTTTTTTTTTTTTTTTTTTTTTTTTTTTTTTTTTTTTTTTTTTAAATGTTTCGGCCCAACACTCAAAATGGCACAAGACCTCGTACAAGACATGTGGTTCGCAATCGATGTAATCAGTATGTGGTCGACAAAAACCACCGTTCATATCCTTAGAGACAATATCGAACTGAAGAGATGGAGGCAAAGAGAAGGTAAATGTGAGATATAGGGATGGTAGCTGAAAGGAGAGGAGGCACAACGTCTTGGCACAAAGGCTGATAAAAATCGCCTAACGATGACGGTTAGGAAAGTGCCACAAAGATGAACGGAATAGCTTGGCAGCAGAGGAAACAGGATTTGGCCAAGTGCAGAAGGAAAAAATAAAAGGCTACGGACAAGGTCCATAAAAAAAAAAAAAAAAAAAAAAAAAAAAAAAAAATATATATATATATATATATATATATATATGTATATATGTATGCAAGCAATCACATCACCGTGATACGAAAATGCAAAATTACCACAGGTGACCAAGATATTTCTACCAGATTGAATCATTTGTGTTGGTCAGGTCGATGGAGGTAAGGTCAACCGCCCCCAGCCGCATTGTATTGTCTCCCCCTTACAGTTGCTACCTGATACATTAAACACAACTCTGTCTCTCTTTCATTTGATCTGATGATGTAATATACGAAAGTATTTACTGTCTACAAGTTTCTCTTCTGTGGTTATTTTGCATATATATATATATATATATATATATATATATATATATATATATATATATATACAGTATATGTACAACACTGAATGGGTCCCAGTGAACAGATTTACATTTATCAACCACAATTCACTTTAATTCTAAGCCATCAACATCGAGACACTCGAGGCCAGCATGAAGGAATTGAAACGTGGTACAGCCAAGGACTCGAACCTGCTATATATATATATATATATATATATATATATATATAAATATATATGTATATATATATATATATATATTCATATATATATACATATATATATATATATATATATATATATATATACATATATATATATATATATATGCATGTATGATATTCGCACTTTTTAATCTTCAGCAAATAACAATACCCATCTGTAAAAAGGAATCATAAAACTGACCCAAATTCTTTCAAAACTGTTTAGCCGTTGGCAGGGGTGACTGTACTAAACCGTTTTGAACGCGGTTAATGTAATCAAAGTAATTTGAAAAATGCAAATTTACATTTACCATTTCGAAATTTTCGAATTCGAACCGCGACATGTTTTCGAACTCTGCAGAAGACCATCGAGGCCAAGCGACCCTTCGGAAGAGGAGGAGGAAGAGGAGGAAGAGGAGGAGGAGAAAGAAGAGGAGGAGGAGGAAGAGGAAGAAGAGGAGGAGGAGGAAGAGGAAGAAGAGGAGGAGGAGGAGGAGGAGGAGGAGGAGGAGAAGGAGGAGGAGGAAGAGGAGGAGGAGGAGGAGAAGGAGGAGGAGGAAGAGGAGGAGGAGGAGGAGGAGGAGGAGGAGGAGGAAGAAGAGGAGGAGACAAGGATTTTTATTGACGATCACCATTATCGATCAGTAATCATGACCCGATACAGTATCGAATGTAGCAGTTACCAACAGCAAATAAATATATAATAAATAAATAAATAAATAAATGAATCATTTAAATAATAATAAATAAATAACGATAATGAATAAATAAAATTAAATTAAATACAAGATAAAATAAAGTAAATAAAATAAACAAATAAACATATAAATAAATAAATACAATAAGAAAACCAATGAAAAGATGAAAAAGATAAAAAAAAATCACTGCATTAATAAAAATAAATTATCGTGAATCTATCACAAACATAATACAATATTAATTCTGTTTCACATAAAGGAAGACAAAAAGAAAGAGAGAAAGAGAGAGAGAGAGAGAGAGAGAGAGAGAGAGAGAGAGAGAGAGAGAGAGAGAAGTGACTAATATTTACAAGTCCTCTCGACTAAACTAAACGGTAGTGGATATATTAACTAAAGTAGACTATAACTCCTTAACTACAGAGGCGGGTGTGGGGTGTGGGCTGCTACACTAATGAATAATATGGCCTGACGACACCATAAAAATAGAATAAAAAATAACACACGGTATGGTAGAAGTTCATAACAAAAGACTATATGGCCCTGTTCACACTAGCGGTTCCAATCTCTGCGGTTCAATTACGATACAAGTCAGTGAAGGTGTTCACATACACAACCACGCAGTTTTTCCTTGGCGATGCGGTACCGCTGCGGTTTCTGCGCGATTCAAGCCGCTAGTGCGAACAAGGCTTAAGTGTTATTGAAGCCTTCATTACGTCTATCATCAAATACAAAATCTCGAGTTACATCGAGAGGCATCGACCACGCGCCACAAAAGATTCTGTGGTTTCGTTGTGGCTTGCGATGTAATACAATGTTACAAAAAACAAATATGATACTACAAAACAAATGAAACACGACACTCTACCATCTCCCGCCTTAACGAGACGCAGCCATGCAACAACGGAGACATCAAAACCTGAAACATCGTTTTACCAAAAACTACAAAGACATATCTTATTGTCGGTTTTGCAATAAAGAGGAGCTATGTTCTCCCCCTCAAAAAAAAAAAAAAAAAAAAAAAAAAAAAAAAAATAAAAAAAAAATTATAATAATAATAATACATATTATCACTATCACAGAGAATTACGAAATTATATTAAACACTTAACAACGAAAAAAAAGGGTAGTTCTTGTATACAATAGGGGCAGACCTGGGTTTAGATAGAAAGATAATATAGATTATCATCATCAATTCAATTGAGGCTTCAATGACTTCAAGATCCCCTCCCCCCCTCTCCTACTCCCCAACTCCCGTATAGGGAAATTAACTACACCTTTTATCCATTCGATATTTCAGGGACTTTAGAGACACCCCTACGGACCAGAGACACGCAGCACTCTTCTGTGATTGAAGATTTATTAAAAAAAATGTCGATACTTTTTGACATCTACTCTTCCTCCTCAGTCCTTAAATTTCTTCTGTATCGTTTCTTTGTTATTAATTAATTATAATTAGAAAGCCAGCCTAGCACCAACTCGACCAAATGTCCTACATTATGCACATAACAGTGAAATAGTTAACCGAGATGGTTTAAAGCTGGGTTAACTAACGACCATAGCCACGGTAACCCGGAAAACTCTAGACCAGTAATCTACATCAAACATAAAACATATACCATCCCTTTCAATATATATTTCTCATTTTTTTTACAACATCCTCTCTTCTCCTTGTTATATACGAAATAGATATTATCATTATTGGCCACGCAAATGGAGACACACAGCTCCATAATCGCGCGACAGGGGTACAGCGTGTCACAAAAGTACTGCAAGCGAATGCAGTATGCAGGATACAATACCCTGGGCTTAATAGATTGCGGAGCCTCCGGAACGGGTCTGTTGCCAGGCTGGTGTCAAATCACATTAAAGCTGAACAGACACACGAGAAGCTGCGGCGACGGTGGTGGTGGTGGTTGTGGTTGTGGTGGATCCAGGCTGCTGCTGCTGCCGCCACCACCACCACCACCACCCCCTCCCCCCCCTACCATCCACCAGGGGAGGGAGAGGTTGGACTGAGGGTGGAGGGCGGCCTCCTCCTCCTTCTCCTCCTCCTCTTCCTCCTCCTGCAGTGGTGACGACGGCGGTAGCAAGGGCTGATGGGAGTGTTCAGGAGGAGGGCACCTCTTGGAACCTCTTCTTTAAGGAGGAGGAGGAGAACGAGGTGGTGAAGGAGGAGGAGGTGGTGGAAGAGGAGAAGGAGGAGAATGATGTGGAGGAGGAGAATGAAAAGGAGGAGGAGGAGGAGGAGGAGAAGGAGAAGGATGAGGAGGAGGAAAAGGAGGAGGCGAAGGAGAAAGAAAAGGTAGGGGAGGAGGAAGAGGTTTGGGAGGAGAGGGAAAAGGAAGAGGAGGAAGAGGAGGAGGAGGAGGAGGAGGAGGAGAGGGAGAAAGAAGAAGTGTGAGAGGAGGAGGAGGGGGAAAGGGAGGAGGAGGAGGGAAAGGAGGAAGAGGAGGAGGAGGAGAGGGAGAAGGAGGAGGGGGAAAGGGAGGAGGAGGAAGGAGGGGAGGAGGAGGGAAAGGAGGAGGAGGCGGAGGAAGAGGAGGAGGAGGAGGAGGGAGGAGGAGGAGGAGGAGGCGGAGGAAGAGGAGGAGGAGGAGGAGGAGGAGGAGGAGGAACACAAGAGTGCGTGTCACCTTTAATTAGCCCCATTTATCTGAATCCTCTCCTTCTTCCTCCCCGCCTTTCTTCCCCTCCCGAGGAGATCCCCCTCATCCTCCAAAGCTAAATAAAATGGTAAAAAAAACCTACGGACCAGAGCCATGTGTGGTTATTTTTCTATAACTGGAGACTAATTTCCAGTTAAAGACGAATGTTCAGGTGGTATTAAAAAAAAAAAAAAAAAAAAAAAAAAAAAAACTATATAAATCTATCTCTTCCAAGTGTTTATATAATATCTATATAAGGAATTTTTTTTAAGAATACCACCGTAAATCTCTTATATTTCCCTTATCACTACTTTCTATTGACTAATTTACCAACTCCACAAGCTCGCTAAGGATAGAAGCGCCGGTAATCGTCGTCAACAGAATACCACCCTTCCGTGCCGGGTGGGCCTTTATCCATTATCCTGTCTGTCGCCAGGCGATTTCATACACCAGCAAGGCGCTGTGTGTCAGAATTCACCTCGCTTAATATCTTCAGTACCGGATGAGCACCACTTTTCATTAATTTCCGTGGCACCCCCACCCTCCTCCCCCTCCATCGCTATGATGTCGGACTTTACATACTTCGTTCTGGCTAAGTACAGACTATTTTAATTCGGGCTGGGAATTCATCCCAGCCCCTTACATCCCAGCCACTTGGTGACAGAGCTCAATCTCGGGTCCAATTCACGTGTTCACACCATCTTGGTGAAACTCCCCACAGATACTATTCGCGCCAACTCCCTTTTCCACCCAATTCCACTCCCACAATCCTCCCCCAAGGGAGATTACGAATGCCATTTGCCCTGGCAGTCCAAGCATCTATGGCAAAGGTTGTAGTTAAGTGTCTTCTGACGCGATTAAAAAAGCAAAAAAAAAGCAGAAAAAAAAGCGGGGTGTGTGTGTGTGTGTGTGACCCAAGCCTTCATGGCTGACAATCTCACCTATAATGACCACATCTCATTACCTGTAACTAGACATCTATCCAAAGTATTTCTAGTTCCCTGCCAACCACACCTCCGTGCAGCAGTTTAATCTCTAATGTCTAGACTGAGAGAAGTCTAGACGATGCCGAGACGCGTGTTAGGATACGCCCAGGGACCTTTCAGTTATCTCATATGGGTCCAGTTTATCGGTTCCAGCAGACCAGTCCTGGGGTCCTATTCCCCCCCACCCCCCCAGGAGGGGGGTCCACGTCATCTTCCAGGAAGCCAGAAACAGTAACTGGAAACGGCAGGATTTTGTTCAGTGGCGAAGTGAGTTTTCTGTGTCACATTAGTGGCTGGCACTCACTAGCACTGTCCCGTGGGCAAGGGCTTCATGGCCTTCTTCGTCATGGCGATGCCTTCAAGTGATTTTATTCAGTTGACGGCAATGGAGACTCCCCCACCTTCCTCTCCCCCCCACCACCCGAGTCTGACTTCGATAAGAATCGCCCATTGTCAGCAAGAAGAAAAGCTCTCAAGAGTATCACACTAGTCTATTTTGAAAGTGGCTATCGTGAGACTTAGTCACTGGGCTGACTGACTGACTGACTGTGGCAGGTCGGCTAGCCGGCTGACTGATTGTTAGGCTTGGCTAACTGGCTGAATGTCTTGGCTGGCTGATTTGGGTGACTTAGCTAATTGGCTAGTTGGCTAATTAACTGACAGGCTTGGTTTGACTAGCTGATAGGGTGGTTGAGTATTGGGTGTTTGGCTTGGTAAAAAAAAAAAAAAAAAAGAGAAAGGACGAAGGAAAATAAAATAAAAGTAAGGAAGAAAGAAAGGAGTGAAAAGAAAAGAAAAAGAGAGTTGGAAATAAAGAAAATAAGAAAAAAGAGGGAAAAAGAAAAAAGGAAGGAAATAAGAGAGGAAGAAAAAATAAAAGAAAGAGAAGAGGGAAGAGAGAAAGTACGGAAGAAAGAAAAGGAAGAAAGAAATTAAAGAAAAGAAGAAAGACAGAACGAAAGAAGGAGGAGGAGTCTCCGTGTCCGTCTCGAGGCCACCGGGCCGCGGTTCCAAGATTCTCCAAAACCTCCATCCAGCCGGCCGGCCGGCCATCCAGAGAGACCGGCCATCTGATCGATGCCCTTCTTCGTCGCCAACGGTTATCCCGGGCCTCTCCTCCTCCTCTTCCTCCTCCTCCTCCTCCTCCTTCTTCTCTTCTTCTTCCTCCTCCTCCTTCTTCTTCTCTTCTTCCTCCTCCACCTTCTTCTCTTCCTCCTCCTTCTTCTCCTCCTTCTCCTCCTCCTCCTTTTTCTTCTATTCCTCCTCCTCCTTCTCCTTCTTTTCTTCCTCCTCCTTCTTCTCTTCCTTCTCCTCCTCCTCCTCCTTTTTCTTCTCTTCCTCCTCCTCCTTCTCCTTCTTCTTCTCTTTCTCCTCCTCCCTCTTCTATTTTTCCTCCTCTTCTTTTCTCTTATTTCTTTCTTCTTTTCTTCCTCGTCTTCCATCATCAACACCACCACCTCCTCCCTGTGCCTCTCCTCCTCCTCCTCCTCCCTTTTCTTCTTCCCTCCCTCCTCCTTTACTTTCCTCCTATTTCTTCATTTCCTCCTTGTTCTCCATCAACAACACCACTTCCTATTCCTCCCCTTCCCCTTCCTTTGCCTTAGTTTTAACTTCTTTTCCTTCTCCTCTTCCTCCTCTATATTTTCCCCTTTACTTTTTCCTTGATCACTATGGGTAAGTCTCCTCTCTCTCTCTCTCTCTCGTGCGGGACACCCCGAGAATTATCTATCCCGTTTTCTTCAGCTTCACACAAAATTTCCTTTTCGGTCGTTCTAAACACTCTTGCTCTATCCTTCACTAGTAAAGCCACCTAGAAAGCTCACATCTCTGTCTACTGCTAGAACACCTTCAATGTAACGTCTCGAAATGTCCTAACTTCAACTCAGCTGGTGACGTTGTTCAGGGGAGAGTTGTTTGGTCTCAAACTGTCAGGAAATGTATTTAATTTGGAAGTGGGTAGAAACAACTTCGCCAACCGTGTAGTTAATGAATGGAATAAACTTCCTGCAGGGGCAGTGCAATGTAGTTCAGTTCGAAGCTTTAAGATTCGTTTAGATAAACACCTAAGCTAGATGCTGTAATGACTGCCAATTATTTTATGTTATTTGTTTGTTATCATTTGTCTGTTTATCATTTATCATTTATTATTAGTTATGTCAATTCATTATTATTTACTATTTACCTGTTTATTATTTAACTATACATATGCATTTATTTTATCATTATTTATATTATTATAATTTTTATTTATTTACTTATCATTATTATATATATTTTTTCGCATCCGACCTAGTTATGGAACAAAAGGTCTCCAGTCGGCATGCTCCGCCTTTGTAGTCCTTTATAATCCTTAGTTTGTTTCGTATGGAGTGCGTTTCTCATTTCTGGTGTGACCCGGCCCAATCAGCACCTCTGAGCTTTAAGAACCCAAAGACTTCCACTTCACTAGCGCTTCTTTTCTTACTGATGAATTTCAGCCTCTTCTTCTTCGCGGCAGTATTAGATATCTCTCTCTATCTCTCTCTCTCTTTCTCTCGCACTCGCTCTCCCATCACTGTCTTCACAGGCACTCTTCTTCAGAACGCGGTTGCTGAGCGCCTCACATCCTTAAGAAACCACACAACATAGTCTGAAACGTCTCATCATTTCATTCTTTTTGACTTTATTCATTTCATCATTATCATTATCTCTATCATTATCATCGTTATCAATATCATTATCGTTCATACCATCAATATTACTATTATCATTATTTTGTAGTTAACTTTAACAAGAGTTAGCCAGTTATCATATCACTATTATTATTATTATTATTATTATTATTATCATTATTATCATCATTATTATCATTGTTGTTATTATTATTATTATTATCATTATTATTATGGGGGGGAAGGCTAGGGAGTGGTTACATGTGAATGAAATTTTGACGCAACAGTAAGGGATATCCCCCCGTCTTCTCTTTTTATGCATGAAGGGACGGAGATGGGGGGGGGTATCGCCGATTAAGTGAAGCGGCTTTGCTGTGGATGTGCTGTGTCCTGCTACATTGCTTCTGACCCAGGGCAGTGGGCGAGATGCAGGTATGACCCGTTATCCATGAGGAACTAAAATGGGAGAGGGGGGAGGGGGGAGTGGAGTGGAGTGGGTGGGAATGAAATGGGTGGGAGTGGAATTATGCCTTTTGACTTGGCTACCTCCCTAGTAAGGGGGAAAAAGCCCCTGGTATATAAATAGATAGACCTTATACAAGAGTTAGTTATTATCATTATCATTATTATAATTATCACTATTATATTATTATTATTCTATGTTATCACTGTTACTATTACTATTATTATTGTTATTATTACTAATATTATCATTATTACTATCATTATTGTTATCAACATTACTATTATCATTAGTGTTATTACTATTATCATCATTATTATTATCATAATATTCTATGCCGTAAAATTTTGCAAGAGTTCGCCAGTATGCTTCGTATTTCTAACAGAAATCTTTGGAACTCTGAAGAGATTCTTCTTCTTCTTCTTCTGGCGTTCCTTCAAGAAGGAGTCTCCTTCCTCATCTGCGTCCAAAGGGTTAAAGGCGAAGATGGACCCAGCGCGGGACGGAGGAGAGGGAGGAGGAGGGAGGAGGAGGAGGAGGAGGAGGAGGGAGGAGGAGGGGGGGACTGAAGAGGGCGAGAGGTGGCGAAGCTCGAAATTGGGGCAAGAGTGAGGAGAGGGAGGAGCAGGAGGAGGAGGAGGAGGAGGGCGAAGAAGAGGATGGGGAAGAGGAAGAGGAGATGAAGGAGAGGGTGATGATGATGATGATGAGGAGGAGGAGGAGGAAGGTGAGGAGGAAGAGGTGGAGGAGGGGGAGGATGAGGAGGGGGAGAAGGAGGAGGAGGAAGAAGAGGGTAGGGAGGAAGAAGAGAGGGAGGAGAAGGAGGAAGGTGAGGATGGGGAGGAGGAAGAGGAGGAGGAAGAGGATGGGAAAGGGAGAAAGGAAGGGGTAAGGAAATGGGAAGGAAGATGAGGAAGAGGGGGAGGGGGTGGGAAGGAGGAGGAGGAGGAGGAGAAGGAGGAGGAGGAGGAGGAGGAAGAAGAGGGTAGGGAGGAAGATGAGAGGGAGGAGAAGGAGGAAGGTGAGGATGGGGAGGAGGAGGAGGAGAAGATGGGGAGGAGGAGGAAGACGAGGGGAAAGGGGGAAAGGAGCGGGTAAGGAAAGGGGAAGGAAGATGAGGAGGAAGAGGGGGAGGGGGTGGGAAGGGAAGGGGGAGAGAGAGGGTGAGGAACAGGAGAAGCAGAAGGAGGAGGAGGAGGAGGAGGAGGAGGAGGAGGAGGAGAGGGAGGAATATGAAGAGTTCCGTTAAGCCAAAAATCCTGAGCCCACCGACGTGGTCAGACTGCCTGAGGACCTGACAGTCACCGAGACCCATTAGGAACCGTACCCGGATCACGCAGAAGAAGGAAAACGGGAAGACTTGAATGTGGGAGGACGGGAAGAACACTGGGAGGAGGACAGGTCTGGGGGTGTGGGGGGATGGGGGAATGGGATTAGTGGGTGAAGTGATGGGGTGGGGGAGTGATCAAGATGACTCTGGTTGTACTCCAAGAGCTCAACTGTCTGCGTCGCCGGCCTGAGGAATCGGGTCCTCCTGACGGCGATGACGGCGATCTCGCGCCCTCCAACGAACGATCTCGTGACCGAAACTGGTGGTCCTCCGGTGACCGTTTAACATCTGAAGGGAGTGCCGAAGAAGGAAATCCTGTGGTCATACTCGACGTCTCTCAAGGACCACGTCCAACGCGAAGTCCTTGGACGCCACCATGGCCGCCCCAAGAGTGACCTAAGCCTGGGTGAGGTGTAACAAAGTATAGGAACTATGTTATGGTTCTCTTAACCCCACGGGACGTCTTGCACAGATCGTGGTACGGGTAGTTCGCGTCACCAACGGCAATGGAACTCAAGATGGCGGACACCTCGAGGGCGCCTCCGAAGTCACGCGGTCCTCCCTCCTACTCAGACCCTCTTCGAGAAGACGCTGATCTCCTAACCATAGAAGCCTGAAGGACCGCATGGCCACTCCAAGGACGACTCGAATCTGAGGAGGACACGTGACACCTGGAGGACGAGCGGTGGCGCCTGAAGAAGCCCAGAGATGGAGGGATTCTGAGAACAAGATGTCTTCCCCGAAAAGAACCCGTCCATCTTAACCTGGCGGAGAAGAATGAGAAGAAAAAATCCTCTGTAGGGCAGACAGTACCCCCCCCCCCCAAAAAAAAAAAAAAAAAAAAAAAAAAAAAAAAAAAAAAAAAAAAAAAAAAAAAAAAAAAAAAAAAAAAAAAAAAAAAAAAAAAAAAATGCACGTCACTGGAACCTGAAGGTTCTGATCTCAGCAATATGAAAGAAGCAAATCTTCGCCAATTTTTATATACAAACTGATGCGCGAGCTGAAGCAGCAGCAGCAGCAGCTGACGCCAGCGCCAACTCGGTCAAGGCCGACATCAGCACCAGCAATGCTGACGTAACAGAACCGACCGACACGCGGTTGCCTCCCCTCCTCTCCCTGCCTGACCTTACCTGACCTCGCTATCCCCTCTCCTCATATCCCCTTTTGAGGAGGGAATTCCCTAACCCCATCCATCCACAAAGGAATGCAAACAACCCACTTCGCCTCCTTTCTTCACCCATTGTGGGATACAACATCCTCCCATTCCCTCCCACAGTCCCACCTCCCATTTTGAAGAGGACATAACTTGTACTGCTCCCATTCCTGTTGTGGGAGGGCCACGGGCCTCCCTCCTCCCTCCTCCGTGACACTCCTGAAGAAGTTCCTGACAACGAGGGCGATGTTCCCTGCTAGGCGAAGTCACGAGTTCGAGTCTAACAGTCACCGGTGACTCGCACTTGGCCCTGAAGTCCGAACACATAGGGCAAAGGTGACAGGCTTTGTCGCGGTTAAGAGCCTCCTGCCGTGGTTATCATTTGCGATGCGCCTCTTTCCTTGCAGACACTATCGCATCGAATAGGTTAATTCATAATTTTGAAAAAAAAAAAAAAAATGGAGATGAGTCTTCCATCATATAGGTGTGCAGCGTGACTCTGGTCCGTAGGTCTTATCTGGTTATCTAAAGGGGTTATCGCACTGGGCTATTTTTCCTCCCACATCCTACCTCCAACCTCCATCTGAATAACTAGAATATGACTTTGCTCACAGATATCTAGACTCCTCTAAGAACATTTCAACAGTATGTCTAACATTCGTACATTTATATAATCTCTTAGTTCATCATTCAACTTTGATACACATGACGGAAAGATAATTTGATATTTGGAGATTTCAAAATTCAAATATTGTAACCGAAGTCGTTTTCATTTTAACGAACTTAACGGTCGGCGTTGGTGAAGTCCGTAGAAGTCCAGTGTGATCCCTTTACCTGGCGGTACTGGACAAAGGTAAAGTTACCTCCCCAGCTGGGCGCGTTATCGCAGGACAGGTAGTGCGTTACCGAAAAATGTGGGGTCCATTTCCGTCATTGCGTTACCGATCTTAATTCCTTAGAGCGGTCCGCGTTACTGCGTTTATGTATATACACATAGGCAGTATGTATACGCAGATTTTTCGGTAACGCACTACTTGTCCGAGCGGTAACGCGCCCAGCTCTGGTTCCCCCCCCCCCCAGGACGAATTCACTGATACAGACGTCTAAACAGCTTCACATTAGAGTATATATAAGACAAAATGGTTGGACGGATCTTCAAACAGATTATCATGAAACTGAAATTCAATGACAACCAATCAAAGCTGAAAAAACAAACCTTTTTTTAAAATGAATTAAATATAGATTGGGTTATGTTTATGTTTAGATCCAAAAGACCCACATGAAGACTCGTCACCCCAGACTTCCACAGGGTGAGAATTCTTAATGTGGCCTATCCTAGGGTGACGATTATTCATGTGGGCCATCCTGGGTTTACGATTCTTCGGTTGTATAAGTTGATGACAATAAGCATAACCCTCATTCAACCTAACCTAACCTAATCTTTATTCTACTGTTGATATTCGGCGTACTGGGGTGACAATTCTTCAGGTGGGATCTCATGGGGTGAGGGTTCTTCATGTGGGCGTTCTGGGGTGACAATTCTTCCTGTCACCCCCAAAGACCTTCCCCACTCATCTTCTCATCCCATTCACCCAATCAGTCACACACCAAACCCAATCATCTATGACTTAAACAGGTACACTGATGAACACACTACTTGTGATCTTCCATCATGTTTACTACAAGAACTTCAAACTTCGGTCCTTACTCATAACTTCCAACTTTGAAAAGTACTTCCGAGACAAACCATTTATGGATAACTCTGATGGAACTTTTAGTATTTATGAGTAAAGCTGTGACCATAAAAGTGATTAAAACTTCTGAGAATGTTTATGGATATGGGCCTGGAGTATTAATTTGTAGACACTGTGTGTGTGTGTGTGTGTGTGTGTGTGTGTGTGTGTGTGTGTGTGTGTGTGTGTGTGTGTGTGTGTGTGTGCGTGTGTCCACGTGAATGAAACAAAATGTGTGAGAAGTCAGACAAGAAATAAAGATAATTTTTATTTAAAAGCAGAAATATGAATACTAATGATGACGCTGCCTCTGGCTATCCGACCACGTAGGGCAAAGGTGACGACTTCGAAAGGATAAAAGAAAAAACTAATTTCAGATGCATCAGGCCATGAACTGAAACCTTCAGTGAATTTATGATAGATAAATAAATGAATAAATACATGAATAAATTTACACACTTCGACTAAAAAATCACCAACAATATCACCACCACAATCCCTACTGCCACCACCACCACTACCACCACAACTGCCAACATCTCCACGATTACCATGATCACTATCACCTTAACACCACTACTGTTCTATCACCGCCATTATTACTATCACCATTACCACCAACACAATTATCACCGGCACCACCACTCCCACTGCCATCATCTCCAATATCACCACCATAATTATCACCGACACCACAATCACCACCATCACGACGACCACCCCATTACTACCACCAACATCACCCACTCACCCTTATACGGTCAACACCGCCACTATCACCAGTACCACCAACCACCACCAATACCACCAACCACCACCACCAATACCACCAACCACCACCACCAATACCACAACCCACCAACCACCACCAATACCACCAACCACCACCAATACCACAACCCACCAACCACCACCAATACCACCAACCACCACCACCACCTATAAGTATCACAGGGCCGTAGGAGCAGTTCCCCTTGAAAACGGGAGGGAGCGAAGAGGAGGAGGAGGAGGAGGAGGAGGAGGAGGAGGAAGAGGAGGAGGAAGAGGAGGAGGATGAAGCGCAACTTTAGGCAGCAATCGAGTCTTTCGTCTATTTTCGGTGTCGTTGGTGTTCGTGCGAACGAATACGAAAGCACAGGGCGTGTCGATCTTCCTCTTGCATCGTTGGGGAGGGGGGTTGGTTGGTAAGCGTGTTCCCGAACGATGTCTATGAAATCCAAACGAGAGGTAGGTATTCGTTCAAGAAGGTTGGTACTTCTGGAGGTCAGAAGTTGGCAGCCCTGGCGGTCGGTAGTCGCGCGACCGAATCCTTGCGATTGTGAAAACGACCATGAGACCAAAAAGTCTCACTATAGGTTCTTCGTTTGAGTCTGATCTAGTGGTAGGAGGCAAAGAGGTTCTTGATAGATTTTATTCAGGCTAAGGACTTCGGGCGTTTCTGTGCAGCAGAGGGAGGGGGTGGGGGGAGTGGAGGGGGCTGCCCCCCGGTCTGAAAGAAGCGTTTTCGATCGAGACCCTAGTCTTCTTCAAGCCAGAGACCGCGCCTCATGTAAGACAAGAATTCTTCCTCTTTCTAGAAACCTAAAAAAAAAAAAAAAAAAAAAAAAAAAAAAAAAAATATATATATATAGATATAAATATATATATATATATATATATATATATATTTACATATATAAATAATAAAAGCCCCCACCCCACCCCACACACTAAACTACCTTTTCGATCTGCTCCCCGAACTCCCGAACTACCTGCAGGCCCCGAACTACCCGAAGAAGGCCTTCCACGCTCGTTCCATTTGTCGATCTCAGTTCGGTCTCGTATCCACCTGCAGAGCGGCCTCCTTGTTGCTGTGCAGGACGGCGCGACGCCACGCCACGGTTGCCAAGCGTTCTATTTAGGACACAATTAACAAAAGGTCATTTTTAAGGATGATATTTTCCATGTCCTTTTTCGAGACAGAACGTGCAAATCGTATAATCTTTCCTTGCTAAAACTTTCGAGGTATTTAGAACATTTTAGAACAAAATGTTCCAGTTATTCTTTTCAGGACAAATACGCCGCATCCTTTTTACGAGGGAAATTTCCAGATATATATCCTTTTATGGACAAAGTTTCCTGAATATGTCCTTTTGAAGGGAAAAATAACTTCTCAGGTACGTCCTTTTTATGAAAAAATCCAGATCTGTTTTTTTTTTAAGACAAACTTTTACATATGTGTATTCGTTATTGGCCATACATTTTCAGTTGTTTCCAATATGGATTTATTTATTCTTTTTTTTTTTATTATTTCTTTTTTTAGGGAATAGGACTCTTGTCCATACCATCACCTGTACCAGAAGCACATGTCCATCGGAACTTCATAAGAGGAAACATCATCTAACAAAATCTAAGCAATCAAACTAACATAATATGATAAACACATAACGGAAATTCTAAACACAATTACGTTTACGTCTGAAACTGTCCTTTTTACATATACATGTCCTTTTTCCATGTTTCTTCTTGAAATTGGCCTTTTTTATAAAGAAGAGAGAACATCTAGTAAAATCTAAGCAAGCAAACTAACATAATATGATCAACACATTACGAAGTTCTAAACACAATTACGTTTAAGCCTGAAATTTTCCTTTTTACATATTCGTATATGTCCTTTTTTCATTTTTCTTCTTGAAACTGTCCTTTTTTTAAATAAATTTGTCTCTTTACATCCTTTTTCCATGTTTCTACTTGAAACTCCTCTTTTCACAAAATTGACTTTTTTGGTCCATATTCAGACCTGAAATTACTTTATATTTACATATTTGTCCTTTTATGTCCTTTTATTCCCGTCACCTGGCAACACTAGGGTAGGCGCTTCCACAGCACAGCAGGACAAGAGAGAAGAGACGAGAACAGCAGCTTCAGCTGCAGGTAGGCGGACACACGCATGCTGCTGTGCTATTTCTGTAAACACAGAGAGAGAGAGAGAAAGGGAGAAAGGGAGAGAGAAAGAGTGGGCGAGAGAGAAAGGGAGAGAGAGTGAGAGAAAGAGATAGATAGAGAGAGGGAGAAAGAGGGAGAGAGAGATAGAGTGAGAGTGAGAGAGAGGTAGAGATAGAGTGAGAGTGAGAGAGAGAGAGAGAGAGAGAGAGAGAGAGAGATAGAGAGAGAGATGGGTGAGAGAGAGAGAGGGAAAGAGAGATAGAAATAGATAAACAGATAGATAGATAGATAGATGGAGAGGAGAGAAAGAGAGAAAGAGAAAGGTAGCGTCTCAGGTGAGAAAACAGGTGGAGGAGGAGGAGGAGGAGGAGGAGGAGGTGAAGGAGAGAAGGTGAAGGTGTAGTTAAGGTGTGTGTGTGTGGGGAGGAGGAGGGATCGGGATCGGCTGATTCGGGAAGAGAAACACCCAGAACGAGCAAAACAAACGAGGAAAATTCTAGAAACGACCATGCGGGGGGAGGGGGGAGGGGGAGGGGGGGAGGGGGAGGGGGAGGGGCGGACATCTAAGGATGAACCAACATGCCTAGAGTGGCATCCCATCTACCCTTCCACGCCAGTAGATTCAACTACACACCCTCTTCCGAGTAGATTCAATTACGAACACTCCCCTCCCCTTGTCAGGTAGATCCATCTACCTAGATTACCCTTAGCATGGTCAAATATCTACTGTATACCTAACTCCTTTGGTAGACTTAACTACAGACATGTTCCCTTCCTCTTCCTAGGTAGATTCATCTACCTGGAAAACCCTTACCAGGGTCAAATATCTACTGTAGATACTCCTTATCTTGGTAGATTTAAGTAAGGAGGTAAACACAGCCCGGTAGTTTCAAGTGAGTGCTTTAGATACTGTCTCGTAGTCAAGTTAAACTAACTAGATTATAATGGATTTCACTAGATTTAGCTTATTAGAACACTTAGCAAACTAGAACACGGCGTGAACATAGAACAGAGGGAATGATGTGAACATTAAGATTAAGGGGACGAATTATTTATACTATTATACTTTTTATTTATTTATTTATTTATTTATCATTATCATTTTTTTTTGCATCCGACCTAGTTATGGACCAAAAGGTCTCTTGTCGGCATGCTCCTCCTTTGTAATCCTTATAAAAAACAATATGAGAATTTGTTATTTAAGGAGATCATAGATAGATGTGAGAACGGACAGTTTCCTGACGATGACCATTATGGTCGCAACGTTGAAACAATAAACTGGTTTCGACCAATCATCGTTTCCCCTTTCCCAACTACACTTCTTCAATACTTATTCATTTCAAATCGTAGATGAGCATCAATTTATACTTATTTGAGTTAAATCTTTTTAACTATTTTCTCAGGCCTTTGGTCTAAACCGTCTTAATTTAGTTGGAAATATATGAAGTGTCGCAGTTGATCAAAATCTTCTATGAGAGAATATGCGTCGATATGTATTGATTTTCAGCCTTGCGAGAGGAGGAGGAGGAGGAGGAGGAGGAGGAGGAGGAGGAGGAGGAAGAGGAGGGGGAGAGGAAGATATAACAACAGCGTTCGGTAAACGGGTTCTGGGAATAGAGAAAGGAAAAAAAAAAGTATTACCAAATACACAGGATCACAATATGTGTTTATAATTTTGTGCGGGCAAAACACACACACACACACACACACACACACACACACACACACACACACACTGTGTAAGGTAACAATATTAACAGTAGATCGGATCATATATGGGTTCTGAACTCTCATCCGGAAGGATGATTCAAGATAATAGTGAATCACCCACGCACATACATACACACACACACACACACACACACACACACACACACACACACACACACACACACACACACACACACACACACACACACACACACACACACACACACACACACACACACTTAATTAGAAGTAAGATGGTATATTCATAAAACAAGACAAGAATATGAGGCTTAAATGACACGAGTGGAGAAGAATACCAAAACAGAGTTCCTTTCCAGAGGGAAGGAAGGTCGCTGACGACTACAGATTTTATTCAGTCGGGAGAGAGAGAGAGAGAGAGAGAGAGAGAGAGAGAGAGAGAGAGAGAGAGAGAGAGAGAGAGAGAGAGAGAGAGAGAGAGAAAGAAAGACAGAGACGACCAGTTACAGCCGAGGCTTTCACCTTGACCCTATGTATTCGGGCATCCTGGGAATAAGGCATGCAGCAACTATCGTTTGGAATCAATCTTGGATCGTTGTAGAAACTGTTGTTATCATTACCACGAGTTTTTGTGAAATAGGCAGAGTTGGACGAAGCGTTGCAGTTGTGCAGCTTCCGGCATGACTGAGAACATGGGGGAAGAAACAAAGATAAAAGAAAGAAAAGAGAGAGAGAGAGACACAAGAACAATTGGGTATAAAAGAAAAAAGAGGGAGGCAGTGAGAGGGTGGTGGGCAATGGAAAATAACTTGAGAAATAAGTGAAAAAATTCAGCAAATAAGAATTTTGTAACATTGTTATTTATCATCATACTTTGACTGTACGCTTATATAATCGACTCCTCTCCCCCCCTTATCTCCCCCCTCAAATCCAATCAGCAACCATGACATTAAATAATACCAACAGAAAACCTTTAGGTTCATAACAAGGACGGATACAGAAAAAATAAAACAACAGAAGCAACGTATGAAGAAGCAGATAAATAAACAAAATATTCAACTGACAGACATGATGACGTCATGTCGCGTTGGTGTTTATCCAATTGAATTTTGAAATTCGAACCGCCAATCGTGGACTCGTCGTCGACCAAATTGATGAAATCTATTTCTACCAACTTCTAGATAAATTTCACACGGCTACCAATACTATATATATATTTGTTTCGATACTATATATATAATTTTTTATAAATTTCTAGGTAACATTCACGATTTATTTACACCTCTAAGGGACACTTCATATCTATCTTTATGATCTGGTATGATACACTTCCCTCACTCCCTCCCTCCCTCACTCGTCTGCTGATTAAAATCATCTGGCGATCTAAATATAGATATTATGAGTCGCCAGACGAATTTATTCAGCTGAAAGGACACCGCCAAAAGTCAAGATTAACAATATGCCATTATCTCTGATCGTAAAAAAAAACAATAAATAAATCAAAATATGTAAAAAAATAAATAATAAATAAATATATAAATGAAAAACAAATAAACGAATAAAGTGAATAAGCAAATAAAATAAATAATGGATAAACTAACGAATAAATAAATAAACAAATAGGCAAATAAATAATAATGGAACACCGATGACGACACAGCTTGGAAAAAAAAAAAAAAAAAAAATCCTGTCGGAAAAGGACACGCCTAACTGGCGGACCTAAACGTGAATAATTCACAGACACAACTGTGTTTAAAAGGACTTAGTTTGACCTTTCATCTACCACCGAGCGGCATTGTCCTCTTCCCATGTCCTACTGTTCTTCAATCCCGTGGTGTCCGCTGGGTAGGGAAAGATGTTCGTATATCTATTTTGCATTTATCTATCCATTTATTATTATTTTTTATATGAATCACATGCAACGACTCTTCTTTTCCGTTCCCCTTTTTAAAAAAGACACATAAACCGCAGCCTCCCCCACTAAAAAAAAAAAAAAAAAAAAAAAAAAAAAAAAAAAAAAAAAAAAAAAAAAAAAAAAAAAAAAAAAAAAAAGGGGGAGGACAGTTGACAACCGCGGACGCTGTGTGGGGAACTGTCCCTTGTTGCTAAGCGGCAACAACGCCGCCGCCAACTGTCCTATCGAGTCCTCGTCCCCCACCAGCGCCCCCGCCAGCGCCCCCCGCCCCTGTGGTGCCCGACACATTACCTATGTATACAGCAACACCGCGACACGCGAGGCGCTTTCCCCCCTCCACTTTATCATGGAAGCAACTTTATTGATTCTTTTCTGGTTAAAGAGGAGGAGGGAGGAGGAAGATGAAGAAGAAGAGGAGGAGGAGGAGGAAGAAGAGGAGAAAGAGGAGTAGGAGGAGGAGGAGGAGGAGGAAGAGGAGGAGGAGGAGGAAGAGCGGGGGAGAAAGATGAGAAAGAGGAGGAGGAGGAGGAGGAGGAGAAAAATGAGAAAGAGGAGGAGAAAGACGAGGAAGAGGAGGAGGAAAAGAAGGAGGAGGAAAAGGAGGAGGAGGAGGAGGAAAAGGAGAAGACTATTTCATGCAGTCCCAACCCAACTCCCCATCAGTTACAGTCAATACTCCAGTGATCTTAAAGACACCCCTACGGACCTGAGCAACACAGCTGACAGCTTCTGAACCTTTGCTATCCCTCCTTTAATCTCTCTTTTACCGTC
>NC_134794.1:7808955-7821455 GCF_046742065.1 Oratosquilla oratoria
AAAAAATTGGTCCCTCCTCCCCCCTCCCTCTGTAGCTCCGCCACACGGATGAGGCGGGGCTAGGGGGGGGAGAGGGGGAGAGGGGGAGAGGGGGGAGCTTCCGTCCATACGCTCAGCTTCATATTGACGCCAATCAATAGAACAAGAAAAGGCATGGTCAACACGAACAAGAATAGTAGGAAGACGAAGAGGAGGAGTGAGGAGGGGAGGAGGAGGAGGTGGAGAGAGACAAGAGAAGACGAAAGAGGTAATGGGGGATGACGAGGAGGTGAGGGAGGAGAGGGAGAGGAGAGGGGAAGAGAGGAGAGAAATAAGGAGGCTGGAGGAGGAGGAGGAAGAGGAAGAGGAGGAGAAGGAAGAGGAGGAGAAGGAAGAGCAGGAGGTGGAAGAGAGGAAGGAAGAAGAGGAGGGGAGGAGAAGAAGGAGGTGGAGGAGGAGAAGGGGAGGACAAGGAGGAGGACGGAAAGGAGGAAACAAAGAACAAGAGGAGGAGGAGGAGGAGAGGGAGGAGGAGGATAGGACGAGGAAGAGGTGGAAGGAGGAGAAGGAGGAGGAAGAGGGGAAGAGGAGGAAGAGGGGGAGAGCAGGAGAAAGAGGAGGAATAGGAGGAGCAGGAGAAAAAGGAGGAATAGGAGGAGGACGAGGAGGACGGGGAGGATGAAACAAGAAGCAAGAGGAGGAGGAAGAGAAGAACGAGGGAGAGGACGAGAAAGAGGAAACAAGGAGCAAGAAGAGGGGGAGGAGGAGGAGGAGGAGGAGGAGGAGAAACCGCGACATGTCGAGGGCGTTAGCAACAATTTCCCTAAGATCCTCATCACCTTCCTCTCCCTCCTCCTCCTCCTCCCTCTCCTTGCTCTCTCCTCCTCCTCCTTGCTCTCCCTCTTCCTCCTCTCCCTCCACCTCCTCCTACTCCTTTTTCTTTTCCCCTAATTGCCCCTATTCCTCCCCTCCTTCCTCTACCCTCCTCCTCTTCCTCCTATTCTTACGTCATCTCCTGCTTTTAGTCCTCCTTCTTTTCTTCCTGTTCATCTTTCTCTTTCGGCTCCTCCTCCTCCTATTCCTCTTCCTCCTTCTCCTCTTCTTCGCTTTCATCCTTCTCCTTCCTCTTTTACTACACCTACTCCTCCTCCTCTTCCCTTCTTCTATCTTCCTTCTTCATTTCGTCCTCCTTCTCCTCCTCCTTCTACTAGATTTGTCCTCCTCTCTTCCTCCTCCTCCTCGTCCATCTATTACTCCTTTTCCTCTCCTCCATTCTCCAACTACTCCTCCTCCTCATCATCATCATCATCGTTTCCCTCCTCCTCTTCCTCCTCCTCTTCCTCCTTGTCCATCTACTATTCCCGTTCCTCTCCTCCATTTTCCAACTACTCCTCCTCGTCTTCCTCTTCCTCCTCCTCCTCCTCCTCCTTCGCTTCCCTCGCGTCGTGGCGCCCCGTGTTCTGTGCCGCAGCACCCCCTCCCTCCCGCCACCAGGCTCAGGCTCAGCTGGTATTGATTTTTGTTTTTCTTCTTCCTCATCGCCTTTCTTCAGCTCACGGGGTCGCTGGGGTCCCGCAGCGCGCTTCCAGATACCTTTTGGTCCAGCCTTTGGTCCAATGTTCTTTTGGTCCATCTTTTGGTCCATTTTTGGTTCACTCTTTGGCCAATCTTTTGGTCCATTCTTAGGTCCATCCTTTGGTCCAATAGTTTTTTGTACCATCTTTTGGTCTATTCTTAGGCCCATTTTTGGTCCATCTTTTGGTCCATTCTTAGGTCCATCTTTCAGACCATCTTTTGGTCCATCCTTTGGTCCATCATTTGGTCCATCCTTTGGTCCATCTTTTGGTCCATTCTTAGGCCCATCTTTTGGTTCATCTTTTAGTCCATCTTTTGGTCCATTCTTAGGTCCATGCTTTGGCCCATCTTTTGGTCCATCTTTTGATCCATCCTTTGGTCCATCATTCTTTCGGTTCACCTCAACCTCGACTGGGGCGGACCAAAACGAGATTGTCCTCAGGGAGAGAGAGAGAGAGAGAGAGAGAGAGAGAGAGAGAGAGAGAGAGAGAGAGAGAAAGAGAGAGAGAGAGAGAGATTCATCCTCGTTGTCCAATTACGGGAGGAGGAGGAGGAGGAGGGGGAGGCGCGGCGCTCGCCTGAATAAAATCACCTGGCAGAGGAGGAGGAGACTTCTTTCCATTAGGTCCCTTCCCTCTGCCGAATACAATCGTTAGGTGGTTGCCAACACACCTGGAGGCAAGACAGAAAACGGGCGATGGGAGAGGAAAAGAGAGGAGAGAAGAGGGGAGGAAAGAAGAGAGGAGATGAGAGGAGAGGGGAGGAGAGGAAAGGAGAAGAGAGGGAAGGAGAGGGAAAGGGAGGAGAGGGGAGGAGAAGAGAGGACAGCAGAGGAGAAAAGAGGAGAGGAGAGAGGAGGAGAGGAGACGAGAGAAGAGGAGAAGAGAAGAATAGAGAGGGGAGGAGAGGGGAGGAGAGGAGAGGAAATGAGAGGAAATGAGAAGAGAGGGCAGGAGAGGAGAAGAGAAGAAAAGAGAAGAGAGGAGAGGAGGGGAGGAGGAGAGAAGAGGGCGAGGCAGGCAACGGAAGACAAAGTGGTTGAGTGCGCAACAAGAACATCATAGCAACAGTAAAGAAGAAAGAGGAGGAGGAGGAGGAGGAGGAGAGGAAGAGGGGAGGAGGAGGAGATAGAAAAGGAAGGGGAGAGGAGCCAGAAGGAGGAGGAGGGGAAGGGGAAGTTGGAAGAATGGGAGGAGGAAGAAAGGAGAAAGTAAGGGAGAAGGAGCAGGAGGAAGAGGAGGAGTAGGACGAGGAGGAGGAGGGGGAGGAGGAGGAAGAGGAATAGGAGGAGAAGGAGGAGCAGGAGGAGGAGGAGGAGAAGGAGGTGGAGGAAGAGGAAGAGGAGAAGGAGAAGGAGGAAGACGTATAGGAGAAGGAGGAGAAGGAGGAGGAAACAATCTGTGTAGGATATTGGGCCTAGCGACAGAAATATATTATACACCCCCCTCCCCCTCCCCCTCCCCCTCCCCCCGTCTCTTCCATCTGTTTGCCTCTGCTGCAGTCTTGAGAAATGGGACAGAGGAATGGGGGGTGGGGGGACGGAGGGAGGGGGGAGGCAGGGGAAGAGGGGGACGGGGAGAATCTTGAGCAAGCGAGTTGGACACAGAATGACGGGTATGAGAGACAGAGTGAAGACAGGAAGAAAAGAAGGAAGGAAGAGAGAGGAAAAAATAAATAAAAATAAATAAAAACAAATAGAATAAAAATAAAATTAAAATAAGATAAAATAAATAAAAATAAAATAAGATAATATAAGACCAAACAAGACAAAATAAAGTTTAACAAAAAGAAAATGTTCATCATTTCTCTATAAATGTGTTCAATTTTCTCCAAAATATTCTTCGGCATCTTCACAGCTTGGGTGATACTTTTTATTCTTTATTCTGCTTTTTTCGACTCGAAAGTATTCTCTTCAGCTACGTGAAACCATCCCATTCCCCCCCATTCCCCCCACTCCCTCCCCCCCTCCCCCCGAGGGCCTAATCCTTCCATTCCAACCACCATGAGGCTGTTTTATCCAATTCTTTGTGACCCCGTCGGTCACGGTACATGGATTAATCCTTTGTTTGTCAAATTCTTCACGCATAAAGAAGTGATGTATACACATACACACGTACACACACACACACACACACACACACACACACACACACAAATACACACATGCACACACATACACACACACATACACATACAGCACACACACACACACACACACACACACATACACACATACACACACACACACACACATACATATACACACACAAACATACATACATACACACACACACACACACACATACACACACAAACATACACACAACACACTCATACACACACACACACACACACACACACAAACATACACACACATACACACAACACACTCATACACACACACACACACATACACACACAGACACATACACACACACACATAGACAGACACACACACACAAACACACACACACACATAAACACACAACACCCACACAGACACATACACACACACACACAGACAGACACACACACACAAACACACACACACACATAAACACACAACACACATACACATACACCCACACACCCACGTTAATCTATTGTTAACAGGTACGAAACAGTCTTACGTAAACAGCGCTAAGATGTAGGCTCGTGTCGTCTGTCACCAATTGTGGCACTGTTGGCATTAAGGGTTGGCACTCCCTAAACTGTGCCAACACCACCATAGCTTAGCTTAGACCTAACGCACACTATAGCGACATTTAATTGTGGAATAAAAAAGTTGGACAACGAAAAAAACTTGGACAACAAAAAAGTTGGACAACTAAAAAGTTGTCTCCCGATAGGAAAATGTCGACACAATCAAGTCCTTACTTAGGAAAATAGGTCGTAAGGTATTTTGCTTTTTTATTGTACTAAGAACGTTTCTAGATTCAAGAACTACAATAGATTATCTTTGTATCTTATATATTTCCATTCAAGTCATAAGATAAGGTAACCACCTTTCCATACCCAAGCAGGACATTCTAATGTCAAAAGTGCCCTCACTACGAGTGTTGCCATGGAAACTGAGATGTCCGGGGTGCTTCCAGCGTGCCACAAGGACAAATACCTGGAGAGACGCTGGGATGAATCTGGAGCTTGCCTGGGAGTCTGAGTATGGAGGAAGACAATATGCGGGTGATGGAGAAGGGAGTGGGTGGGAGGATAAGGTGTTGGAGGAGAGGAAAAGGGGGAGGAGGGGAGGAAGGTGGGGATTAGAAGCAGCTGATGTAGAAGGAAACAAGCATGTTCCAGGGCTTCCGTAAGTAGACTATGGAGGGGGAGAACGAAGAGGAGGAGGGGGAGACGAGGAGACGAGGAGGAGGAAGAGAGGAGGAGGAGAAAGAGGAGGATGTGGAGAAGGAGGAGGAAGAGGAGGAGGAGAAGGAGGAGGAAGAGGAGGACGAGGAGGAGAGGAGGGATTTTGTCCCTAAAGATAGAAGCGCTGGTTATTGCTGAAAAAAAGATTTTTCATCCCTCAGAAGACAGATCTTCCCGCCGCCCCATCTCAGACACACACACACACACACACACACACACACACACACACACACACACACACACACACACACACACTCACACACACACACACACACACACACACACACACACACACACACACACACACACACACACACACACACACACACACACACACACACATGCACACACACATATATATCAATACACACATACACACACATACACAAAGACACAAAGACACACACACACACATATGAATACACACACACACACACAGACGCACACACACAAACACACACACACACACATATGAATACACACACACACACACAGACGCACACACACACAAACACACACACACACACTCGTATGTAGACGAATACATACACAAAAAAAACAAAAAAACAAACGAGAACTCGTTCTAATAACTACACTATAGCGGAGACACCTGGTTTTGTCCAACCTTTGGTCTTATGTCCCGCAGGTGTTCCTGGGACAAATCGGGCAGGTGCTCCGGAACGGCGCACCTAATCAATTAATTAATTAATTACAGGTGCACGTGCGCATTTGCAGGGATGCACCGTCCTCTACGTGATCATCATGTCGATGATCATAGATCGGTTAAGGATCGTGATCAAGTACAGGGGAGGGGTGGGGGAGGGGGGAGGGGGTAGGGGGTAGGGGGGTCTTGGCTCCCTTGATGGATTCGTCAAACGATTTCAATCAGGCGAAGGGAGACCTAACATACATACTCCGTTTCCTGGCCCAACAAAGGGATTTATATGTTCTGCCAGTACTGCACGCACATACAGTCACACGAACCACCTCCTTTTAGTTTATTTTTATTTTGTTTAATTTTGTTTCGTTTTATTTTCTCTTCTTGAGGAGTGTGTTGGATGTGTGCGTCAAAGTGCACCCTGTGGCACTCCACTGGAAGGCAGTTGGTACCCCTGTGCCAGTGACAAGATGTGACGTCAGTAGGAGTGCCTCTTGTGTTTCTCTCTCTCTCTGTCTCTCTCTCTCTCTCTCTCTCTCTCTCTCTCTCTCTCTCTCTCTCCCTGTGTGTGTGTGTGTGTGTGTGTGTGTGTGTGTGTGTGTGTGTGTGTGTGTGTGTATGTGCTTTTGTGTGTGTGTGTATGTGCTTTTGTGTGTGTGTATGTGCGTTAGTGTGTGTATGTGCGTTTCTGTGTCTGTGTGTATGCGCGTTTGTGTGTATTGCGTTTTTGTGTGTGTGTGCGTGTGTATGTGTATGTTTGTGTATGTGTGCTTATGTACGTGTGTGTGCTTACTGGTCTTAGCAAACGCTAATATATATATATATATATATATATATATATATATATATATATATATATATATATATAATATATTATGTATATATACATATATGCGTATATATATATATATAATATATATATATATACATATGTATATATATATGTATATATATATATATAGATATGTGTGTATATATATATATATGTATATATATATAATATATATATATATATATATATATATATATATATATTCTTTTTCTACATGGAATCCCTTCTTACTGATGTGTCATAATTTAGGGCCTGCGTGACACCCCTATGGACCACATTTACTCAGCATCGTTTTATGACAGAAGACACATATCCACTCGGAGAAGAATGTTAACTCACTCTTAATTTCTATTATAGTTCCTTTTGTATATAAAAAAAAAACAACAACTATCAATTCTATGGCTCCATCTCTTCGGTGAAATTTTGTCCCCAAAAGGCAGAAGCGCTGGTGTCCCTCCCCATCACGCACCCAACCCATCAACTGCCTTAAAAAAAAAAAAAAAAAAAAAAAAAAAAAAAATCATCACAGAAACGTCGAGCCCAAGTGACTCTCTCCTCGCACGTCACTCACGATGACGCTATCGTGCGCCGTGTGACGTGCAACCGTGACGTTACACGCGCGGGGCGGCCGTGACGGGAGATGACGGAGGCGTTTTGGAGCCAGGTGGTACAGGGGACGCCCATTGTTGGCACCCGCCGGCGCCAGAGTGATGGCAGGAGGTGTCAGCCTACCGTCCTCCCCATCAAGGGTGACACCAGCTGACAACGTGCGGGGTGCTAAGGACATGAAGTTGCTGACGCCTCTCTCTCTCTCTCTCTCTCTCTCTCTCTCTCTCTCTCTCTCTCTCGCTTTCCCTCTCTTTCTTTTTATATTTTCATAATGCTGGTGCTGACGCCTCTCTCTCTCTCTCTCTCTCTCTCTCTCTCTCTCTCTCTCTCCCTTTCTTTTTATATTTTCACAATTCTGGTGCTGACGCCTCTCTTTCTCTCTCTCTCTCTCTCTCTCTCTCTCTCTCTTTCTCTCTCTCTTTCCCTCTCCTTCCCTTTCTATATTTTCATAATTAAGTAACTCACCGCCTAGAAAGCAAATCCTCCTAGTTCGCTAGATGCTGAGGACGTACAGCTGTCTAAACAAGAATGCATCTCTAGATATATTCACCTAGTATTCTAGATGAAATTTACGGTACATAAACGCCTAACAACTCTATTCAGTTGACATCATTTATCACAGTAAAGGCTACGCCTCACTGATGGAGCGTTGCCGGTTTCCCTAGGGCCGGGGGCTCCCAAGATCACAAACTCAAGAGTGTGTGAAGACGTCCTCCCCTTATTAACTTCCTTTCATGACCAACGGTACTTTATCTTATATTATGACTGTCGCCAGGTGATTTTATTAAACACCAAGACAGGAGGTGAAAGGGATTTCCCACAAAGCGACGGACCTTAAAGGTATTGTTATGGCTGACAGCCAAACCAAGTGATGTGAATGACGTCATCGTGGCTTAAGGTTTATCTTCGATCTCTTTCACTAACCTCCTTCTGGTCACACACTGTGTTTTCACATGGCCATGTGTTTCTTCCCATGTAGGACCACGTGTGTGTGTGTGTGTATTCACTGTGGTCTTTGGATCACGTGTTGGACTCGTGATCGACAGCTATTTCCCTCCCGGAAGAGAGCTCAGAGCTCGTAGGTCCGATCTATGGGTAATGCTATGACCTAGTGTGTGTGTGCGTGCGTGCGTGTGTGTGTGTGTGTGTGTGTGTGTGTGTGTGTGTGTGTGTGTGTGTGTGCGTGTGTGTGTGTGTGTGTGTTTACCGAGTTGTATTTTACGGGAAGGGGAGCTATGCTCGTGGTGTCTCATTTTATCTAGACTGTTTTTAAATTCGTGTATTATTTTTGCACACACCACTTTTTCATCTAACTTGTTCCAAATGTCTAATTGTGTGTATGTGTGTGTGTGTGTGTGTGTGTGTGTGTCTATGTGTGTGTGTGTGTGTGTGTGTGTGTGTGTGTGTGTGTGTGTATGTGTGTGTGTGTCCGTGCACACTGCACATATGTGCTTGCATATATGTGTTGGTGTTTATCTGTTTCTTTGTGTGATTGTGATCTTACCTTATTAACCCATAATACGAGTAACAAGTTCAACTTTAATGACCCACTCTATGACCGGCCTATCCCTTGAGGGAACTACGCAGCCCTGGGTGTCCTTACCGCATCAACCCGTCTAGGTAAGGTTACATGAACTGGTCATAAGTGCACCTGGAAATATATATTCATAAATATATGTGGAATTTGATTTTCCTTGTGTTGGAATGAAACTAATATTCATCGGGTTGACTAAGTTCACTAGATGCTTGTACTGAAAGGCAACAGTGAACTAATGCACCTCTTAATGTCCGCCACTGTAGAAACGAACTCGGGACGCAAGAACACACTCATCGGGGATCAACCTCCGACCTTACGCGTCAGACTCTATCAGGTGGATGTGGCGAGTGTCCCTCCACGACCGTAGACGACAAATGGATGATTAAAATACCTTGGCGACAGGTACGGTGGAAGGAAAAGTGTCACCAGGTATGTAAGGACTGGGTGTGGGTTAAGTACCGGTAGACAAAAAAAAAAAAAAAAAAAAAAAAAAAAAAAAAAAAAAAAAAAAAAAAAAAAAAAAAAAAAAAAAAAAAAAATTACACACATATATACATATATATATATATATGTATATATATATATACTATTTCATTCATCTGTGAAAGAACCCCTCAAGCTTACCTCGATTCAATCTGAGCTGGCAAACCTCTGATGCTGCGTCAGGCACCACGTGACGTCAGCAATCAGTTAGTCAGTCAGTCAGATGACTCACTCCAAAACGCTGACATACCTGCGAGAGAAAGAGATTTGTGTCAACCAAAGATTAAGAAAGAAATACGTCGTTTGTTTTCTTTGGGGACCTGGATGTGGACTTCCATCTTCCCTCCTTTGTATATTTTATTCTTGCTAGAGCCTGGCGACTTCTTTCAGCTGGAAAGGCGGAGAACATGAGATGGAAGGACGACGAGATAGTGGTGGTGGTGGTGGAGGAGAAGGTAGAGGAGGAGGAAGAGGAGGAAAACGAGGGAAGAAATAAGAGGAAATGGAGAGAAACCAGAGGAGGAGGAAAAGAAGGAGAAAGAAAAGGAAGAGGAGGAGGACGAAAAGAAAGAGGACAAAAAGGAAGAGGAGGTGGGATAGGAAGATGGGAGGAAGGAGGAAGAGGAAGGTAATGGGAAGGATGGAAAAGGAAACGACGTGGAGAACAGAAAGACATATAAGGGTGGGGAGAGGATGGAGGAAGAGGAAGAGGAGGAAGAAGAGGAGGAGGTGAAGAAGAAGGAGGAGGAGGCGAAGGAGGAGGAGAAGGAGGAGGAGGACAAAGAAGGAGGAGAGAGAGGGAACGAGCGGGGTTGGGCGAGGGGAACCGCGAGCAAGAGGATGATGGGTGCCGAAGAGGAGGGAGGACTGAGAGGAGGAAGAGGGGGGGGGAGAAGAGGGAGGGGAGGGGAGGGGTGTGGAGGAACTCTTGACGAAGAAGGTGAGTTGGTCGGTCCCTGAAGCGAGGGAAAACAAAGAGTAACAAAGAGAAAACCAGAACATCAACAAAGCTCCACCACTTTGCAGAAGCTACAGATCACACTATACTTTGTCTACAATAACCAGCGTTTCTATCCTTCGAAGGTGGTAAAGGGGAGTTTTCAGGTAGGTAGGAGGACGAAAGGACAGTAGAAGTTGAAAGTGATCAATTTTGTTTTTAGAGTGGAGATGAATCCAGAAGCTACAGAACTACGTCCAACCATCAATTCCTCCATCGATCCATCCATCCCCGGTGGCCGACCCAACTCAGTTGACCACGGCGGAGGGGCGGTGGAAGGGAACCCTACCAGGGAAGGAAACAGCACCAAACCTTGGACCATTGGGCCTTACCCTATGGTCTATTGACCCCTGAAAGACCACAGGACTTCACAAGTAGGACCTCAAACGAGTCGGGACTCACACGAGTGCGACCTCAAAGGAGTCGGGACTCGTACGAGTCCGACCTCAAAGGAGTGTGGCCTCAAACTAGTGGGGGTTAGTGGGATGCCTGATGATTCTATTCAGTGTTGACATGATCTTCAGTTGGCCAATGAACAGCACAGCATAAGGTACATAAGAACCTCCGGACTTCGAGAGATGTGGAAGAACTGCAGAGATCAAAGAACGAAGCTGACGCGTCTCAGAAGATGAACGAGAGCCAGAGGTCGAAGAAGTAAACAGCAAGACCACAAGAGGGCGTCTGGCCAGGCAGCGCCAAACGAAAAGCCACTGGAGCAGTAGAGTGAAACAAAGAAAGACTGTTGTTACTCTCGACTGTAGTTTACCAGCGCTTCTATCCTTGGAGACACTCGCGCCACTAGAAAGAAAGAAGACGGGTATAGCTGGAACAAAAGGAAAATGGAAGGACGAAGAAGAGGTCACAGGAATTCATCAATTTCGACACAAGAGGAACCAAAGAATTGGGCAAGAGTCCAGGATATCCTGTGTAAAGGAAAACCCAGATTAATTCGCAGCAAATAGGACGAAAGAAGAGACGAGACGGGAGGCAATAGAGGAGGAGGAGGAAGAGGAGGAGGAAGAGGAGGAGGAAGCAAAGGAGAAGGAGGTCAAGGAGATCCAAAGGAACGAGGTCAAGGAAACTGAGGAGGCGTAGGAGGAGGAAAAGGAAGAGGAGGAGGTAGAGAAGGAAAAAGAGGAGGAGGAGGAGGAGAAGGAAAGGGAGGTGAAATGGAGGAGGAAAAGGAAGGTGAAGGAAAGGAGGTAGAGGAGAAGGGGGAAAAGATGATGATGAGGAGGAGGGAGAAAGGGGAGGGGGAGGTGGAAAATTAGGAGGAGGAGGAAAAGGAGGAGGGGAAACAGGAGAAGGAAAAGGAAAAATAGGAGTAGGAGGAGACGGCAAAGAAGGATGAGACGAACAAGGAAGAATAAGAAGAGAAGGAGGAAGATAAGGAGGAGGAGGAGGAGGAGGAGGAGGAGGAGAAGGAGGAGGCTGAGAATGTGCCACGTGTCAAAGGAGGAGCGGAAGAGGAGCTTGTTAAAGGGAAACAGAGGGGAGGGGGAGGTTACGGGAGGGGTAAGATGAGGGGAGAAGGTGAGGGGGAGGATGGAAAGGAGAAGGGGGGATAGGAACAGCGACGGGGATGGGGGGAAAGGGGATGGGGTGGGATATTCGGGAGAGGGAAGTGGGGGGGAAGGAAAGCGGGGTGGGGGGAGCTAGGTGAAGGTGGGGGTGGATATGGGGGAGATGGAGGGGAGAGGAAAGGTGGGGGAATGGGAAGAAGGGAGGGGAGGGGGAAGTGTTCGAGAGGGGGAACAAGACGTAAGCCCTGGTGGGGGGGGTGGGAGAAGGGGGGAAGGTGGAGACACCAGAGGGAAGGTAGACGAGTGAGGAAAGGGGGGGGGAGAGAGGCACTAGTGGGGGGAGGGGGGAGGGGAGAGGGGTAGGGGGAAGTGCTGTGCCGACAGAGCAATCAACCATAACACAAGAAAGGGGAGGAGTCTGCGTGGGGAGCTTACACCAAGAGGCGCTTAGCTTCCGGGTGAGGCCATCACCTTTACCCTTTGTGCAAGGACATCCATGATACATTGGAGCCACTGAACGACAAAACATTCTCAGATGCGTCTTCATTACCTTTGACGTCATCACAGACAATGACGTCATCACATGTGACGTCATCACAGGCAATGACGTCAGACTGCAGAGGACTGACGTCACGGGAGCGACCGACGACCTTTGATGTCCTTGGTGGGGGAGGGGGAGAAGGGGGAGGGGGAGGGGGGAGAAGGGAGAGGGGGAGAAGGGGGAGGGGGAGGGGGAGAAGGGAGAGGGGGAGAAGGGGGGAACTTTGTTGAACATCCGAGTAAGGCCCATCTTGGAATACAACGGTCAGAACCTTCGGCCGGGTGACAAGGAAGGACATTACAAGGGGAAATACAAGACAGGAAGGAAGGAGTGAAGGAAGGAAGGAAGGGGTGAAGGAAGGAAGGATGGAGTGAAAGAAGGAAGGGAAGAGTGAAGGAAG
>NC_134794.1:7826455-7828955 GCF_046742065.1 Oratosquilla oratoria
AGGAGGAGAAGGGGAGGAGGAGCAGGAAGGAGGAGGAGGAGGAGGAGGAGGAAGAGGAGAAAGGAGGAGGGGAGAAGAGGAGGAGGAGGGGAGAAGAGGAGGAAGAGGAGGAGGGGGAGGAGGAGGAGGAGGAAGAGGAGGAGAAGCCCGTGCGCGCCATCAAGATGATCATGAGGAGGATCTTGAGGGCCCAATAGTTGTCCTCAACGAGGTAATGAGTCGTGTGCTGGTAGGGGCGTGTGGTGGTAGATGGTGGTAGATGGTGGTAGGTGGTGGTAATGACGTTGGTAGTAGTAGTGATGGTGGTGGTGGTAGCGGTAGTGATGTTGGTAGTAGTGGTGGTGGTGGATGGTAGGTGTTGTTGTTGTTGTTGTTGTTATTGTTGGTTGTATCAGTGACAGTGGCGGCGATGGAAGTGACTATGGTTTGTGTGTGTGTGTGTGTGTGTGTGTGTGTGTGTGTGTGTGTGTGTGTGTGTGTGTGTGTGTGTGTGTGTGTGTGTGTGTGTGTGTGAGTGAGATTCACCATGGTCTTGGATCACGTGTATCGTGATCGACAGTTACTAACCTCCCGGGTGAGAGCTCAGAGCTCGTACGACCGATCTGGGTTATACTGTGACCTTACACGCACACACACCCAACCCATCGCCCACGAGAGTTGAAGTAACAACCTGCAGCGCAGCGATACTGAAATTATTTCAGCCTGTGTGTGTGTGTGTGTGTGTGTGTGTGTGTGTGTGTGTGTGTGTGTGTGTGTGTGTGTGTGTGTACGCGCGCGCGCGTCCCCCTCATGCCTTCAAGTACCCCTGTGCTCATCTGCTTGCTTGAATGTCTTGCTTTCTTGTCTGCTTCTTCGTAACCCACCACGTGGCCCGTGTCACGTACAAGCAGACAGTGTGACCAACCCGCAATTGGCTCCAGTGACCCCAAGTAGTACAAGCGTGGCTGTTATATTCTTCTTCAAGAAACAGCGAGCTCCTTTCTTTGCTCCTGAGTCTACGACGTCGTGAAATGATTACTCCAGGTCGCAACTGGACGACCTCAAAGACGCACAGGTATCAAGGAGACACTTAAAGAATCTACAAACGAAAAATAAAATGAGACCTTTTGGTCCATGACTAGGTCGGATGCGAAAAAATATATATATTAATGATAAATGAAAAATATATAATAATATAAATAATAATAAATAAATAAGTAGTGGTCGTACCTTAATTAAATACTCAATAAATAATTAATAAACCCTCTGAGGATCATTATATTACTGGGAGACGATTTCGTTAAGTTTAAAGGCGGACTGGAAGAGTAAGGAAGTAGTTTATGTTTTTCTGTTTACATTAGTCCTCCAACAACATTTATTCACCTCCTTTTCCTCCTCCACTTCCTTTCCCACTTTCCCACCTCCTCCTCCTCCTCCTCCTCCTTCCATTCCCCCTCCACTTCCTCCTCTTACCCCTCTTCCACTTCCTCTCCCACTCTCCCACCTCCTCCTCCTGTTTCTTCCACTTCCTCCTTTTCCTTCTCCTCCTTCCATTCCCTCCTCCACCTCTTCCTCTTACCCCCTTCCACTTCCTCTTCCACCTCATCCTCCTGCTACTACTTCCACTTCCTCCTCCTCCTCCTCCTCTCCCACTTCCACCTTTCACTTCCTCTTCTACCTCCTTCCTCAACTCCTCGTCTTCCTCCTCCTTATCGCAGTCTTGATTCTCCGACTCCGCCTCGAGGTGGCAGCCAATTGACACTTGATTGGCTTTGTCCCTTGATTATTGACCCATTACCCAATTGACTGACCGCCACCTCCACTACCCCCTCCACCCTCACTCCACTCCCACTGCACCCTCACTCCAATCCAGTCTTCCCCCTGTTCCTCCACTCCCACATTCCCTCCCTTCCCTCACTCCCTCCCTCACTCCACGTCTCCCTTCTCCCTCTCCAATCCCTTCTCCCTTTCCACCTTCCCTTTCTCCCTCCCTCTCTCCCTCTCTCCCTCCTCCCAATACAATCTTCCCCTACCTCCCTCCTTCTCCTTCCTTCCCTCCCTCCATTCCCGTCTCCCCTGCTTTTCCCTCTCCTCCCTCCGCCTCTTCCTCCTCCACCTCCTCTCCACCCCTTAGAGGCGATGTCCCCTCCCCCTCCCACCCTCCCCCTCCCGCCCCTCAGCCGAATAAAATCGCCTGGCGGAAGTCAAAGATTACATCCAAGGGGGTTAACCTAATCCTCCTACAGGTTCTTGTGGATTAATCTTAACCCCCATCTCCCGCTTCCACGGAGTTAAACCTCAGTTTAACCCTTTTGCTAAGTTGAAGTCTTGGTAAATGTTATCTTGTGTGTCGTCAGCTGATTTCATTCACCTTGGGGGCAGAACCCCGCCTGGGGTTAACCTTCTTCTCCTATCGGTTAACCTCTTCCTCACTTCTTCCCCGTATGTTACCAATAGCTTCGGGGGGAACTTTAGTTACACCCCTACGGACCAGAATCACGCAGCACTCTTTAGTTATCGG
>NC_134794.1:7833955-7836455 GCF_046742065.1 Oratosquilla oratoria
ATTAGCCATTGCGTCCTCGGTTAAAATCGTCTGCTAAAGATACGTTTTCCTTGGTACGATTATAGTTCAACGATAATCGTTCATGGCTCAACGATGATCGTCAAACGATTATTATCTAGAGGACCATTTCTTTGTTTCTGAATAGAGCTGTTTTGCATTGACCTGCAAACTACAGGACTGATATTTAATTAATTATTTCAACCGAACCTACAACCAACGCGTTTATTCAAAATAAGATGTTATGTATGAGACGCGACGGCCGCCATTTTATGTGGTAAAAGGATGAATCGTATCGAAGAAAACGGACCAGGTGACATCACGACCCACGCATGGTCTGCTGTAGTGTAGCCTGACCACGACATAACTCAGTGTAGGAATGACCTCTCTGTTCTAGTAACTCACACCATAAACATGTCACGGGGGAAGGGCGAGGGAGGAATGGGGGAGGTCTGAGGGGGAATGGGGAGGTCTGAGGGGGAATGGGGAGGTCTGGGGGAATGGGGGAGGTCTGGGGGGAATGGGGGAGGTCTGACGGGAATGGGGGAGGTCTGGGGGGAATGGGGGAGGTCTGGGGGGAATGGTGGAGGTTTGAGGGGAATGGAGGAGGTCTGGGGGGAATGGGGGAGGTCTAAGGGGAGTGGGGGAGGTCTGGGGGAATGGGGAGGTCTGAGGGGAGTGGGTGAGGTTTGAGGGGGAAAGGGGGTGGTCTGGGAAAATGGGGGAGGTCTGTGGGGAATGGGGGAGGTTTGAGGGGAATGGGGGAGGTTTGAGGAGGTCTGAGGGGGAGGAGGGGAAGTTTCAAAGGGGTATGATAACTATCTCTAAAATTGAATAATACTATTAGTAATGATATTGATTACAATGAGGGGGAATGGGGGAATGGGGGAGGTCTGAGGGGGAATGGGGGAGGTCTGAGGGGGAATGGGGAGGTCTGGGGGAATGGGGGAGGTCTGGGGGGAATGGGGGAGGTCTGACGGGAATGGGGGAGGTCTGGGGGGAATGGGGGAGGTCTGGGGGGAATGGTGGAGGTTTGAGGGGAATGGAGGAGGTCTGGGGGGAATGGGGGAGGTCTAAGGGGAGTGGGGGAGGTCTGGGGGAATGGGGAGGTCTGAGGGGAGTGGGGGAGGTTTGAGGGGGAATGGGGGAGGTCTGGGAAAATGGGGGAGGTCTGAGGGGAATGGGGGAGGTTTGAGGGGAATGGGGGAGGTTTGAGGGGAATGGGGGAGGTCTGGTGGAATTGGGGGAGGTCTGAGGGGGAGGAGGGGAAGTTTCAAAGGGGTATGATAACCATCTCTAAAATTGAATAATACTATTAGTAATGATATTGATTTTACAATGATAATAATAATAATAATAATAATAATAATAATAATAATGATAATAATAATAATAAAAAGAACAATAATAATAATAATAATAATGGTAATAATAATATCAATGATAATAATAATAACATAAAGGAAATAATGATGATAGAGAAATTTATAACACCAATAAGGGACAAATGAAAAAAAAAAAAAAAAAAAAAAAAATCAATCCACCACAAAAAAAAAAAAAAATACACACGATTACCAGTGTTTTTCAATCTTCTTTTTAAAATAATTTGTCTGTCTCTTATTGTTACATTTTTTTTTAGACTTATCGGTTTATGACCCTTGCCTTACCCCAACACCCCCGATAAATCTTCGTCTCCCCAGCCCTCTTCCCCACCTTCTCTTCCCCTCACCCCTCCCCACACACCTCCTCCTCCTCCCCCTACCCCTCCTCCTCCTCCCTCCCGTCCCCTCCCTGGTCCCGGAGGGCGGCAGCTGGCCGAGGCTCTCACGTCAATAGCTGTTGTGGTCCGTAAAAGAGATTTGGAGGGATGGATGGATGGATGGATAGATGGATGGATCAGGGGAGCGATGGAAGAGAGGGAAAGAAGGATTGAGAGAGAGGGAGGGAGGAAGGGAATTGAGGGGAGGAAGAGAAGGAGGGAGAGAGGAAGGGAGAGAGGGAGAGAGAGAGGGAGGGAGGAAGGGGAAAGAAGGGAAGTGAAGGGAGGAAGAGAAGGAGGGAGAGCGGAAGGGAGGGAAAGAAGAGGAGAAGGGAAGAAGGGAAGAAGGGGGAGGGAATGAAGGACGGAATGAAGGAGAGATGTAGGAGAGGAATGGGAGGAAGGAAGGAAGAAAGGAGAGAGGGAGGACAGGAGGAAGGGAGGGAAGAAGGGAGGGTGGAAGAGAGGGGAAGGGAGAGAAGGAGGGAGGGTGGAAGAGAGGGGAAGGGAGGGAAGGAGGGAGGGTGGGGAGAGGGAAAAAAAGGAAGGAAGGACAGGAGGGAGAGAGTGAGAACAGGAGGAAGGGAAGGAAGAAGGGAGGGTGAAGGAGAGAGGAAAGGAGGGATGGAGGGAGGGTGGAAGAGGAGGGAAAGGAAATAGGGGGTGGGAGAGAGGGAGGGGAAGGAAAGAGGGAGGGAAAGATGGAGGGAGGAGAGGGAAGGAGGGAGGGTGGGAGAGGAGGAG
>NC_134794.1:7841455-7851455 GCF_046742065.1 Oratosquilla oratoria
AATCCCTATCACCAAGATCAATCAAGAACTTTAGTCAAACCAGCTGTCCTACCTGGACACCAACGAAGAGTTAAAAAAAAAAAAAAAAAAAAAAAAAAAATCATCGAACGGGTCCACAAGGAAGACAAGGAAGAGAAGGATGGATCCATCGGTGGCAAATATCACTTCCTTCCCTTCCCTCCTTCCTTCCTTCCTTCCTTCCTTCCTCTCCTTCAGGGAAGCCCAACTTCCCTTACCCGGAGATCGCGTGGCGTCCAGAGAACCCATTCTCTAGTACCAAAGCACAGGAAACTCGCCCTTAACAGCACAGAGCAGTAGCGAGTCGTTGGTACCATTTTTTTAATGAGGGGGGGGGGATGCGGGAAGAATGGAAGCTAAGAAAGGAAGGATGGAAGGGTAGCGCAAGATTGAATGGTGATGTTAAACTACCAAATCGCTCGGCTGCACAACTAAAACTACCCAGAGAGAGAGAGAGAGAGAGAGAGAGAGAGAGAGAGAGAGAGAGAGAGAGAGAGAGAGAGAGAGAGAGAGAGAGAGAGAGAGAGAGAGAGAGAGAGAGAGAGAGAGAGAGAGAGAGAGAGAGAGAGAAGAGAGAGAGAAGAGAGAGAGAGATAGAGAGAGAGAGAGAGGGACAGGGAGAGATACAATATTGTGGTTGAGAAAAATTAGGGACTATCAGTGAGAAGATATAATACTAATATAATAATATAATATAATATAATATAATATAATATAATATAATACAATATAATAATATAATAATATAATAAGATAATATAAGATTCTAGAGTCTGTTTTACAGCAAACAAAGACTGTAGAATCCTTAGAGAGTGGAGTAACTCCATAAACTTGTGAAATGCGTACTCCATACCGTGGCGAGCGAGGCCTGAGTATGAGGTGAGCAACTGTGAAGAGACAAAGTTGTTCTGGATTTATAGAATACCTGATCTGAAGACATTCTGATCACCGTAAAACTGTACTGGTTATAGAAAATGTATATAAGGAAAATAAGGAAAACACACACACACACACACACACACACACACACACACACACACACACACACACACACACACAACTCATGGCGCAGTTGGTAGAGTTCCCGGCTGCCACTACGGCGGTCCGGGTTCGAATCCCGCCCAGGGCTGAAATAATTTCAGTATCGCTGCGCTGCGGGTTGTTACTCCAACTCTCGTGGGCGGGGAGTTGGGGTGTGTGTGCGTGTAAGGTCAGCATTACCCATAGATCGGTCATATATGAGCTCTGAGCTCTCTTTCTGGAGGGAAATAGCTGTCGATCACGAGTCTAACATGTGATCCAAGACCATGGTGAAACATACACACACGCACATGTATGGCAGAGGTGGATGGAGTGAGTTTGAAGGAAAAACCGAGAATGGGATGGATGGATGGATGAGGGTGAAGGGGCCTTGAGTGTAAGGGGAATATCTGTCGAGCAAGGAAGTGAGAGGACAAGATACAGGTAAGAGTGAAGAGTGGTTGTAGCTCGGCATTCCTGAAGATCCGTAGATCCACCATACTTCCAAACCCATGACACTGAAGTGTCAGCCTTTAGTCTCAAGTCCCACTTCAGAGAGTGGACCTCCATCCCACTCCCCCCGTCCCCTGGAAGTTCAGGAACAAGGACAAGTACAAGTTCAATTCCACGGACAAGAACAAGGACAAGACGAGAGGAGGACGAGACGGGGTAAAAATGGAGGAATAGTAAGAGAGTTAATAGGAGGAAGAGGAGGTAGAGGAGGACGAGACGGGGTAAAAAAGAGGAATAGTAAGAGAGTTAAGAGGAGGAACTGGAGGAAGAGGAGGAAGATGAGGAAGAGGAGGAAGAAGAGGAAGATGAGGAAGAAGAGGAAGAAGAGGAAGAGGACATGATGGACAAGGACAAGGACAAGTAACCGGTGATGATGATGAAGAAGGCGAAGACGGCGAGAAGAGAAAGGAAGAAGGGGAGATGAGGGACAGGGGCAACGGGGACGGTCAGGGGCGCCCCTGGCTCCGGCCGCAGGAAAGGTCCTCGGGGGCGGCCACGACATGCCGGAGGTGGCGGGTTTTGGGGCGAAGTGACGTCAGCATGGGCCGGTTTGGTGATTAGCTGCGGGGTTGAGGAATTTAGTGGTTTTGGTGGTTCTTCTCGTGCTGACGGTGGGAACAGCGAAGTGAGGGAGATCCTCCCGTGTCTGGTGGTGGTGCTTCTGTGAGATGGACGTCGAATGGTGGAGGACGAGACGGGAGGGAGAGGAGGGAGGAAGAGGAGGAAGAGGAGGAAGAGGAGGTGATGGAGAACGGAACGGGGTAAAACAGGAGGAATAGTAAGAGAGTTAAGAGGAAGAAGTGGAGGAAGAGGAGGAGGATGGAGGAAGAGGAGGAGGAAGAAGAAGAGGAAGAAGAGATGATGGAGGACGAGACGGGGTAAAACAGGAGGAATAGTAAGAGTGAAGAGGAGGAAGTGGAGGAAGAGGAGGAAGAAGAAGAAGAAAAAAAAGAAGAAGAAAAAGAAGAAGAAGAGGTGGTGGAGGATGAGATGGGGTAAGAAAAGGAGGAATAGTAAAAGAGTGAAGAGGAGGAAGTGGAGGAAGTGGAGGAAGAGGAGGAAGAGGAAGAAGAGGAAGGAGAGGAGGAAGAGTAGGAATAAGAGGAAGAGGAGGAACAGGAATAGGAGGAAGAGGAAGAAGATGAAGAGGAGGAGGGTTTCTTGTATATTTCTTGGGCAAAAACCAGCGCTTCTATCCTTCGGGAAGACAAAATGGCGCCGAAGAATTTGGTGGAGTCGCTGAGGTGCTCCAGCAGAGATTCTGAGTGATTAGCGCTCTCCTTTGATTGGCGATTAGCCTCCAATCACAAAAGAATGATGCGTGACTGTGGTCCATAGGGGTGTCGCAAGATCCCGTATCCTGCTGACTGGTACCCTATACGGAGGGAGAAGAGGAGGTGAAGGAGAGGAGGAGGAGGAAGAGGAGGGGAAAGAGGAGGAGGTGAAGGAGAGGAGGAGGAGAAAGAGGAGGGAGAAGAGGAGGAGGAGGAGGAGGAGGAGGAGGAGGAGGAGTAAGAGGAGGTGAAGGCGAGGAGGTGAAGACGAGGAGGAGGAAGAAGAGGAGGAGGAGGGGAGAAGGAGGGAGAAGAGGAGGAGAGGAAGATGATGGAGCAGAAGTTACAGAGGAGGAGGAACGAAAGCTCGTAAGGGAGAAGGAGGAGAAGAGAGAGAAAATGAAAAAGGGAGAGGGAGAAGAAGAAAAGGACAGGAGGAAGAGGAGGAGGAGGAAGAGGAGGAGGAGGAAGAGGAGGAGGAGTGGAAGGAGGAGGTGTAGGAGAGAGAGGAGGAGAGGAAGAGGTGGAGGAAGATGAGGAAGATTTGGAGGAGGAAGAAGATGAGGAAGAGGAGGAGGAGGTAGAGATGGATGAGGAGGAGGAGGAGGAGGGAGAGGAGAGAAAAAGAGGAGGAGGAGAGGAAGAGGATGGGTAGGAGGAGGAGGAAGAGGAAAGGAAGAAGAGGAGGAGGAAGAAGAGGAGGAAGAGGAGGAGGAGGAAGAGGAGAAGAGGTGGAGGAAGATGAGAGGAAGAGGAGGAGGAGGAGGAGGAGGAGGAGGAGGAGGTCCTCACAGTCCTGGGTGGTGACAAAGGCGCGGAGGGCAAAAACGCGAAGAAAGGAACCTCCGGGTGTTGTCAAAAGAAAGAGGGTGGGGGGAGGGAGGGGGGGGGAAGAAATGGGGGGGAAAGGAGGGGGGAAATAGGTGGGGGGAGGTTAAGGCAGAGTTGTAAGGAGCGGTCGAAAAGGGGAGGTAATAGTGAGGATTGTCAGGGAGGGGAGAGGGGTGAGGAGGAGGAGGGGGAAGGGGTAATGGGAGGGGGGAGGGGGAGAGGGGGGAAAGGAGAGGGGGAGGGGCAAGAGTCCAAGCCGTAAGTGCCTCCCTACCCTTTCAGATCTTCCCTTCCCTCCGACTCCCACTCTCCCCCTCCCCCTCCCTCTCCTCCCCCCCTCCCCCTCCCCCTTCCCCCCACTTCTTCATTGTCGAGTTGCATCTCCGACCTAGCGCTTCTCAAATTCCACCCCGCGCGTGGATGAATGGAAAGAGAGGGGGGGAGGGGGGAGAGAGGGGGGGAAACCTGGCCCTAGGACCTCGGAGGGTTCCTGACGAAGAGGGGGAGAGGGGGAGGGGGGAGGGAGTCTTTCTTCAACAGGAATGTGGAGTGAATGAGGGGGGGCTTGTGACTGGGGGGGGTTAATGAGGTTGGGAGGCTAGTGAGCAGGGTGGGGAGTATTTGTAAGGAGGGCGGGCGTTTGGGGGGGAAGGCTATTTCATCTCAGATATAACCAGCGTTTCTATCCTGGGGGGGGAGTCTTAGATGTTGTAATTGAGAAACATTATTTAACTATACCTATGCATTTATTTATTTTATTTCTTATTATCTATATCATTATATTATTTATTTAATTATCATTATTATATTTATTTTCGCATCAGACCTAGTTATGGACCAAAAGGTCTCCTGTCGGCATGCTCCGCCTTTGTAATCCTTTGTAATCTAAGGAGGGCAGTAGAAAGTAGAGAAGTTAAAAATAATTATTTATTTATTTATTATTTATTTATTTATTTATTTATGAGTGGGTTATTAGTCCTGTATAGCATTCCTTTAAGACTAGATTAATCTTAAAAAAAAAAAAAAAGTTTGTTCTTCCATTCTGTTCCTCCCATCCTTAAATTCCTCCTCTAACTCAACTTCTTCGCTAATTATTAGTGACAAAAATTTAATAAAGAAGAAGAAGAAGAAGAAGAAGAAGAAGAAGAAGAAGAAGAAGAAGAAGAAGAAGAAGAAGAAGAAGAAGAAGAAGAAGAAGAAGAAGAAGAGGAAAGGGTGGGTGGGTGCGAGGGCCGAAAAAAAAAAAAAAAAAAAAAAAAAAAAAAAAAATATATATATATATATATATATATATATATATATATATATATATATCCTCCCTTCCGTCCAGGGTGGTCCTTTTTATTTTTCTATTCTTGTCGTCAAACGATTTTATTCGTCTCCGCATCACCACCCCCCCCCACCCCCCCTCCCTGAGCTTTCGGTAGCGAGAACGATAATATTTTGTCACTCGATACCGTGGCTACTTACAGCGTTAGTGTGAATCTCCTCTCTCTCTCTCTCTCTCTCTCTCTTTCTCTCTCTCTCTCTCTCTCACTCTTTCTCTCTATCTGCGTTCCTTTCTCTCTCTTTCACTCTGCGCCCCCATTCTCTCTCTCTATCTACCTTCCTTCCTCTCTCTCTTTCTCTCTCTCTGTCACTCTCTCTCTCTCTCTATCTGCCTTCCTTCCTCTCTTTCTCTCTCTCTGTCACTCTTTCTCTCTCTCTCTGTATCTATCTGCGTTCCTTCCTCTCTCCCTCACCCTGAGCCCTCCCACTCTCTTTCTCTTTCTCTCTCTCTCCTCTCATCTCACCTAAGATAACCTCCGCATTATATGGAACGTTTAAGACAAGTAACATAATGCTATACATTGCCTGTCGTCAATTCTTCTTCTCTCGACCCTTCTTTATAGGTTTCACGACTTCTATATTCTATATTCTAGCTGCCGCCAGGCTATTCTAGCGAGCCAAGAGAGCCTCCCCCAGCCCCCCACCGTCTCCCCCCCACTTCCCCGGCACCGGGGGGGAGGGGGAGGGGGAGTGTTAAATGCTCAAAATGAAGGCTCAGAGTTCAACATGTCCTCATGGGTAACTCTGAACTGTCGCCATGAGATGGACAGAAGAATCGATCTGAGATCGATCTGAAGTTTCTGAGTTCGATGAGAGGCTGAGGAGACAAGAGGAAGAAGAAGAAGCGAGGAAGAGAAGGAGGCGAGGAAGAGAAGGAGGCAAGGAAGAGAGGGAGGCGAGGAAGAGAAGGAGGAAGAGGCAAGAAGCATAGAGCGTGGGGGAAAAGGGTGCGAGGAAGAGGAGGAGGAGGAAGAGGAGGCAAGGAGAAGGAGGTGAGGACGAGAAAGAGGGGAGGGAGAGGAGGAAGCGAGGAGGAGGCGAACAGAAGGAGGCAAGGAAGAGAAAAGAAGGAGGCTAGGAGGAGGAAGCGAATAGAAGGAGGCGAGAAGAGCAGGAGGAGGCGAGGAGGAGAAGAGGAGGAGGAGGCGAGGAGGAGGAGGCAAGGAGGAGGAAGCGAGGATGAGGAGGAATAGGAGGCGAGGAAGAGAAGGAGTGGAGGAGGAGGAGGGGGAGAAGGAGGAAGCGAGGAGAAGGAGGCGAGGTAGAGGAGGCGAGGAGCTCAGTGTAGGGACAGTGGGGGGAGAAAGGGGGGAAGGAATGGGGAATGGGGTGGGGGAAGTATTTGGGGGGTTGGGGGGTTGCGGGGGGGGGGTGCAGCCACGTGTGCCTCCGGTTTGGGCCGAGTGAATGACTGCCTGCCTTGCCTTGCCTTGCCTGGGCAGTGGGGAACCGACCCACGCGGCAGAGCGGGCGGGGAGGGAGGGAAGAAGAAAAGGGGAAGGGAAAGAGAGAGGGAAGGAGGGAAGGAGGGAAGGAGGGAAAGAGGAAAGGTGGAAAGGAGGTAGTGATGGGAGGAAGAGAGAGAGAGAGAGAGAGAGAGAGAGAGAGAGAGAGAGAGAGAGAGAGAGAGAGAGAGAGAGAGAGAGAGAGAGAGAGACAGAGACAGAGAGAAAGAGAAGGGGAGGGGGGAGAGGGAGGGATAGAGGGAAGTAGGGAGAAAGGGAAGGAGGGGGAAAAGGAAGGAAGGAGAGAGGGAGGGAGGAAGGGAAGGAGGGAGGGAGGGAGGGAAGGAGAGAAGGAGGGAGGGAGGGAGGGAAGGAGAGAGGAAGGGAAGGAGAGAGGAAGGGAGGGAGGGAGAGAGGGAGGGAAGGAAGGAAAAAAAGGAAAGCTGGGAAGGAGGGAGAGAAGAATGAGGAGGATGAGGAGGGACGAGGGATGAGGAAGATATACGAGGATGAGGATGACGAGACGGATGAGGGTGAGGATATAAAACTGAGAATGAGGATGAGGAGAAGAACCGCCACCGCCACCGCTACTACCCAACCGCCGCCGCTGCCGCTGCCGCCGCCGCCGCCGCCGCCGCCGCGCGTGTGCCGCCGCTTATAGCCACCCTTGTCACCTCCCCCCTCCTCCTCCTCCTCCTCCTCCTCCTCCTCCTCCTCCTCTTCGGTGTCTGGTGGCACAGGGTAGTAGGCTACCCCCCTGGTCTGGTCCTCCTCACTCACACATACACACGTGTCTTCCAGACTCCTCCTCCTCCTCCTCTTCCTCCTCACCTCCTTCAGGATCCCCTTCTAGAGGTTCTCATACTATTTTTAGCCCCTTCCGTACCGGGTGGCACTTTTGCTTTCATTCCTGCTGCCGTCACTTGATTTCATTCATCTCGGTAGCGACGGAGTTGATACTATAGCAAAATATAACAAATACAATATATAGATACAGAAAATTTCAAATAAACAAAATTGGCAAATTTTTGTATAAATGAACAAATCAATGAATAAATACACATACAAATCAAAATACAAATAATAATAACTGCATAAATGAATATTAAAGAAATAAATTAAAATATAAACTAGATTAAAAATAACAAATAAACAAAAATGATAAACGAATAAATAAATAAATAAGCAAAATAAAACACTCACTAAGTCCTTAACACTGTCGTCCAGCCATGCAATACAATTTCCTTCTCCAGATAATCGGTTTTTTTTTCTTTCTTTTAATACTCATGGCGACTGAACCCTCAGGATTAATTCGCAAACCGGATCATCGCTAATCCATGTTCATCGATCTATCTTTCGTAATCCGTTTCACTAAGATCACCCCATGGGGTGCACGACGGCTGACGAAACGACGTGGAGGGAGTGCACCGTCATCATCATCATCATCATCATCATCATCATCATCATCATCATCATCATCATCATCATCATCATCATCATCATCGTCTCAGACAAAGCTGTATCATGTCTACATTTTGTGTAATTTCATCAATGCACTTGACAGAGCCTTATCAAGCACACGTTTTGTGGAATTTCATCAATGTATTTGATAAATGTCTAACGAGCGAAATGTTGCACAAATAAGGAATTCGTCCTCCCATAGTGGCCTGCCTGGCTCGCTTGTCGCCAGGTCCCTTCCTCCCTCTCTCTCTCTCTCTCTCTCTCTCTCTCTCTCTCTCTCTCTCTCTCCAGCGCTTCTCAAACTGTCTTTGGAGTGAACCTGCAGTTCTTTATCAAAGTACAATAGGTCGGTCGTATAAATGTGCCGCGTTATTCAGAAGAGTATAAAGTTATGCTGGAAATATCTTTATGAAATTAAGTCTAAGTTCTCATACATTCATGCAAAACGAATACAATCGTCAAATATAAGCCTCAAAGTTTCTTAGCAAATATGTTAAAACATGTGTATCAGTACAATACGGAATCATCATTAACAAAGGGTTAACAAGTTGAGATTTCAATGATTAACGACTGATTTACTTCTGAAATTTTCCTCTGGTTGAGAAAGAAATCACAAACAAAGGGAAAGAAAGTAATGGAGATGATAATGATAATGATAATGATAATGATAATGACGGTGATGATGACGATGTGATGATGATGATGATGATGACGATGACGATGACGATGATGATGATGATGATGATGATGATGGTGATGATGAAACTATTACTACAGCTACTACTGGTACTATAATGATGATAATATTGATAATGAATTATTAATAAAAAAATAATATAAACAATAACAACAAATATAACTATATTAATGATAATAATACTGTAATAATAACAGAAATACAATGATTATGATAATCATAATAATAATGATAATTATGATGATGATAACAATAATACTACTACTACTAATAATAATAATAATAATCATAATAATAACAATAATGATAATAATAAAGTAAATAACAAAATTAACAAAATCAATACTAATAATGACAACATCAATAAAATAAATCAACAAAGCGCGCAAGCAACAAAACAACAACACAAGCAAGCAGAGGAAATAGTCACACTGGCCTAAACGGCGTCGTCGGGCGCACCACGAGCGCCTGCATGACCATGAGCCGTGCCACGTCACCCAACCACCACCTCCTCCTCCTCCTCCTCCTCCTCTTCCTCGTGCCGCCCCTCCGCCCAACCTAAATCCCATATCGGCTTTCATAAACAGCCTTACCTCCCACGGGGGCTGTCTAGTGCCACGCAAGGGGGGGGGGATGAGGGGGGAAGGGCAGTATGTGTGTATGTCTGTGTATGTGTGTGTGTACGTGTGTATGTGTGTGTGTGTTTACCTAGTTGTATTATACGGGAAGGGAGCTATACTCGTTGTGGCCAGTCTTAGTATCTTTCAGCATCAAGTTTGTTTTTAAATCCTTATATAGTATTGTGTTGTATGTGTGTGTGTGAGTGTGCGTGCGTGTGTGTGTGTGTGTGTGTGTGCGTGTGTGTGTGTGTGTGTGTGTGTGCGTGCGTGCGTGCGTGTGTGTGTGTGTGTGTGTGAGTGTGTGTATGTGTGTTTTGCCAGGACCCCGTGCTGAACGATTTAAGGCAGTCTCGTTTAAGAATATTTCTCAACCTTAATTAAGATTATCTCAGTTAACCTTAATTAACATTAACGAAGGTTAACTAACCAGCTAGGTAGAGCTGTCGCAGTCAGGGAATTTCCATTCTATCTAATGGTTATTTAGAAACATTCTCACATTTAAAAAAAAAAAAAAAAAAAAAAAAAAAAATCCATGGTTTCTTCCAAGAGATTTATGGGATGGTCTGAGGATCGTTGCCATCCATTGTGAGGCTACGGGTAACCAATCAGCACAAATAAAACACAATTGATATCATTAACATTCCTTGACCTCAGCCAGAATTAAAATTATTCAAAGACCGTCACTGCAGCTGGTCGGGGAAAGGTTACCGGACCATCGGCGCGTGTCGAGACGACAGCTGGCTGTTCGAAGAAGCAGCTGGTCGGGCCACGGCAACTGGGTAATAAACACTC
>NC_134794.1:7858955-7866455 GCF_046742065.1 Oratosquilla oratoria
GCCGTACCTCCCATCATCAATTGGGGGGCATACGCCAGGAAGCGCTATGCTTCACTCACACGTCGGCGCCAGTTCCCTTCACGGCCTCTCCGAGGAGCAAGCTCCCAGGCAGGCACTCTTCCCATCCCAAAGAACTCTCGTAAGGTTTGATCAATTTGCCCCAGCCATCAGTTCTTTGGGCGTCAACTTCGGTTCCTAAATCAAGATTTATCTTTTGAGAAGACAAGAATCCTGTGAGTAGGATCAACCAACATCAGGGAAACGTGTCAAATAGCCTGAGCTGACGTTCGTAAATTATGTTGGTAACTGACCTAAATTTAAGACAGTATCTACACAAAACAAACCTGACCACAGAGGTAAACGGCCCAAGATGCCTATTTAGCCGGAACTGACGTTCACGAATTATACTGGCAACTGACCTAAACTAAGACAATATCTACACAAAACAGGCTTGACCACAGAAGCAAACTGCCCAAGATGCAAACCACGGGAAATATACGAAGTATTGCAGCCTCGTCTTGCATTGATCGACGCAGAAGCAGCAGCAGAGATGCCTACGAAAGAAGAGGGTAGATGACTATTTACATTCAGCTTACGAGGAACAACTCTCAAACATAAACGAGTTAAAAAAAAAGAAGAAAAGAAAGTGACCTCGAGAGAACGCCATATCAGGCAGAATCGCACCATGAAATGTATGTTCTGGTTGGTCATGGGCACTAGCGTCACTTTCACAAGACCCAATCTTTTCTATTCCCTCTCCCTCTCTCTATCCCTCTACCTATTTCCTCTCTCTCTCTCTCTCTTTCTCGCTCTCTCTTTATTCCCCCTCTCTATTTCCTCTCCCTCTCTCTCTTTATTCCCTCTCTCTATTCCCTCTCCTTTTCTCTCTATTTATTCCCTCTCTCTCTCTCTCTATTACCCCTCTCTATTTCCTCTCCCTCTCTCTTTATTCCCCCCCCTCTCTCTCTCCATTCCCTCTCTCTATTTCCTCTCCCTCTCTCTTTTTATTACCTCTCTTTTCCCTCTCACCCTCTCTCTCTCTCTCTCTCTCTTTCTCTTCCGTATCTTTTCTCATTCACGCCCTCTCTTCCTCTCTTTTTGCATTCTCTTCCACTTCCCTTTTTACTTAGTCTCGTTATCTCTTTCACAGTCGCTTTCACTCTTACATACTCACTTTTTCTTTCACTGTCGCTCTATCTGTGCCTTTCACTTCATTTTACATACTCATTCCCTTTCTCTCTCTCTCTCTCTCTCTCTCTCATTGTGACTTAATTAAGCTTTTCATTGGCTACTGTCTCCATATGATTTTATTCAAACGTGAAGATCTCCACCATGCAACTTAACATTCCCATGAACATCTTCCCTGTAATTCAAGACGTATAACATTATTCTGCCTGTCGTCAGGCGATTTTATTAACCCCAGAAGCCCTGGACAATGACTCTACCAATACTTTTTCTATCCCTTCCACTCCTCCGCCCAACAGCTGACTGGACCGGAGACCAGCTGCTTACCAGCTGACTCGCGAAATCGTCTCTTGCCCGAGCAGCTGAACGCGCAAAACAATTCGAGTCTACACACGCTCTTAGTCAGATCAAGAGTGGCATATTTTAATGTCTTCGTTCTGGTGATTTCATTCAGTCTTGAGTACGACTTCGCCTGAAGAATTCTTTATATATTTTGGTCTATTTAGTGCTGTAGATGATTTATTTCAGGTTAAAAGGTGAGATCCAACGCGACTTTGTCCTTGAAGACAATATCCCACTATTTAAGGAGAGACTAAAGGAAGGATTGTACAACTACGAAATTGCTTATAATTTTTTTTTTTTTTTTTTTAAGGTAGTTAGTTTTTTCATCAAACGCAGAAAAACTCTGAGTGATTTGATTCGTAGGAATGCGTACCTAAAATACTAATTACATAAAGTATGTAGTCAGGGGGTGCCAAGATAAGAGGGAGGGAAGAGAGTAGAGGGGAGTGGAGTATGTAGGAGATGGAATGGGTGGGAGTGGTTTCTACACCTTTGTCGTTTGGCTACCCCTCGTGTAAGGGGGAAAAGAGCCTTTGGTATATGTATGTATGTATGTATGTATGTATGTATGTAGTCTGAATTGCATTTTGGTATTGGTGACAAGGCTTAATAATACCGACTTTGTAATGGAATAGGCATGGTTGACCCGGTCCTTAATCACCCCAACCTAGCTCTTATAGTTACCGAAGTTTTGCAATTCCCGTCAGCATCTGGGCCCTGAAGGGGGGGGGAGGAGGGAGAGGCGGGGGAAGGGAAGGAAGGGGAGGAGGGGGAAGTGGGAGGGGAAGGGGAGGGGGAGGAGGTGGAAGGGGAAGAGGAGACGGGGGAGAGGGAGGTGGAAGGGAAGGAAGGGGTGAAGAGGGGGAGGAGGAAGGAAAGGGGGAAGGGGAGAGGGAGGCGGGTAAGGGGAGGAGAGGGAAGGGGGAGAGGGGGAGGGGGAGGAGGAAGGGGGAGAGGAGAGGGAGGGGGAAGGGGGAAAGGAGGGGCAAGGGGAGAGGGAGGCAGGGGGAAGAGAAGGAAGGGAAGGAAGGGGAGGGGAAGGGGTAGGAGGGGGAGGGGGAAGGTGAGGGGGAAGGGGAAGAGGAGGGGAAGGGGGAGGGGGAAAGGGAGAAGGAGGAGGAGGAGGGGGAGGGGAAGGTGAGGGAGAGGAGGGAAGGAAGGGGAGGGGAAGAGGACGAGGGGGGAAGTGGGAAGGGGAGGATGGGGAAAGGGGAGGGGGAAGGGGGAGAGGAGAGAGAGAGGAGGGGAAGGAGAAGGAGGGGGGAAGGGGAGACTGCTGTGTGTGTAGCCAGTAACATTCTCACTTGCAACCAGACGCGACTACACGGTGCCCAGACCTTAGCGGGGGGGTGGGGGGGGGGTTGCAGGTAGACTACACTAACAGAATCCTAACGACCCTCAACCAGCCAATAAAGCGTAATTACGGTGCAATTGCCACCTGCACACCAACTGCCAACAATCTCTTCAATGTACAGTTGAACAGAAAGATATCTTGAAATCCAAGGTCAGATTAGGTCCTCAGAGAGTAACCGTCGTTTCTATCCTTAAGTAAATTACCGCGCCGAAGAAGAGAGGTTCACCAGGAATGATATGTTATTTGTGTTCTTCTTTGTTCTATAAAGAACAGCTTGGCACCCCCCCCCCGCCCCGACACCCACACAAAACTGGCGCCGAATTTATAAAAGATCCTAACCCTAAACTGCGGAGGTTTTACCTAAATCCCTATTATGGCGGTGACCTAAATGCTTATGTCTAGACATAACCACCCCCCCCATTATGGACAGCTGATTTAGGTAAAAATCTCCGTCATTTTGAAGATTTATGTCTAGACTTAGGGGTTGGATTTTTGTTTTCCTTAATATAAATTTGGCCCCTGGCATCGACTTCGATAAATATTTTTCGACCTACTCTCTTCTGCTCTCTTTCCGGACCGGCTCTCTACGGGCTCTTTATCTATCCATATATATTCAGTCTTTCGCTCTTTGGGGTATGTAGACAAATAAACGAAGACACAAATGAACACAGAACGAATAAACGAATAAATATTTACAAAAATAAATAAATAAATGAATAAATAAATAAACGAATACACACATAAAGACGTACGAAAGAATAAACGTCTAGACAAATGAATAAAAAAAAGAGGAGAAGAGTACATCACGAGGCCACACCTTAACCACATATGGTCAGGGTTGACCGCTGTCCTTTCCCACGATCTCGCTCCTCTCTCTCTCTCTCTCTCTCCCTCCGCCTTGGGTGAGAGCAGCGACGTCGGCCAGTGAGAGCGAGACGAGACATAGACAAAGAGCAGTGTGAGAGTGTGAGAGCGTGAGATGAAGTGAGACCCGAAATGAAGTGAGAATAAGGCCGAAGTGACAACCAAAGTAACTGAAGTGGTCGAGGGCGTGTGTGTATGTGCGTGTGTGTGTGTGTGTACGTATGTGTGTGTGTGTGTGTACGTTCGTGTGTGCCTCCGAGGCGAGATGAGGATGAGACGACAGACTGACCTGACCAGTGGCCTTTCCCACGCCTCCCCCCCTCCCTCCCCCCCGCTCCCTCCAATACTCTTCTTCGGCCGCCAGGCCCTCCTTCTCCTCCTCCTCCTCCTCTTCTTCTGTTCTTGTCTTCAATATCGACTGGAATCTCTCTTCCTCCTCCTCCTCTTCCTCTTCTTCTCGTCTTCCATATCTCTTGGAATCCTTCTTCCTTTCCTAGCTCCTCCTCCTCCTCCTCCTCCTCTTCGTCTTCACTATCGACTGGAATCCCCCTTCTTCTCCTTGCTCTTCCTCCTCTTCCTCTTCCCCTTCCTCCTCCTCCTCTTCTTCTCGTCTTCCATATCTCTTGGAATCGTTCTTCCTTTCCTAGCACCTCCTCCTCCTCCTCCTCCTCTTCCTGAGGCCGTTTTTTTTTTCTTCTCGTTTTCCTAATCTGTCTTACGCCCTCCTCCTCCTCCTCCTCCTCCTCCTCCTCTTCCTCCTCCCGAGGCCATTCTTTTTTTCTCTCCTCCACATTCTCCTCCTCCACTCGAAGCCTATTCCTCCTCTCACACCTCCTTTCCTCTTTGTTCTCCACCTCCACCTCCTCCTCCTCTTCTTCCTACTCCAGAGGTTACCCTTTTGTCCTCTCGTCTTCCTCTTCCTCCTCCTTATCCTTCCCCCACCCCCGTTATTCTTACTTCCTCTTTTAATTCTTCTTCTCTTCTTCCTCCTATTCTCCCACCTCCTCCTCCTCACCCACTCCCGCCCCCTTATCCTTCCTCCGTTATTCTTACTTCCTCTTTTAATTCTTCTTCTCTTCTTCCTCCTCTTCTCCCTCCTCCTCCTCCCCCACTCCCTCCCCCATTGTTTCTGATATGCTTTAACGTCACAAGCTCCTCCCCATCGGGAGGCTAGGACGGTGCCCCTCACAGAGGACTTTATAGCGAGGAATTTAATGAACCATGCCCTTGGTTCAATTTCGCCGGAGGCAGAGTTCGAACCGCCATCCCCCTCGACCTTCACCGCAAGTAACCCGCTTTTTTTTTTAATCATTCTCCTCTTTGTCTTCCTCCTCCTCCTCCTCCTCTCCATCCTTCTCCTTTTTCTTCTCATCTCCCTCATTCTCTTCCTTCTTCCTCCTAAGGCCTCCTTTGAAAACTCTCGTTTTCACCCCCTTCCACTCCCCTCCACCTCCTCCTCTTTCTCTTCTTCCTCCTCCTCCTCTTCCTCCTCCACAGGCCTCGCTTTTTCCTTTCGTCTTCGTCCCCCTCTCCCTCACTCCCCAGCATCTCCTCCTCCGTTTCTTCTTCCTCCTTCTTCTCCTCTTCTTCTTCTTCCTCCTCCTCCACCTCTTCTTCCTCCTCCTCCTTCTCCTCCTCAGCCTTCGTTTTTTTCCTCTCGTCTTTGTCCCACTCCCCATCACCTCCTTCTCCTCTTCCTCTTCCTCCTCCTTCTCTTCCTCTATTCCGTCTGGTGACTTTCCTTACACAGGCAACGAGAAAACACGTTTCTTGTCCTCTTCTCGTTCCGTTATTCTTGTTTTCCTCTTCTTTTGTCCTCTCCCTTTTTCTTCTTCTTCTATTACTGCTACTACTATCAATCCATATACTTATTTACCTAAACATTTCCTATGCAATAAATTTTATGCATCTGGCCCCGTTATGGAGTACAAGGTCTCCTGCCGGTCACGCTCTCCCAGTTTACAAAATCAGGCCACGACTGGGAGGAAAAAAAAAAAAAAAAAAAAAAAAAAAAAACCGTGTGAACAAGGACTACTCACGCAAGTGGCCCTCACCAGTGACTGTTAAGAAAGAAAAAAAAAAAAAAAAAAAATCAAAATAAAAAATAAAATAAAAACTTACCGTGTGAACAAGGACTGCTCAGGCAAGTGGCCCTTACCGGTAACGGCTGGTGATAGAACTCGGGCTCTTAGTCTTAGTTCCACACATTTACGTCTAAAAGAGCCAATATCAACTCTCCTCTTCCTCTTCATCTTTTCCTCTTCTTTCTCCTCCTTTTCCTCCTCCTCCTCTTGCCCCTACTTTTTCCTTTCTGCCTCGTTCTCCAAGGTCCTCCACCTCATCCTCTTCTTTCCTCTCTCTCTCTCTCTCTCTCTCTCTCTCTCTCTCTCTCTCTCTCTCTCTCAACAACTCAGCTGCCATTTCCATATATTCTGACCTATGAACAGTTATCTTCACCTGGTTCCCAAACCCTCCACGGCATATTCATTCTGAACATTTTTGAACGAGTTCACAAATGTTTACGTGATCCACACAATGGGATGAACGCTCGGTCCTGCCCCCGGTCGCTGAACTTTGCGTACTTGAGGGCCTTGTGGACCTCTACCGGGGGTCCAGTAGCCCCCTCCTCCCCGCGACTGGGGGCGGAGGGGAGGAAATGGGGGTTACAGGGGGAAGGTGGGGATGGGGTGACCGAAAACCATTAAGAATGAGAAGATTTCATTCAGTCTTAAGGAGACGCAGAGGAAAGAAACACACCGAAAGACAACGACATAAACTTCTGTCCCTCTTTCGCGACGGAGACGGTTCACCTCCCCAGCTGTGGGATCGTTTCCGGAAGCCCAGAGGCCGCGGAGGTGGTCTCGTGTCCTTGGGGAAGATCCTACGGAGCGGAATGAAGATCCAGGAATGAAGTGAGAAGTCTGCCCATTCTTCTAGAAATTTCTCAAAAATAGGTCAACGTCGTTGGCAAAGTTCTCATATCAAACAAAAGTTGGTTATCATATATCTATATATATATATATATATATATATATATATATATATATATATATATATATATATATATATATATATATATATATATATAATGTCCCAAAAATGTACTCTTTGAAACCTTTCGTAACGTTGTCCAATTCACTGGTTCACGTTATTAACAACTTTGTCTGGAAAATGGCTGTTATCAGTTTAATATTAAAGAAAAAACAATCCACCTGGTATTGTCTAGTCCCCCCGGTATGTTCGCAAATGCACAATAATAAACCTAACGTTAGAGCGACATCTCCATATCACCATCTGATTGGCTGTTGCAATGAGCTCCCGATGTCGACAGCCAATCAGACGTGGCGATGAGGTGTTTTTATTCTGGCTAGCGTCAGTTGATTTCATTCAGCTGCGGGGGGGGCACCCTGGGCACGATGAGAGTATTCGAGTATTACGCTAATAATTAATTAATTAATGAACATTTCATAAAACTTCATACAACACACGAGGGCCAACAAACTCTCAATGACCGATATATTTTGAACAATGAATCGTTCAGAAATCTTCACCTGGTTTTCTCAAAGTTCAATAAACTCTCGTCGTACGAAATGAACGTTCTGAACACTTGTGAACGAGTTCATAACTGTTCATGCGATGCACAAGGCAGGAGAAACTTGCTGAACGATATACTATGAAAAATGAGGAGTTTGAAAATCATCACATGATTTACAGAAAGAAATATTGTTAACTGTCATACGATACTGGAATTGTAA
>NC_134794.1:7871455-7873955 GCF_046742065.1 Oratosquilla oratoria
TGCTCACCGATGCCTCGGCTCTCTCTCTTACCGGAAATCCGCGGCCTCAAGGAGATCGGCAACGGTACCTGGGTACTTTCTAATGATACATTTCTCAGTGAAGAAATACTGGAGCGTTGTTACACCATAGACGTTGAGTCTGAAGGACACTCCTCCTCATCCTCTTCCTCCTCATCCTCCACCTCTTCTTCTTTTTCCTCCTCCTCCTCCTCTTCGTCTTCTTTCCTTTCTCCAACAATCAATTGTCCTGATTGAAGATCAAGTTTATTGGGATACAATTATTTTTTTCTGTCTGCCGTCAGGCGATTTTATTCATCTCCGAGTCACTACCTCCTTCGGTAGCAGAGAAAAAGAAACAAAGTCCTGCCCTCAACTGATTCAAACCGTCTGTCGCTAACCAGAACGAAATGCTTCAAGTGTGTCACATTAGCGAGGGGGGGGGGGCGGACCCTTACCTTGAACGAACCCTGAGTCGATGGCGACCCCCAACGGGACCCTGACCCTTACCAAGTTAATAAAATCGTCAGACGGCTCGGCAGGATCTAGACATGCATACTTTCAAGTATGTGATGAAACAGTGTTTTTCTTTAGGATATTTCTAATATATATTCACATAGATCATACATAAAGAACGCTGTCTATATAGTTTTAGGCATTTGATTTATACTCGAGACAAAATAGTACTTTTTCTTTCAAAGTTTGTTAAAAGTTTGCTTTAAGTTCGTATTGCATACTTAGCATCACATAGCAAGAGAATTTTTTAATCGAAATAAATTTATTTTGTTACTGTATTCGATTTTACATTGATAATTTACCAATACTGCAGTTATTTAACAAACATACTTTTCACACACCTTCAACAAAAAGAAAGTTTGCTAAAAATACACAACCATTGATTTCTGGCGGGGAATGACGCAATAGTATCTCATAAGTGCATAATGTTGATGTCACTCGCTCTGTCACTTCCTGTCGCCCACCCGACTCTCACTTCCGGTCCGATGACAACTCACGGCCATTCCTAGATCTAACTGGAATCTAGTCCAACGATGAATCAGTTCTAGTGATGCAACTAGGAGCTCGTACATCCACCGAAATCTGGACGCTATCTACACAAATACTTGTTTGGTAAGATATTTGGTTAAAATCTAAGAATGAGGTGAGTTGGTCGAATCTAGAATTCACACTTCCCCGAAATCTGGATAAGAAAGTTTGATTCCACGTACATGTCTAGATTTGTCTAGATTAGAATATGGGTCTGATGGAATGGTAACAGAACCTAGAAGAGCAAACTTTACTAACTGTATACTTTTCTAGATTTGACTAGAATCTAAGAACATGAAGGAAGATAATTACAGAGCCTTCTAGAAAAAAAAAACGTGATTCTAGACCTGTGTGGCTTCTTGACTGTCGCCAGTTGATTTTATTCACCAAAGAATCTAAACCCCATTGGGCGGGAGAACGGTTAACCCAATCAAGATTAACCTTTCCTCGGTTATCCACAACTTATGTCTTTTGGTTACCGCCAGGGGAATCTATTCAGTCAGAGGGGAACCTCCCCCTCCTGGGCAAAGGGTTTGAGGTCTTTGCATGTTCCCTCCTTGTGATTTAAATCGCCCGACGGCGGAGAGAATAAACGGAAGATGATAATGTTGGGACTCAAGAGGTAACTGAGACGTCTACAAGGGCATCACTAAGCTGAATTAAATCGCCTGGTGGTGACATTCACGTGCTAGCGGAGGTTCGAATCCTTGGCTGTACCACGTTACAATTTCTGCATGTATGCCTCCTTGAGCTTCTCGATGTTGATGGCTTAGATTTAAAGTGAATTGTGGTTGATAAATATATACCGGTATAATATATATATATATATATATATATATATATATATATATATATATATATATATATATATATTATATATATATATATGATTTGGATGATTTGGATGATGGAGAACGAACTTTTTCAACGAGTCTGAAGAAGTTCCTACGTGGACGAAACGTAAGAGTGATTAGGAATCCGTGTTTCCCCGTGTTCATGTTCTCTATTATCCAAATCATTTGTATGAAATCTTTGTCAGTATATACATACATACAGACATACACACACACACGCACACACACACACACACACACACACACACACACACACACACACACATATATATATATAAATATATATATATGTATATATATAATATATATATAAATATATATATATATATATATTTGTAGTGTAGATTCAGTTTTCAATCATTAAAGGGGGCCGCGATACTCTGGTCCGTAGGGGGTGCCTCTAAAATTCTCCAACGGAGAGGGGTCCGTAGCCATTGTGGTGGTGGTGGAGGGAAGCAGAGAGAAGATGTGGTAGTGGTGGTGGCGGTTGCGACACCTGATGAGTGACACACTGACCGACGGACATCGGAAATACTTGGAGTCACAAAGCGGTCGACTCCAAATAACCATCGCTTCTATCTTAGTGGGCAATGATATCACACTAA
>NC_134794.1:7878955-7886455 GCF_046742065.1 Oratosquilla oratoria
ATATATATATATATATATCATACATATATCCAATATAGTAATTTATTGCATATTATATATATATATATGTATATATATATACATATATATATATATATATATATATATATAAATTATAAATATATATAATATATATATATAATATATATATATATATACATCTACATATATATATATACATCTATATATATATATATACATCTACACTGCGATGGCATGGAATTAAAAGTTGTTTGTGGTTGAATAATGATATCAAATTGATCGCTGGGAACCATTCAGTGTAGATGTATAATCTATCCCACGTGCACATACTAGCTAAATGCAATATCATAGCGGAGGTGGGTTGAACGCGATATTTCGTGTAGATGTATGTAATTCGAGCATACAAATATAAGAAAATCGTACTCAACTTATATCTATCTTGATAGCGCATTGGTTTAAGTCACTGTAACTTTGTTACGGGTTAGCTGGGTTCGAATCCTCGGCTCGTCCACGTTTCAATTTCCAACAAAATGTCTCCATCGAGCGATTCTTCAGTCTCGATTGCCGATGGCATGGAAGTAAAAGTTGTTTGTGGTTGAATAATGATATCAATTGGTCGGTGGGAACCATTCAGTTGTAGATGTATAATCTATCCCACGTGCACCTACTAGCTAAATGCAATATCATAGCGGAGGTGGGGTTGAATGCGATATTTCGTGTAGATGTATGTAATTCGAGCATACAAATATAAGAAAATCGTACTCAACTTATATCTCTCTTGATAGCGCATTGGTTTAATTCACTGTAACTTTGTTACGGGTTAGCTGGGTTCGAATCCTCGGCTCGTCCACGTTTCAATTTCCAACAAAATGTCTCCATCGAGCGATTCTTCAGTCTCGATTGCGATGGCATGGATTTAAAACTTGTTTGTGGTTGAATAATAATACCAATTGATCGCTGTGAACCATTCAGTGTAGATGTATAATCTATCCCACGTGCACATACTAGCTAAATGCAATATCATAGCGGAGGTGGGTTGAACGCGATATTTCGTGTAGATGTATGTAATTCGAGCATACAAATATAAGAAAATCGTACTCAACTTATATCTCTCTTGATAGCGCATTGGTTTAAGTCACTGTAACTTTGTTACGGGTTAGCTGGGTTCGAATCCTCGGCTCGTCCACGTTTCAATTTCCAACAAAATGTCTCCATCGAGCCGATTCTTCAGTCTCTATTGCGATGGCATGGAATTAAAAGTTGTTTGTGGTTGAATAATAATATCAATTGATCGCTGGGAACCATTCAGTGTAGATGTATAATCTATCCCACGTGCACATACTAGCTAAATGCAATATCATAGCGGAGGTGGGTTGAACGCGATATTTCGTGTAGATGTATGTAATTCGAGCATACAAATATAAGAAAATCGTACTCAACTTATATCTCTCTTGATAGCGCATTGGTTTAAGTCACTGTAACTGTGTTACGGGTTAGCTGGGTTCGAATCCTCGGCTCGTCCACGTTTCAATTTCCAACAAAATGTCTCCATCGAGCGATTCTTCAGTCTCGATTGCGATGGCATGGAATTAAAAGTTGTTTGTGGTTGAATAATGATATCAATTGATCGCTGGGAACCATTCAGTGTAGATGTATAATCTATCCCACGTGCACATACTAGCTAAATTCAATATCATAGCGGAGGTGGGTTGAACGAGATATTTCGTGTAGATGTATGTAATTCGAGCATACAAATATAAGAAAATCGTACTCAACTTATATCTCTCTTGATAGCGCATTGGTTTAAGTCACTGTAAACTTGCTACGTGTTAGCTGGGTTCGAATCCTCGGCTCGTCCACGTTTCAATTTCCAACAAAATGTCTCCATCGAGCGATTCTTCAGTCTCGATTGCGATGGCATGGAATTTAAAAGTTGTTTGTGGTTGAATAATGATATCAATTGATCGCTGGGAAACCATTTCAGTGTAGATGTATAATCTATCCCACGTGCACATACTAGCTAAATGCAATATCATAGCGGAGGTGGTTGGTTGAACGCGATATTTCGTGTAGATGTATGTAATTTCGAGCATACAAATATAAGAAAATCGTACTCAATTATATCTCTCTTGATAGCGCATTGGTTTAAGTCACTGTAACTTTGTTACGGGTTAGTGGGTTCGAATCCTCGGCTCCACGTTTCAATTTCCAACAAAATGTCTCCATCGAGCGATTCTTCAGTCTCGATTGCGATGGCATGGAATTAAAAGTTGTTTGTGGTTGAATAATGATATCAATGATCGCTGGGAACCATTCAGTGTAGATGTATAATCTATCCACGTGCACATACTAGCTAAATGCAATATCATAGCGGAGGTGGGTTGAACGCGATATTTCGTGTAGATGTATGTAATTCGAGCATACAAATATAAGAAAAATCGTACTCAACTTATATCTCTCTTGATAGCGCATTGGTTTAAGTCACTGTAACTTTGTTACGGGTTAGCTGGGTTCGAATCCTCGGCTCGTCCACGTTTCAATTTCCAACAAAATGTCTCCATCGAGCGATTCTTCAGTCTCGATTGCGATGGCATGGAATTAAAAGTTGTTTTGTGGTTGAATAAAAATATCAATTGTTCGCTGGGAACCATTCAGTGTAGATGTATAATCTATCCCACGTGCACATACTAGCTAAATGCAATATCATAGCGGAGGTGGGTTGAACGCGATATTTCGTTTAGATGTATGTAATTCGAGCATACAAATATAAGAAAATCGTACTCAACTTATATCTCTCTTGATAGCGCATTGGTTGTTTAAGTCACTGTAACTTTGTTACGGGTTAGCTGGGTTCGAATTCCTCGGCTCGTCCACTTTTCAATTTCCAACAAAATGTCTCCATCGAGCGATTCTTCAGTCTCGATTGCGATGGCATGGAATTAAAAGTTGTTTGTGGTTGAGTGGTGATATCAATTGATCGCTGGGAACCATTCAGTGTAGATGTATAATCTATCCCACGTGCACATACTAGCTAAATGCAATATCATAGCGGAGGTGGGTTGAACGCGATATTTCGTGTAGATGTATGTAATTCGAGCATACAAATATAAGAAAATCGTACTCAACTTATATCTCTCTTGATAGCGCATTGGTTTAAGTCACTGTAACTTTGTTACGGGTTAGCTGGGTTCGAATCCTCGGCTCGTCCACGTTTCAATTTCCAACAAATGTCTCCATCGAGCGATTCTTCAGTCTCGATTGCGATGGCATGGAATTAAAAGTTGTTTGTGGTTGAATAATAATATCAATTGATCGCTGGGAACCATTCAGTGTAGATGTATAATCTATCCCACGTGCACATACTAGCTAAATGCAATATCATAGCGGAGGTGGGTAGAACGCGATATTTCGTGTAGATGTATGTAATTCGAGCATACAAATATAAGAAAATCGTACTCAACTTATATCTCTCTTGATAGCGCATTGGTTTAAGTCACTGTAACTTTGTTACGGGTTAGCTGGGTTCGAATCCTCGGCTCGTCCACGTTTCAATTTCCAACAAAAATGTCTCCATCGAGCGATTCTTCAGTCTCGATTGCGATGGCATGGAATTAAAAGTTGTTTGTGGTTGAATAATAATATCAATTGATCGCTGGGAACCATTCAGTGTAGATGTATAATCTATCCCACGTGCACATACTAGCTAAATGCAATATCATAGCGGAGGTGGGTTTGAACGCGATATTTCGTGTAGATGTATGTAATTCGAGCATACAAATATAAGAAAATCGTACTCAACTTATATCTCTCTTGATAGCGCATTGGTTTAAGTCACTGTAACTTTGTTACGGGTTAGCTGGGTTCGAATCCTCGGCTCGTCCACGTTTCAATTTCCAACAAAATGTCTCCATCGAGCGATTCTTCAGTCTCGATTGCGATGGCATGGAAATTAAAAGTTGTTTGTGGTTGAATAAAGATATCAATTGATCGCTGGAAACCATTCAGTGTAGATGTATAATCTATCCCACGTGCACATACTAGCTAAATGCAATATCATAGCGGAGGTGGGTTTTGAACGCGATATTTCGTGTAGATGTATGTAATTCGAGCATACAAATATAAGAAAATCGTACTCAAACTTATATCTCTCTTGATAGCGCATTGGTTTTAAGTCACTGTAACTTTGTTACGGGTTAGCTGGGTTCGAATCCTCGGCTCGTCCACGTTTCAATTTCCAACAAAAATGGTCTCCATCGAGCGATTCTTCAGTCTCGATTGCGATGGCATGGAATTAAAAGTTGTTTGTTGTGGTTGAATAATGATATCAATTGATCGCTGGGAACCATTTCAGTGTAGATGTATAATCTATCCCACGTGCACATACTAGCTAATGCAATATCATAGCGGAGGTGGGTTTTGAACGCGATATTTCGTGTAGATGTATGTAATTCGAGCATACAAATATAAGAAAATCGTACTCAACTTATATTCTCTCTTGATAGCGCATTGGTTTAAGTCACTGTAACTTTGTTACGGGTTAGCTGGGGTTCGAATCCTCGGCTCGTCCACGTTTCAATTTCCAACAAAATGTCTCCATCGAGCGATACTACAGTCTCGATTGCGATGCCATGGAATTAAATGTTGATAGAGGTTGAAGATAGTAAATTGATCGCTGGGAACCATTCAGTGTAGATGTATAATCTATCCCACGTGCACATACTAGCTAAATGCAATATCATAGCGGAGGTGGGTTGAACGCGATATTTCGTGTAGATGTATGTAATTCGAGCATACAAATATAAGAAAATCGTACTCAACTTATATCTCTCTTGATAGCGCATTGGTTTTAAGTCACTGTAACTTTGTTACGGGTTAGCTGGGTTCGAATCCTCGGCTCGTCCACGTTTCAATTTCCAACAAAATGTCTCATCGAGCGATTCTTCAGTCTCGATTGCGATGGCATGGAATTAAAAGTTGTTTGTGGTTGAATAATGATATATATATATATATATATGTTTGCATATATTTATATATTACTATATATATATTTATATATATATATATATATATATATATATATATATATATATATATAAACATATTCGGGCATCTTCTGTGAGATCGAAAAAAAAAAATTAAATACCCTCATCTCACCGATTTTGCTGAAATTTGGTTTATAAGTTTTTTGAGGGGCCCTCAACACATTTCTGAAATTTGGAGGTCAATTCGAGCAGCCGTTCAGGAAACATGACCTCAGATGTTTTGAGGTCATATGAGAGGTTACTAACATTTGGCAAGCAATAATGATATAAGTCATAGTTATATAAATGTATATATATTTAGAATCAGAGGAGGACGGAAAATCCAGATATCAGAACTTTGGAACTCTAGGTTGAAAACATAAATAAATAAAAAATCCCACTTTAGCAAACGTTTGAGGTTGGGATTTAACCCTTGATATATATATATATATATATATATATATATATATATATATATATATATATATATATATATATATATATATATATATATATACGAGAGGAATGAAGGCGTGAGCTTTGGCTGTTAGAATCAGTAAAAAGAAAAAAAAATCCTAATATTTTTAATATGATTAATACATAAGAGTGAAAAATGTGTACAGTTGACGGACACCGTATAAATATGGCGCTCACTTATGTGAGCATCGTCGAGTATTGTAAGCCATCGACAATACGTGCTGAAGGTGAGGACGCTACGTCAGGAGGCGCTGAGTAGCTGCGGCCTTCGCTTAGGGGACTGTCGGGACAGGTAACAGTCACTGCAACTGGAAACCTGAGAGGAGTGCGGGATTCGAACCAGGAAATGAGTGAATGCAAGATCAGCAAGAGTCAGACGATTTTATTCAGCTGAGGGGATGCCTTGGCATCGACCAGCTCCATGGGCTCTCTGGATAGCCCTTAGTCCAGAAATCGTGTTGCAGAAGGAAAGCCCATCTTCTGAAGAAAAAGCCCTTTTCACGGAGTAAAAGCCCGTGTATCCATATTTGAGCCCGAATTAGCCCAATTTCGAAGCCCATTTCGTCGAGTAAAATGCCCAAGTATCCATATTTGAGCCCGGATTAGCCCAATTACGAAGCCCATTTCGTCGAGTAAAATGCCCGTGTATCAGTATTTGAGCCCGAATCAGCCCAATTACGAAGCCTATTTTCTGGAATAGTAGCACGAATATCCATATGTGAGCCCGAATAAGCCCATTTTCGTAGCCCATTGTGTGGAATAAAAAGCTCGTATATCCGTATGTAGCCCGAACAAGCCCATTTTGTGAAATAAGAGTCCAATAATCGGTAGTTCATCCATGAGAGACACCCTCCGCTCACGCATGAGACGGAGGGATGCCTGGCGCCTGGTGGAGGAGTAGGAGTAGGAAAGAAGCCCCTGAGGAGGACTTAGGCGGGGGGATGCCCGGTCCCGAACCGCGGCCTCGGCTGGAAGCGCCCCCGCCCATCGAAGGACGCTTCCGACTTCTTCCTCTCCTGAGTCTCGAGAAGACTCTGCCTCGACGGCGTCGGTCCGCCGGAGTAAAGACGCGCCTTCGCGATTTTCGAAACTGCCGAGCCCAAAGTTCCTGTGGGTCCGGGCCAGCCTGGCTCGCGCGGATCTGAGGAAACTGGAAGCCGAGATGGTCGAGCTGACGCGTGGCGGTGCCGGGTGTAGTGGTGATAGACGTCTTCGTCCTCGTCGTAGTAGAAGTAATAGTAGTCGTAGTAGTAAGTAGTAGTCGTAGTAGCTACAAGTAGTGGCTGTTGCGGTTTCGTTGGTTGTTATTGTTGCTGCGCCTGCCGTTTACTCGTGATTCTGCTATTTTTGTGTTTACTTTTGTGGTCCTTTGCTCTTGTTGATGTGCTTGTTGTTGTGCCCACTGATGATACACACACGCGCGCGCGCGCACACACACATGTATGTATGTATATATATATATATATATATACATACATATATATATTATATATATATACATGTATATATATGTATATATAATATATATATATGTATATGTATATACATATGTATATGTGTATATGTATATATATATATATATATATATATATATATATATATATATAACACAAGAATATTGAATCTTCTTTCATTCGAAGTATATTTTCTCCGACTGTGGGTTTCTTGTGTGTTATTTACAAATGTGCTACTACATTCGTCGTGTAAAAATTCTTCGCTACATCATGGGAAAAGGAGCCTCCAAGTATCGGTACGTAGACGATGTATTAGTTATAGTGCCAGAAAATACTGATTTAGATAACAAACTTCGTAGACTCAATAGTGTAAATAGATACATAGAATTCACAGTGGAAAAGGAGATAGATAAGAAACTGCCATTTTTAGACACGGTAATACATCATATTGATAGAAGTGCAAAATGTTTAGTATATAGGAATCAAACAAGGAAGATTTTATTCGTACTTATTGCGACACGACACAAAAACGAGATCCGGCATAATATTTGTTTTTTTCCTCGGAG
>NC_134794.1:7891455-7893955 GCF_046742065.1 Oratosquilla oratoria
TATATGGGTTGTAAGTGTGCATTATGTATGTATGTATGTATACATCTATATATGCACGTATGTATGTATTAAGTATATGTGTTGTATGTATGTATGTATGCATCTATGTACGTATGTATGTATGCATCTATGTATGTATGTACGTATGTATGTATTATGTATATATGTGTTGTATGTATGTATGTATTATGTATGTGTACATCTATGTATGTATGTACGTATGTGCGAATGTATGTAAATGTAAAAAATTGTACCAAAAAGGAGAGGGAAGGGGAGGGACTGGGGAGAGGAGAGAGAGGAGGAGGAGGGTGGAGGAAAGAGGGAGGAGGGGAAGAGGGGGGAAAGAGGGGGGGAGGGGAGGTAAAGATTCCGACCCAGAGAGTTCCAACAATCAGTTCCACCACCACCTTGAGAGAATTCGTTATCCAAAGGGACTAATCCCATAAAGGAAATCGGCCAGAACGCTGCAGGTTGTAACGGTAACGGCCGCGCGTAACGTAAAGAGGCATAACCCGGGTGCGCTAGCCAATCAGAAGCAAGCGCGTGCCATAGGTAGCCAATCCCCTTCGGCCACGTGCCAATGTCCCGTCCAATATGATTCGTCAAGAAAATTTAGCCTTTATAGATCCTCGCTCGTATTTAGACGCTGGGAAAGTGTCCCTCACGTTGAATAAAATCGCCTGTCGACAGCCAGAACGAAGAATGATTTCCTTCATCCACGGGTTTGTTGTCTTGGAGGCTTTCGGAATCCCGTTTTGTGGTGAATAAAATCGCCTGACGTGAGGTAGAATGAAGTCTGGAATGACATCTTTTCACCCAAAGGCTTCAGCAAGGGAGCTTCACATGGATGAGGTCCTTTCCGAAGCTTAATCGAATCGTCTGGATCTGAGGATCCAGAAAATACCCACAAAAATGAATTAAATAAATAAATAAATAAATAAAAATCGTATACTTTTCGAAGTAAATAATTACTATATCCTTTACCCAAAAATAAAACTTGTTTTCAAGCACATAAAAAAAAAAAAAAAAAAAAAAAACGAAAATTTGACACCTCCCATAATAGAGCATTTTTAGAGGAACTTCTAAACCAGCATTTCCCAAAATTGGGAAATTTGCCCCAAAAAGGAAATTTGAAACTACAAGGGGGAAATAATTGCACTACCTACTAGCAATAAAAATATATTAGATGGATTTTCTGAGAGAGAGAGAGAGAGAGAGAGAGAGAGAGAGAGAGAGAGAGAGAGAGAGAGAGAGAGAGAGAGAGAGAAAGCCCGTTATAGATGGCGGTATAGTTGACTATGTAACCATCTGTTTATCAGTATATTTGTACATTTTTAAAATAAATAGAGTAAGTAGTCACAGTGTGGTTTTGCCATGGAGGGGAAAATCTGGAAGGTCGAACTGGTTGTAAGGGAAAACGACAGAAAAAAAAATTGGGAACCATTTTTCTAGACAATAAAGAATTAAGTTGTTTTACCCAAACTCCTATAAATCTCCGCATACCACAAAACGTGTAACTGCAACAAAGCCAATGTATATGACCCACTTTCATTTTGCGAAAGTTAAGCGATTGTGTATTAGACTAAGACATCTAGCACGCGGTAGCCCTGATATTCATATACAAAAACAAATAAATAAATAACTCAAAACAAGATCGTACTATTGAAGTCTTCAGAAGTGAGAAAGACTTAGAAGTGTCACATTCACTCCCATCTTCCTTTTCCATCGATTTCCCTTAAGTGGAGACGTATCCGTCCTCAAAAGGTCCTCGCCTTCCGTGGGACTTCCCTCTGAGGCATTCCTGGAACCAGTCGGCCCACGAGCCAGACACGATGGTTTCTGCCCTGCCTCGTGGAAATTTCCGTTGTCCTTTACCTCTCACGCCTCCTCCTCTTCCTCCTCCTCCTCCTCGTCCATTTTCCCTCCCTCCCTCCTCCTCCCTCCTCCTTCTGTCCCATTCTGTCTCATCTTTTCCACTTTCCCAATATTCTGGTCCAGTAACCAAAGACTCTTTTGTTAGAGTCTGACATCCTTACTCCCCCCCCTCCCCCCACGTCCACCACCTCCCCCCCCCAGTGCTGGATGTCTAACTCTCTTCCCAGAAGTCCCCTCCCCTCCCCCCTCCCCTCCCCCACCCCCCTGTGTTCTGGGTTTTGTCTCCAAATCACTTAACTGTTTATCACGACTTCAACATTGTTTCAAAGAAAACAAGAAAGGATTACAAAGGAGGAGCATGCCGACAGGAGACCTTTTGGTCCATAACTAGGTCGGATGCGAAAAAATATAATAATGATAAATAAATAAATAAATAAAAATTATAACAACATAAATAATAATAAACAAAATAAATAAATACATAGGTATATTTAAATAATAAACAAAATGGAAAATAGTAAATGATAACAATAAATGAAAATCAAACAATAATAAACAAACAAACAAATAATATAAGATAAATGGCAGGCATTACATCATCTTGCTTAGGTGTTTATCTAAAGGA
>NC_134794.1:7898955-7903955 GCF_046742065.1 Oratosquilla oratoria
CACTCAAACCATATCACCCCTTTCCCTTCTTTCCTCCAATGATGACAGTCCCAGTGCTTCAATTCTCTCTTTATATTCCTTTGTCTTCTAGCCTGGGGAGGAATTTAACCGGCCGGCCTTTGAACTCTTTCTATCTTATCTCCCTCATTCAAGGGGATCACATCAATGATACGTATTCTAATTTAGGACTAATCAGGTTCTCAATGATACATTTTGTTTCCTAATTCCTTCGCCGAGGAATCGGAAATCAGTGTTTATGTCCTTCAACAACCTACGCGTCTCCGGTGAAGAATCAATTATCCACGGCGTTTACTTCCGGGTGCTTCTCCTCTTCGGCTCTCCTAAACGTTTCGTTCCCCATCAAATAAACCATTGACGGTCACTTTGTACTTTCGTCCATTTCCAATATTTTACATTTTTGGCAATAAAACTCATTTTCCACACTTGGCCCCTGTGTGTGTGTGTGTGTGTGTGTGTGTGTGTGTGTGTATTTACCTGGTGACCCGTTTTTGTATCTCGCAAGATCAAGTTTGTTCTTAAATTCTTATATTGTGTTTGCACACACTATTTCTTCATCCAATTTATTCCATATATCTATCACTCTGTGTGGGAAGCTGTTCTTTTTCAGGTCTCTTCTGTAGTTATCCTTTTTGAGTTTCATTGTATGTCCTCTTGTTTTTTCCTCTGCCCCACTTTAATAAGTCCTCTCTATCAAGGCATTATTTTCCTTTCATAATTCTGTAGATGGTTAGTAGGTCCCCTCGTGTGTGTGTGTGTGTGTGTGTGTGTGTGTGTGTGTGTGTGTGTGTGTGTGTGCCTTTCTCTCTCTCTCTCTCTCTCTCTCTCTCTCTGTCTCTCTCTCTCCGGGAACCTCTGCCAAGATGAGTCGCCGACGGCTCGACCTGGACTGCTACAAGTAACGACCTGGACAGCGTTACCCAAATACTCGTAAACAACGAGTATTCCAATGACCTCCAATTTGAGGTGATACTCTGACTGGTGGTTACTGGACTAGAACGAAACTCAACCCGACCCCTAACCAGACTGAAGTGATTCAATTATTTTATTTATTTATTTATTTATTCATTTTTGTCAATCACACATGTCTACCTCATGCAAATTCGACGACCGAATCATGAAAGGTATTATATAAAGGAACCTAATTCCAGTAGAAGAAAGAATAAGAAAAGAGAGAAAAAATTAAAGGAAAGAAACGAATATATGTATATGTATATATATATATAAATATATATATATATATATATATTTATTTATATATATATATGTATATATATAAATACATGTATACATATATATATTTCTAAACAGAAATGTAGTAGCACATTTGTAAATGACAAATAGGAAACCCACAGTTGGAGAAAATAAACTTCGAATAAAGAAGAATCCTATATTTCGGCTATCAACTATAGCCCTCTTCAGGAAAGTACCTTTCCTGAAGAGGGCTACAGTTGATAGCCGAAATATAGGTTTCTTCTTTATTCGAAGTCTATTTTCTCCGACTGTGGGTTTCCTGTGTGTCATATATATATATATATATATATATTTATATATATATATATATATATATATATATATATATATACACACACATATATATATATACAGTATATATATATACACATATACATATAAATAAGTAATATATATATATGTATATATATATATGTACATTATATATATATATATATGTATATATATATATATATATGACACACAGGAAACCCACAATCTAGACCCCGAATGAATCCAAGCAAAACCACAAACAAACAGATCAGGAACACAAGCGAGAGTCAATTCACGCGGTGATGACGGTCAGCTTGTACATCTGGCGGAGACAGACTGAGGTCAGAGCAGACCTCCTTGGGAAATAAGTTTATTGGTGGCTATAGAGGTAATGGCATCTCGGGTAGCACCTGTACAGACAACAATAAAATCTACTGCCTCTCGGTACGTATCTGTCGAAGAGGACCAGAGATTGCGGTCGTAATATACAGAATACCTTTTTCCTGTCGTTATGAGTTATATTTACTCCGTTTGAACATGAATATGTATATATTCATACATACAGATATATATATATATATATATATATATATATATATATATATATATATACACATATATATATATACATATTGACTATATTATGACAAATAAGATTGAAGGTGAAAGAAGTTGACGAGGAGAAATGGGGGAATTTTACGCCTTAACGTTTCGACCCGCCGGGTCTTGATCACAAAGCTAACAACTCAAACGTAACCGGATATTTTATACACGGACGGGTCATCTTATGGGACGCTTCGGAGAGCTTGCTATTTCATCTGCGTATTCTTTTATTATTAATAAACTTGTGGCTTTTGCTAAACATATAAATCCTTCTCTATGGTTAATGTTGTTATTAGTGTTGATATATGCTGCCTCAATTGTCTTCCTTAGTTTCTTGGATGATCCTTTATTTAATACGGTTGTGTTGTTCCAATCTGGAAGGTGACCATGTTTATCCACATGTATTACTATGGAGTTAGATGTCCTATGGGCTTTTAAGTCATTTTTATGTTCATTTATTCTTTTATTAATTCCGCGACCAGATTCACCAAAATATGAAGAGGGACAGCTTTTACACGGGATTTTATAAACAACGCTGTTTTCGTTAGTGGGATTATTGTCGCTACGTGTTACCAAATGTCCTACTTTGCTACCTGACGTCCTGGCTATTTTGATGCCCGCTTTTAGGAGAAAAGTGTCTAGGTATGAATTAACATTAGAGTTTGGTACTGTGATATATCTGGTTTCATTATTACATTTATTATCATTCTTATTTTTATTTTCATCTTTACTTTTGTTAATTATTTCTTTGGCTTTCTTTTTCAACCTACATAAGAGACCTTTTGGATATTTGAGTTTGATGAAAGTCTCAGTAATATGTTGTAATTCAGGATCTAGAAATTCTTTACTGCATATACGAAATGCTCTGAGGAAGAAACCCATTATAATACCTGTTTTAGTTCTGTCATCATGTCCTGAGTAGAAATGTATATAGTCTTCTTTATTGGTGGGTTTCCGGTATACTGAAAATTTCACATTTTTATCTATTCTATGGATAATTGTGTCTAAGAAAGGTAATTTTCCGTTATTTTCATTTTCTGCAGTAAATTGTATATTTTCATTTATACTGTTTAATCTCCTGAGTTTGTTGTTAATGTCTGTATCCTTAGGTACAATTACGAGTATGTCATCAACATACCTAAACCATTTACTATTCCTACCCATTATAGTCATGTATTCTACTGTTTCGAGTATTTCCATGTATAAATTTGCTAATACTGCAGAAAGGGGACTACCCATGGCGAGGCCAGAATGTTGTCTGTATTCAATATTATTAAAAGTGAAAGCGCCAAATCCTACACAAAGAGAAATTAATTCGAGGTAATCTTTTTTGGGAACGGGTAGATCTTCATTTTTCAAATTATTTACTACTCGTTCAACAGCATTAAAGAAATCAGAGAAAGGGAAAAAACTATTAAACTTACTTAAAGAAGCACCTATACCACCAAGAATGCACGGCCTGCCTAAGATCCACAAAACAGGAATTCCTATGCGCCCCATTACGTCAGGAATCAATAGTGCACCTCATAAATTAGCCAAATGTTTAGCTAAACCTTTATCCAATACTTTAGGAACTATTAGTGATGCACATCTACGAAATTCGTCGGATCTAATTAACTGATTAAAAGTTTTAGATTTCAATAACAAGAAACTAGCCAGCTACGATGTCACCTCTTTATATCCTCGAGTATCAATAAAAGGCGCTCTAAATGCTGTTGAACGAGTAGTAAATAATTTGAAAAATGAAGATCTACCCGTCCCCAAAAAAGATTACCTCGAATTAATTTCTCTTTGTGTAGGAGGCGTAAAATTCCCTCATTTCTCCTCGTCAACTTCTTTCACCTTCAATCTTATATATATATATATATATATATATATATATATATATACAGATATGTATGTATGTATGTATGTATATATGCGTAAGTAACCACTTGGATAAAGTAAACTAACAAAGTAGAGCGCTTTCGTATAATTACATCTTCAGTGCTGATACAAAGAAGGAATTATAAAATGAAGAAGCAAGGTACAGAATATATGACTGAGTGAGACATGGTAAAGAGGGAATTCGGAGAGGTAGTGGAAGAAGTACACGTGACATTTGATACCATCTTGGTAACCAACAAGTATGGGACAATTGCTCATAACTGGTATATTACAACTTGGATAATTTGGAAATTTCATGGCAAATATAACTATCTAATTTGTACAAACCTTGATGGAGATTAACATTTATTCCCTTAATAGAGTTGATCAAACTGCATTCAATTAAATTTCTTTCTGTGATGTTATTGTTGTATGTGATGACTTTAGCGTTATCCCAGTCAACTGGGTGGTTAAAATTGTTGATGATGTTGAATATGCCGCTAGATTGGTTTCCCTCTCTAACGTATTTCTTGTGTTGATTGATTCGTGTTTTGAGTGTTTTAGCAGTCTGACCAACATAAAACTGATCACAAAATTTACAAGGTATCTTGTACACACACCCTTTATCACTATTGACAGAATTATTTTTGAGCAATTGACTTACAGTTTTCTTATTATTAAAAACTACATTAATGTTCAAATAGCATAATATATTTGGAATGTTTTTCAGGTTCTCTTGGTACGGTAGAATTAGCAAGTTATTCATATTGAAAGTTTGGGTTGACCTAAGGTTATGAAATGTCCTTTTAGCACGATTGTAAGCTGTATCAAGAACATGTGAGGGGTATTGCAGCTTAGTACCAATATCGTAAATACATCTTATTTCATCATTGATCTACTCTGGGCCGCAAATGCCCTAAGGAACATCGAAGAAAAAAACAAATAGTTTTACGCCATCAGGGTATGAGGAATAATAGTGTATATATGAACAAACATTGGTTGGTTTA
>NC_134794.1:7908955-7973955 GCF_046742065.1 Oratosquilla oratoria
TATATACATTGCATTTTTGAAGCTGATAGAAATCACCTTACATTATATATATATATAATATATATATATATATATATATATATATATATTATATATATATATATATATCCTTCCGTGGTGCCCATGACACCCTCTTCCTCAGTAGTAATTTAGTTGACAGACTTAGCTGAACGTTCCCGGGTTCAATCCCTAACGATTAACAGTAACTGTCACTTGCCTGAGCTGTCTTGGTACACAAGGCAAAGGTGACAGCCCCGACTTCAGCCAACCTATCCATGAACTCGGGTCACACATAACTTCAGCTGATATAACTATACAACTACAAATTTTTTATACAATCCGTCTTTCCGTGAAACTCATCACAATAACAACCACTAGTTCATTACAACTATAAGCGTAGTTGTAGATACCACAACTGGTCTGACCCAACCACCATAACTACCCAAAACTACCACCATCCCCAACCTCCACCACTATCCCCAACCACCACCACCACTATCCCCAACTACCACCATCATCCCCAACCACCACCACCATCCCCAACCACCACTACCACTATCCCCAACCACCACCATCATCATCCCCAACCACCCCCATCCCCTACCACCACCATCCCCAACCACCACCACCATTCCCAACTATCACCACCACTATCCCTAATCACCACCATCCCCAACCACCACCACCCCCAACCACCACCACCATCCCTAACCACCACTACCATTATCCCCAACCACCACCACCACCACCACCACCACCACCACCATCCCCAACCACTACCACCACCATCCCCTACCACCACCACCGCCACCACCATCATCCCCAACCACCACTACCACCATCCCCAACCAACACCACCACCATCCCCAAACCACCACCACCATCCCCCAACCAACACCACCACCACCATCCCCAAACCACCACCACCACCACCACCACCACCACCAGCAGCAGCAGCAGCAGCAGCAGCAGCAGCAGCAGCAGCAACTGGAAGCAGGACCGAGCACCTGCGCGCGCAGCTGCGCACCCGCTCGCCGTGCACTCGCCAGCACCTGCTCAACCTGCTGGACACCCGCAGTTTCAGGAAAATTAATTCAGATAAATATATACATAAATAAATACACAGATAAATAAATAAATAATTCAGTAAACAAGTGTATAGATATATAGATAAATGAATAAATAAATAAATAAATAAATACATAATCGAATAAATCAATCAACCAATTATATAAATCGATACATAAATGGATAACAAAGAAACAAATGAACGAATAACAAATAAATCGGATAAATACATCAAAGAATAATGAATAATTATACTATATAAATAACAAATTATCTAGTTAACTAAAAATAAAAAAATAAATTAATACATAAAAATAAAGAATAAATAAATAAATAGATAAAAAAAATAATAAATCAGCTTACGCCATGAGGCACTTAGGTGCGACCGATTCCGACACTTGTGCCCCACATGCCAGGGCTGCCGTGGCGAGTGGCAGTCACCGGTGGCTGCGGGATTCGAACGGGGTTCGTGTCGAACGAAACCAACACCCCTACGGCCCACGGTCACGCAGTATTCTTTAACGAATGGAGACTGACAATCACCATAGAAATAATGTTCAAACAGATAGAAGCGCTGGTAAGGTACAGCACAGAAAAAGAGCCAGAAATCATCACTCATCACACCTGATCAATCATCACATCGCTAATCATCACAACTAATTTAAGTCATTACAACAGTCACGGCTATTGCTTCACTCACATCACCTTCATCATCATCATCATCACCATTATGTATATCAGTGAGATCATTATCTTCATATTGCTCTCATAACTATGTATGACCATAATACGTGACGACTCAGAGACTGAAAATGGGGGCATCGTTGTACTGTATATACTTTATTCTGGCAGATGTCAAGCGATTTTATATCACATTACGTTAGTTACATCACAACTTGATACCATCTCTAATTGCACCATCACGGGGGGGGGGGGAGACGGGGGGAGAAGGGGGCACGGGATGCGGTCGGTGACGTCGAAGGGGGGGGCGGGGCAGCTGTAGACATCAGCTGTTGCGCAGACATCACGCGCAGCCAATGACGGGCAGCACGCGAACTGGCGCGCGCGCAGCTGATGGGCCAGCTGGGCGCGCGGGGTATCAGCTGTTGCGAGAGGCGGCGGCGACGGCAGCGACGGCGAGTCGCGGGCGCGAGCGCGCGACTCGCCGGTCCGGGACCGGGTAGGAAGGACGGGCGGGCAGGTGGCGGTAGCACCGGTAATGTTGTTGTTGTTATTGTTGTTGGTGGTGGCAGCAGAACATGAACTGTGGTAGTTGAAAGTAGTTATGAAAACTACAATAACACGAAGCAGTAGTAGTAGTAGTAGTAATGGTAGTAGTAGCAGTAGTAACAGTAGTAGTAGTAATAGTAGTAGCAGAAGTAGTAGTAGTAGTTGTTGTAATAGTAGTAGTAGTAATAGTAGTAGTACTAGTAGCAGTAGTAGTAGTAGTAGTAGTAGTAGTAGTAGTAGTAGTAGTAATAGTAGTAGTAACGATGGCCTATGAGGACCAAAAGCCCCAATCACCTGAATAAATTCGTCTGGCGTTAGCCAGAATAAAACCCTTAAATGCGACGACACTCCACTGGGAGAGTCTTCAACCAAGCCTCTGGGAGTAAATGCAAAGCAAGAACAGCTTTCTTTCCCAACGGGTCACTTTCCAAACTCAGAAACTTCTGCGCTAACTTACCTAACCCAACCCAGCCTATCATATCAAACCTAACCTAATCTGACCCAACATAACCCAAATCTAACCTAACCCAGCTCAACCTAACCTAACCCAACCCAGCCTAACCAAACCAAACCTAACCTGACCCAACATAACCCAAACCTAACCCAACCCAGCCTAACCAAACCTAACCTAACCTGACCCAACATAACCCAAACCTAGCCTAACCCAGCTCAACCTAACCTAACTTGACCCAAAGTAACCTAATTTAACCCAAATCTAACCTATCCTAACCCAACTCAACCTAACCTAACCTGACTCAACATAGGCCAATTTAACTCAACCTAACCTAATCTAACTCAACCAAACCTACCCTAACCCCAACCTAACCTAATCTTCTTTGACATGGAGGAAAAAAAAGTCCCCATGATAGATATGTACATCCACAGTGTTAACCTCACATCATTCCTTACCTACCACACTCACTCCATTTGACCTAACCTGGCACCCACCTCATGACAGGGCAGCACGGGGGGGGGGCGACAAAGGCACCGATGCCACCGAGTGCCTCCAGGGTGCCACAGCGGTGAGCCTGAGCGTCGAGTTGGTGCCACAGGTATCAAGATGTGGTGGTGGTGGTATGGGAGGGTATCGTTTACCCCCACAAGACAGGAGGTTCAAGTAAGAGAAGGGAGAGAGAGAGAGAGAGAGAGAGAGAGAGAGAGAGAGAGAGAGAGAGAGAGAGAGAGAGAGAGAGAGAGAGAGAGAGAGGGAGAGAAAGAGAGCACTGATACAGCATTGGATCAACCCCTTCAATGAGGTGACGCACTTTATAGATTTTATTCAGGCCAATGTCGCCAGGCTATTCTATTCACCTGAGAGTCAGTGAACATTGAACGGGTCGGGACCACCGTATTGCTGAGGTAAATATTCCTTTTTTTTTTTTTTTTTTTTTTTTTTTTTTTTTTTTTTTTTTTTTTTTTTTTTTTTTTTTTTGCGCAACAGAAACGTCATCAGTATTCATTTTCTATTGGAGATTAGTCTCCAATCACAAAGGATATGCTGTGTGACTCTGGTCCGTAAGGATGTCACTCAAGTCCCCGTAATGTTGACTGCGGTCAATATCCCATACAGGGTATGCTGAGTGACCCTGGTCCGTAGGGGTAGATTCAAAGACGAGCCCAGATATCTTTGGGAGTTTAGAGGAAGAGAAGGAGGAGGGGAAGGAGGAGGGGGTGGAGGGGAAGGAGGAGGAGGAGTGAGAGTATGATAAGGAGAAGAAGGATAAGGAAGAATAGGAGGATGGGAAGGAGGAGGAGGAGGAGTGGGAGGAGGAGGAGGAGGAGTGGGAGGAGGACGAGGAGGAAGAGGGGGAGGAGGAGGAGGGAGAGTATGATGAGGAGAAGAAGAATAAGGAAGAGTAAAAGGATGAGGAGAAGGAGGATGAAGAGGAGTGGGAGGAGGAGGAGTGGGAGGAGGAGGAGTGGGAGGAGGAGGAGGAAGAGGGGGAGGAGGAGGAGGAGGGAGAGTATGATGATGAGATGATGAATAAGGAAGAGTAGGAGGATGAGGAGAAGGAGGAGGAGGAGGAGTGGGAGGAGGAGGAGGAGTGGGAGGAGGAGAAGGAGGAAGAGGGGGAGGGGGAGGAGGAGGAGGAGGAGGAGGAGGGAGAGTATGTTGAGGAGAAGGATAATGAAGAGTAGAAGGATGAGGAGAAGGAGGATGAAGAGGAGTGGGAGCAGGAGGAGGAGGAGGAGGAGGAGGAGGAGGAGGAGGAGGAGGAGGAGGAGGAGGAGGAGGACCCTCTTCTTCGCCCAGCCTCTTGTGTTTACACACGACCCGAGGTCTCATCCTCGGGGGGGGGGGGGCGCAGATGTCACGAGTGATTGGGACTCTCGATCGTCGAGGGCTCTGACCTCGTTTCCTGTCCCAAGTAATCCCAATTCGAGTAATTGGGATACTCGTGCGTGGTTGGGTGGCTGGGTAACTGTTTCCAGGGTCATTGTTACCCGTTGTCGGAGACAATGGGGTGTCGGATTCTCTTCGATAATCTTCTTTGAGAAACGCGATCGTCCCGCGGTCCGAATGAGCCGGAGGCCTCGACTCGGCTCAAAATAAATTAATAATAAATAAATGAATAAGTAAATAGATATATAAATAATAAAAATATATAGATGAATAAAATAAAGTCGGCGCAGATCCACCATCCATGACGAATACATACATATATACATACATACATACATACATACTGTACATACAATTCATACATACACGCATACATACATATATATATATATATATATATAACTACGGAGGTCCGGGTTCATTATGCAGAATGAGTTTACAATGATCACGCGTGCAAGAAGAAAAAAGTGACAATATGTACATACATATATATACATATATATATATATATATATATACATATATATATATATATATATACATATACATATATGAATAAATAAAAATAATATATGAAATTGAATTGGATACACTGCTCATTGCAGCTGCTACTGCGGACTTCTACACTGATAAAGAAAGAAAAAAATCATTCACCGTTGCCATGGAAACGAACGATTAGCGTCAGCCGTGAGAGCCGATGGTGACAATTTGGAGCAGGAGTCCGCAAGAAGGGAAATCAAATTCCTCCACACTTCGACGATCAGAAAAAGGTGAAGGATGAGATTAAGTTACCCTCAGGCCTCGAGGGAGAGCTAGTACAAGGTCGACCCTCAACCTCCATACGGTAAACTCCGATTTCGCCGTTTGAAATTAAAAGAAAAGTTTAATATTTCCCACCCATCCTAGGCTAGTTCCCCCTGGGTGTTCGCAGATGTTCAAAGTGACGAGCGCCAGTTTCCACATTGAGATGATAGTGAGGCGTTTCAAAGAGTGAGGACATTTCTGGGGTAACCTGTATTAATATGTACGTATATATACATACATACTTACATAAATAAACACACACACACACACACACACACACACACACACACACACACACACACACACACACATACACACACACACATATATATATATATTATATATATATATACATATATATATATATATATATATATATATATATGCATATATAGCGTACATATGTGTCTATTATGGGGCTAATTTGAGAAAGCTTTCACTACCGCGGGATTGGGGGCGGGGTGCCATCGGGGATGAATAAAATCGCCTGGCGGCAACCAGGGTGAAAGACAAAGAACCACCCGGTACGGAAGGCATTACTATAGTTCCCCTACTGCTTGGCCGGAAGTGGTAAGAGGGGGGGAACCACTTCCAGTGACATCTTCCCCCCTACCCCTAAACACCCCTTCCCCTACCTCCTCTCCTCCACATCCACTGCCCCGGGGGTAATCACCGGGGGCGAAATGAAACCGCCAGAGGTCGCAATGGCAAGGGCAAGACTACCCTTAACCAAAAAAAAAGAAAAAAAAAAAAAAAAAAAAGTGAGCAACCACACGAGACAGGAAAGAGGGGAGGAGGAGGAGGAGGAGGACGGGCGGCAAGACAGAACCGTCTGTCGCACGTGCGGAAGTAGCGGAAGTGACGTCACGAGCGGGAGGGAAGGAAGGGAAGGGGGGGAGGAGAACTAACACCCCTTTCCTTCGTCTTAACACCCCGACTTCCACATTCTCCCTCACCTTTAATTTAGATCACTTTTTATTTTGCAATCGTATACACACATAAATAAATATAAACGATGTATAATATTGCGAGGATGGCACAAAAAGTATTTGACACTTATTTCCATTGTGGTCTTCAACCCAAGAGTTGTGTACTGTGACAACGCTTTACACTAATGATGTACACTTATTTGATTCAAATAAAACTGTAAAAAAAATGTACTTGAAATCTTAAGAAGGGTGAAAAATGCACACACACACACACACACACACACACACACACGCACGCACACGCACACACATACACACACACACACACACACACACGGGGCTGAAATAATATCAGTATCGCAGCGCTGAGGGGTGTTACTCCAACTCTCGTGGGCGGGGAGTTGGGGGTGTGTGTGTGTGCAAGGTCATAGCATTACCCATAGATCGGACCTACGAGCTCTGAGCTCTCTTCCAGGAGGGAAATAGCTGTCGATCACGAGTCCAACACGTGATCCAAAGACCAAGTGAATACACACACACAGCCAGAACGTCCCCTGTCTTAACCTTAATCCCTTCCGTTCCGCACGATACCTTTCCTTTTAATCTGGGTAGCGTCAGACTATTATATTCAGACTCCGTGGCAGCCCCCTTGTCACGTTTTTTTTTTTTTTTTTTTTTTTTTTTTTTTTTTTTTTTTTTTTTTTTTTTTTTTTTTTTTAAACCCCTTCCATACCGGGTGACAATTCTGTTTTTTCTCTTCAGGATTCCACTCGTCCATCTCATTCATTTCCGTGGCACCCCTTCGATATCAAAGATGGCTATACTCCCCTCTTTATCTCCCCTGCGTTCGTCTTCTATCCCAACATGTTACACCATTCCACCCTACCACTCCTTTCTCTTCTCTCCCCCTACCTTTCCCCCACCTACTTCCTGTTTCCCCTCCTTGCGCACCTCCTTGTACCCATTCACCCCCCCCACACACCTCTCCCCTTCCTCCCTGTCCTCAACATCGACTTCGCGCGCGCGCCGGCTGAACACCTGGTCCGCGCGTAGTCTTCCTGTTTCCATATTTCACGTCTGTTCTTCGTCTTCGACTCTTCCCTCGGGGGTTCTCGGGGACCCCAGGCTCCTGAGGCCTTACTTCGTACAGCGCTTACGGGGTCTCGCTAGCTTGAGAACCAAGTACAGAGATTCTGTTTATTCTATTAAACATTTCGGTAGATCCAGGAAGCTCAAATGTCTAAACGAGATCGAGACAATGTCTATGTTTGTGTCTGTGTGTGTGTGTGTATGTGTGTGTGTGTGTGTGTGTGTGTGTGTGTGTGTGTGTGTGTGTGTGTGTGTGTGTGTGTGTGTGTGTGTGTGTGTGTGTGTGTGTGTGTGCGTGTGTGTGTTGGTGAAATAGCTCTGACTACGGGATTCGAACCCTCAGTAGTAAGGCACTATATGAACAGTATGCTTGTACCACGTATTTATGTATGTATGTATGTATGTATGTATGTATGTATGTATGTATGTATGTGAGTATAAGACTGTGTATCGGACGCAAATCCAGCAGAACCTGTAAGTATTCACTTTTATATATGTCCCGTATGTATGTATGTATACACATGTATGTATGTATGTATATATGTATGTGTGTGTATGTATGCATGTACGGATGCATACAGCAAAAGAGATAAAGTATATAATAAGGTTCCAAGACACACACTATCAAAAATATCACAGAAATAGATATACCAAAAAAAAAAAAAAAAACGACAAGAAATGGCTACCAAATTTCTGAACTGATAGACAGTGCCGAGCAACTCAAAACCAAACTACTGGAATCAAAATTACTGAAAAGGGAGTCCCGTAAGGAACAATACTCTCACCAATGTTATTCAATCTCTTCACCAGCGATCTCCCAACACCAGTTAAAGAAAAGAACACAACTAAACACTCACCTTCGCAGATGACCTAAGACAATAATCCAACATAACAACTACAAAATATGTGCTCAGAACACCAGAACTTACCAGAACGGCTTTGAAATAATAGAATGGAGGCTTCATCCCAGATATTATCTGGGGGGGGGGGGAGGAATCTAGACATTACTATTGATACTCACTTCACCTTCAGCCTGTACGTCAAATACCTGGGAGTGAAAACCAACAAGAATATAAACATAGTAAAATCAAGCACAGGATCTGGACAGAAGGAAACTCTAATCACAGTCTACAAACACTTCATGAGAATCATACTCAAATACGCTTCCACGTGATTCCCAGCAATTAGGAAAACATAGACACTTTACAAATTACACAAAGCACTGAGAATTATAGCAAGATAATAAACCCTCCTACTGGGATTCGAACCCTTGCTTGAGCGACTGCTTATTATATAACAGTCGGTCAGGCAAGGGTTCGAATCCTAGTAGGAGAGTTTATTAATTCCACACGTCAATATGACACACAATAATAAGATAAACCAAAACTACCCCAATAGGTCACCAGCATACATTTCTATGAAAGAATTCTTAACCTTACCCATCCCATTACGTCACACAAGCGTAGCCAACTGAACGAAATAAAATAAAATAAAAATAGCAGCATACTACTCAAACATCCACTAGTACCACACAATACACATATACAAAAACACATCCACGCTCAAATCACAATACGAGTACTCCACACTCGACCACCGCAGAAAATTCCTTTTCAAGAAAAAAAAAATCAAATACATAAATAAATAAATAAGTAAATAAATAAAATAATAAAAAAGACAAACAGGGACCACAGTAACACGTTTGCATTCGGGTCACCACCCAGCACAAAGACAGTCGTCACATCAATCGTAGGCATCTCCCAGGGAGCGCGCTGCTTCTCACACACACCAGCACCAGACCCCACGGTATCTCCCAGCAAGCTCCCAGGCAGGCACCCTTTCCACTCCAAACAACTCATGACAAATTTGATCAATGTGCCCCGGCCGTGGATCCTATGGGGGGTCCCCCTTCTTTTCCTCCATCGAAGGTTATCCCTAGTGGAGATAATCCTGTGAGTAGGATCAGAGCTGGGCGCGTTCCTCGGTGTCCTGACACATATAGAGTCATGACACCGAGGAACGCACCTAGGAACGCGCCCAGCTCTGAGTAGGATAAAAACCAGGGAAACGTGCCACATGCCCATATAGCCAGACTTGGGGTTCACGAATTATGCTGGTAACTGACCTAGACTGTGATAATACTTTCACAAAACAGACCTGACCAGAGAGGTAAACTGCCCTATATGGAATCATCACAATAGAGACATTGAGCATCTCATCTTACACTGTCCTACCTTGGCCAAACCCAGACAATACAGTGACTTATAAACCAATTGGCTTATATATCGCCAAATCACCTCATTAGCTAAATTCTTCTTCTGTCGCCTATAAAGTTATCTTATAAACCTGCACGCATCGTGTTTTTTTTTTTTTTTATCATATTCGTATCTCAAATGCGAAATAACATAATAGCGAAATGTAGCGAAACGACCGAACAATGTAGCGAAACGACCGAAACAATGTAGCGAAACGACCGAACAATGTATTGAAATGGTTGGTAGCGAACTGGCCGTTGTAACGAAACGACCAGATACCAACCAAAATGAGGTGATCTTGTCGGTTTTCTGCACCCAAATACACAAAACTTTTACGATTGTAAGATTAACCGTGAAGCGATGGCATTCCACCTGAAGATTAATATTTCTTTCAGTAAATCACTGTAGATGTCAATCTTACATTACACAATCTTAAAGCATAAATACTAGATCTGCCAAGTGAATATTTCTTACTTTCGTTGGGACAAAATTGTGTTTATAATCGGAAACTAATTAAAAAAAAATCTACGATCCTTTCTTTCTGTTCCCAGCCTTAAATCTCTCTTTTAAAGGATAATTACAATGGGGTTCCATGAGTTTACCCAGCGGCGACATTTGAGAGTTCGTTTGAGTAAAAACGACTTCGGCTACAATATTTCATTAATCTTTATATCAAACCCAGGGCCCTCACATGGGGGGGGGGGCGGCATATGGCCTAGGGGGGCAATTCTAATGTGTACATGCCGCCCACAAGGCTGACAAAATAATTATAATAAAAAGTGGTCAAAGGAGCCCTGAATATTTTACCGCACTATACGAATGTTGCCGTTAGAATAAACAGAATATGAAATATTTGTCCCTTATCCTTTCTGCAATAGGGGACATTAACAAAAAAAATAAATAAATACTTCGCAAGCACATTTAGGCATGTAAGGGCTCTTATCAAACCACGATTTCATCATATAGTATATAGCAAAGGTGAATGCTGAACTACGAAATTGTAAACCTATACGAATGTTAGACATACTGTTGGAATGTTCTTAGAGAAGTCACATTCTAGTCATTCAAATTTGAGTCGGAAGTAGGATGTGGGAAGAAAAATAGCCTTTTATCACATTTGTGATTTTACTTTTCGGCGCGAAAGTATCATTGAGAATTGAAACAATGATTATATCGATGACATAATACTAATGCTCTCTTTATTACCAATATTTCGTGTTTCTCGTTGGATCAAGGATTTTGGTCTAATTTGTTCAGAATTCATGCGGCAGTTGCCTTGATTTGAGCACCAAACTAGACGACTGCCTAGTGGCATTCGTATTTGGTCGGGACAATATTGTGGCAGCGGAAATTAACAATTATCATAATTATTTCTTTCTTCCTTTTAGGAGAAATTATTCTCTAATCATAAAAGAACGCTGCGTGACAGTGGTCCGTACGGAGAGCAGTCAGTACCTCTTACGTGGTTTACCGGGTTGCAATGCAGACATGCTTTCTTTATCCTTTTAATTTGGGTCCTCTTTTATTCACCTCCTGTGCTGCCGGATTTGACCCTCTATATCGACGGGCTATTATCATTTCATTATGTTTACCGCCTTGTGTTTCAATTCATCTTTGTGACAACCCCATTTCCCCTTTCGGTAAGGAATGAATTCACCGATGGAGTCACTTCAGCTTGATAAAATCGCCTGACGACAGGGCGAACGACACCTGTCGTCTTCTGGAAAATTCCCATAAAACCTAACCTGCCCTGAGCATTTCATCCATGTACTAAGATGAATACGACAGGCACTGAGTGATGTCTTGCTATCAGTCCCCTGAAAAAAATTGAGTCATTTATGATTTCCCGACATTTTTTTATCGTTTCCTTATTTTTTTCAAAACTTAGGCTAACCTAATCTAACCTAGTCAACCACTTTGGGTATACCCAGTCTGTCAGTTTTTATGCGTTTCCACTGAATGTGCCTTATCTCAGCAAACATTATTTAACCATGTTCCACTATCAAACGACCATTGTGCCCTTCACTGGTCGCGTCTTACATAACATGATGTGCTTAAGATCAACAGAATAGTAATTTAAAAGGCAAAAGGCTAGATAAAATTCAGTCTTGTATGATTTAGCAACGTCTGTAATGTATAATAGAATGAATCCAATTTACCTTGTTACTGACCAAAACAATTACAACTAGAAACACTAATGATCGAAATAATAAATTAAATCTATTGCACAATTATAGTTCCGTTTCTCATGTGAGACCGTCAATTATAACAACGTTTCATATGATTTTAATTTCTCTTCCTGCTGTCCTGTCGTTCATCATTGGCATTTTGGCAATCGTAACTGTCAATTTTTGTTTTAATACGCACCATGCCATTGTAAAAAGGATATTTTTGCACATAAGTAACATTGACAAAACATTTTATATATTTTAGCTCTGACATACGACGAAATAATTCCTTGTATTTTGGCCGAGACGTCAACAAACCACACCTTAACTATTTGTAATATTCTTTTGTTTATGTTTTCTCTCTCATCTTTAGAAAACCACCTCTTCAAGATGACGTGAGGTAGCAGTAATTACATGAATCAACCACATTAATCGATTACACCGAACGAATCGTGATTCATAGTTCAATTTAAAGTAGTTGCTTAGTAACAGCAAATGTAGGTTATTTTATATGCCGCATTTGGAGCAATCTGATACTCTACTGTATTACTGTTTAAGCGTTATGTCTGCTTAAGTTCCTGATATGATACACAATACACTTTTACAGTCTATCACAATCTTGTACAGATTACAGAAAGCAGAAATAAATATGACAATATTAATAGGATTCGATGTAGTATGAATCTTTATTCATGCATTAGTGCAGACGACAAAGGTGACGTTCAAGACTACCATACACCAATGTCGTATCTTTCCAACGCTGTACAAAATCTAAAACAATTAAAAACAATATCTACGTTCACATACCTGATTGACCGAAGGCACTGTTAGTTTGTCCCATCGTAGCAATGAACTCCAAAAATTAAAGGAAAAAAAAAGTATTAATAACTGATTTACAATCACTAAAGTTTGTTGCCTAGGTGCACTACCAAATATGGCTCTGCAATGTTTTTGAACAGACAGAGCCATCTGTTGACATAATCTAGAATCTGCTTTCTAAACAAACATCAGCTGGTTACATCGGTCTAACCTACTTTGAGGACAGAACTGCGCAATTTGATATTGTGTAATGGTTAAAAAGAAATCAGTATTTACAAAATTTTCGTTGGAAATATAACATTTTCTCATATTTATACTGAATTATGGTGTGGACAAGCTAAAGGCGTATGGAAACATGTTTTTGTGCTGTCATTACATAGCTGTGTGAACGGGATAAGGAAAACATCCTTGAAATGGAATTGCAATAATTGTATAGCATCGTAGTTAATTCTTGTGAAGTTTTGTTGTGCATCAACTGGCATTCCCTTTGCTTATGCGTTATGGCGGAACATCACGGTAAGTCACAATTTCTTAACCAAAGGGTACTGATATTAACTAATGGGGCCTTGAAATATTTTTGTGCAATTATAAATATGATAATGACATTTTAGGTATTGCAGTCTCAGGAATATGCTTCACGTGAGGCGTGACAATGCCAGCATTCTCATCAGCAATGGTAATTCTTGTCTCGAATTTCACTGACAGCACCACAGTGACTGTCAACGTTCTTTAGCCTTAGGGCCCTGAGAAGAAACGTAGGAGTGTTAGTGTTGTAGGAGGAGGGAAATAGTTGTCAATTGTCAGCTCCCCTTATATTAAATGACAGGAAAGTAGTTTGTCACCAGCAACCAGTCTTACTCTTGGGGACAGTATTTCACTAGAGGCAGAGGCATGAAGGTGGTAAGGGAGAAATTCAAGAAAGGTGGCAGAAAGGAGGGAGAGTAGAAATAAGTGATCATCATTCTGTTTTGAGCGAAGATCACTGGTAGAGTTCGTCTATGTGTCATCAAGGGTAAACCTCCTTTCGGCATCCCTCTATAGTCTATACCCCAATGAAAATACCATAATCATTCCCACATCCAAACCACTTGTGTGTTTTGGTACAGAAAGTGCAACTTCATATGGAAGTGAAGATGTTAAGTTCTGAAGATGGATAGCAGAGAAATGATTCAGGTACATGTCAGGCAGACCACCACTTACATATAGCGGTGCTGTTTTGGTATGTGATCTCATTTATGACGTGGTCTCAAAAATTAGGATTTTGCTTTGGTATGCGATCATAACCTAACCAACCTAACACAACATGCATTTCTTGCTTATTTGTTAAGTTTAGGCTAGGCTAGGTTAGTTTTTTTTTCTTTTCTTTTTTCTTTTCTTTTCTTTTCTTTTTTTAAACCTATTTTAGAAATACTGAGAGCACATACCAAAGCAAAATCCTAATTTTTGAGATCACCCCATAAATGAGATCGCATACCAAAACAGCAAAAAAGATATAATGAACATAGATTGCTACCATCAGGTGAGATCACATACCAAAACAAAAGCATAACTTTGAGATTGCATACCAAAATCCTAATTTTTGAGATCACGCCATAAATGAGATCACATACCAAAACAGCACCCAGATAGCTGTTGTTGGTCCATTTCCAGTAGTCATATCTAGTTTCTGGTCAATTATCTTTTTTAATCTTATTCAATTATTTTAGAATGTTATATTTTATTTTATTTTAATTATTTTACCATGAAAGTACCAAATATTACTATGCCAACTCTTCCCCTTCCTACATTCACCTGAAAAATGTATTTAGTAGAAAAAATTGTACTTTATATCCTTTGTATTTTATCATGAACACTAGGGCTATTATTGCTTGTTTATATAAATTTTCTTTATAAAATTTTTCATTAGAAGAAATAGATCTTTCAGAGTTTAAACATACATACATACATATACCAAAGGGTTTTCACCCTTACACAGGGGGTAGCCAAAAAGAAAAAGGCATAGAAACCACTCCCACCCATTCCATTCCCTACATATTCCACTCCCCTCCACCCTCCTCCCTCTCTCTTATCTTGGCACCTCATGGATGATGGGTCATCCCTGCATCCTGTCCACTGCCCTGGGTCAGAAGCAGTGTTGCTAGACACAGCACATCCACAGCAAGGCCACTTCATAAATTCGTTGACCCACCTCTCCATCCCCTCATGCAGAAAAGGAGAAGATGGGGAGAAATCCCTTTGGGCTGCATCAATTTTTTTTCTCATACATAATTCCTCACCTCCCATCCCCCACCTACTCCCCCACCCACTCCCCCAGATGCATCACAGCATCATCCATACACAACCCTTCTCCGTTCACCCCTATCTTCTGTCCTCTCCCATTCTTCCTCAACAAACATTCCTCTCTTTTGTAATGCCCCTTTTGCCCCATCCATCCATCTCATCCTTGGATGCCCCCTCATATTCACTCCTTCCGCCTCTGCATTCCACACCTCTTTTACTAATCTTTTTTCACTCATTCTTTCCATGTATCCAAACCATCCTAATACTGTTTCATCAACCCTATCTCCCAGCTCCCTTTCCACCCCTGTTCTCCTCTTCACCTCCTCATTTCTCACTCTAGCCTAGTAACCACTATCATACTTCTCAGATATTTCATCTCGCATTCAAACTCCCTCTTTCTTCCTCTCTTATGTTCCATGTTTCTGCCCCGTACAATGTTGTTGGCACAATCACTCCTTCATATAACCTCTTCTTAGCATCCATTCCCAGATGTCTATTTCTCATTACACTTTTTAATCCACCAAGGCATTTACTCGCTTCTCTCAATCTACATTCTACCTCCACCCCCACTCCACCTTTTCCTGCCACATTCACACCCAAGTATCTAAAAATATCCACTTCCTCCAGTCTCTCACCCTTAATGCTCACTTCCAGCCTGCTGTCACTCTCTCCCCTTGTACATCTCATCACCTTACTTTTGCCCACATTTATCTTCAGCTTCCTTCTTTCACACACCTTCTCAAACTCTGTCACTAACTTCCTCAATCCATCCTCTGATCTTGCTACAAGCGCAGTGTCGTCAGCAAACAACAACTGGCTTATTTCCCACTTTTCTCCATTTTCTTTAACCATCTCCAACCCCTGACTCACTACCCTTGCAGTCACCTCTCGCACCACCCCATCCATGTATAGATTGAACAGCCAGGGTGACATAACACATCCCTGACGAAGCCCCACCTTTACCTCAAACCATTCACTCTCTCCATTTCTAATCCTAACACAAGCACTACTACTCTCGTAAAAACTCTTGACTGCTCTTAACAGCTTTCCTCCTATCCCATATATCTGCAGTACCTCCCACAGTGCCTTCCTGTCTACCCTGTCGTAAGCCTTTTCCAGATCCATAGAAGCCCAAAAAACATCCTTACCTTTTCCTATAGCTTTCTCACATATCTGTCTTACCACAAAAATCTGATCTACACAACCCCTACCTGTCCTAAAACCACACTGTTCCTCACCAATTACTCCCTCTGTTCCTCTCCTAATCCTCTCAATCAAGACCCTCCCATAAGCCTTCCCAACTACACTCAACAAGCTGATCCCTCTGAAACTACTACGCTCACACTTGTCCCCTTTCCCTTGTAAAGCGGAACTATGCAGGCACTCCTCCAGTCCTCAGGCACTCTACCCTCTCTTAACACATTAACCGCGTAGTGGGCCACCCGTTTACCGAGCAGATGTTTCACTTGTTGCGTATTGGTACATCTGTGGCCCGAATATTACCTTCTAAAAAGTATCACAAACATGAGTATGTAAACAATTTGTGCATATTTTTTTTTATTTATTATGACTGGTTGGTGAGGTTATTTAATGTCTGCTGGAGAGAGGGTAGAGTACCGGAGGACTGGAGGAGTGCCTGTATAGTTCCTCTTTACAAGGGAAAAGGGGACAAGTGTGAATGTAGTAGTTTCAGAGGGATTAGCTTGTTAAGTGTAGTTGGGAAGGCTTAGGGAGGATCTTGATTGAGAGGATTAGGAGAGGAACAAAAGGAGTAATTGGTGAGGAACAGTGTGGATTTAGGACAGGTAGAGGTTGTGTAGATCAGATCTTTGTGGTAAGACAGATATGTGAGAAAGCTATAGGAAAGGGGAAGGATGTTTTTTGGGCTTTTATGGATCTGGAAAAGGCTTATGATAGGGTAGACAGAAAGGCACTGTGGGAGGTTATGCAGATTTATGGGATAGGAGGAAAGCTTTTGGGAGCTGTCAAGAGTTTTTATGAGAGTAGTAGAGCTTGTATCAGGATTGGAAATGGAGAGAGTGAGTGGTTTGAGGTAAAGGTGGGACTTCGTCAAGGATGCGTTATGTCGCCCTGGCTGTTCAACTTATACATGGATGGGGTGGTGCGAGAGGTGAATGCAAGGGTAGTGGGTCAGGGATTGGAGATGGTTAAAGAAAATGGAGAAAAATGGGAGGTGAGCCAGCTGTTGTTTGCGGACGACACTGCGCTTGTGGCAGGATCGGAGGAGGGATTGAGGAAGCTGGTGGCAGAGTTTGGGAGAGTATGTGATAGAAGAAAGCTAAAGATAAATGTGGGTAAAAGTAAGGTGATGAGATGTACAAGGGGTGAAAGTGGCAGTAGACTGGAAGAGAACATTAAGGGAGAGCAACTGGAGGAAGTGGATAGTTTTAGATACTAGGGTGCAAGTGTAGCAGGAAAAGGTGGAGTGAAGGTGGAGGTAGAATGTAGATTGAGAGAAGCGAGTAAATGCCTTGGTGGATTAAAGAGTGTAATGAGGAATAGACATTTAGGAATGGATGCGAAGAGGAGACTGTATGAAGGAGTGATTGTGCCAACAGCACTGTATGGGGCAGAAACGTGGAACATAAGAGAAGAAGAGAGAAGGAGTTTGAATGTGTTTGAGATGAGGTGTCTGAGAAGTATGGTGGGGGTTACTAGGCTGGATAGAGTGAGAAATGAGGAGGTGAGGAGGAGAACAGGGGTGAAAAAGGAGCTGGGAGATAGGGTTGATGAAAGAATATTAGGATGGTTTGGACACATGGAAAGAATGAGTGAAGAAAGACTAGTAAAAGAGGTATGGAAGGCAGATGTGGAGGGAGTGAACATGAGGGGACGTCCTAGGATGAGGTGGATGGATGGGGTGAAGGGGGCTTTGGGGAAAAGGGGAATGTCTGTTAAGGAAGGGAGAGGACGGAAGACAGAGGTGAGTGGAGAATGGTTGTATATGGATGATGTTGTGATTGCAGGAGGAGGAATGGGCGGGGGGGGGGGGGGTGCGGTAGTATGTGTGAGCAAATTTTGACGCAGCCCGAAGGGATTTCTCCCCGTCCCCTCCTTATATGCAAGGGGGGACGGAGAGGGGGGGTCGCCAATTAAATGAAGCGGCCTTGCTGTGGATGTGCTGTGTCTTGCGACACTGCTTCTGACCCAGGGCGGTGGGCAAGGTGCAGGGATGACCCGTCATCCAGGAGGTGCTCAGATGAGAGGGAGGGTGGGAGGGGTGTGGAGTGTATTTAGGGATGAAATGGGTGGGAGTGTTTTTATGCCTTTCCCTTTTTGGCTACCTCCCTTGCAAGGGGGAAAAAGCCTTGGTATATGTATGTATGACTGCAGATGCATTGCTATGGTACTGGAAAATAAAATGAAAATAATAAGACAGTAAGTTTATTTGTTGAAAAGAAAAAAATTTAATCTGAAATACAAGTAATGTTTTTTTTAACAAAATATTGATCATTTATTTATAACACTAGTCATGTTTTTCATTGAAACATGAAATGCAAAGGTGTGGTTGACCCTCACACTCATTGCAATAGGTGGTTACTCTCCTAGCCTTGTTTGTGGCCACCTTGTATCCCTCACAAAGTGAGATTTTTTCATAGCATCCTCTGCATCACTTCCTTGTGTTTTTCTTTGGACCATGTGCTTCCTGTAAGGTATGGTCTTTTCTTGCACCCGATATATCAGAGGTCCTCTTCCCTGGTTTTCTTATTTCCCCAGGAATGTTTTTAGTAAGAGAGAGGATTACAGATTCTGTAAAGGTTCTCAGACATACTTGTTTTGCTGAAAAGTATTTATTGTAAAGAATTTGAGCATTTGTCACTGATGTCCCAGCAATCATTTCCATCGCCAGCTTCTTGTACCACTTCTTTGATTTTTGGAGTGGTGAGTAGTAGGAATTGAGTTGATCAGCAACATCAACACCTTTTTTAGCCTAATTGTACTCAATGACACTTTCAGGTTTTACAATCTCTTCTCCTTTTCTGTTTTTATTTCCACTTGGAACTAAGTCACCACCCTGCTCAGGTACTGTTGATAGTGTCAAGACATCTCTCTTATCTTTCCATTTGTATAACTTCACACCTTGTCTGTTTTCTGCTGCTTTCATTTCTCCCACCCTCAACTTTGCTTTTACTACTTCTTGGCACAAATATTTCTTATTTGTTCTTACAGTTCCACAAATGTAGGTCTTCTTGGCCAACAAGTACTCTGCCAGGGTTGTTGAGGTGTAGTAGTTGTCAGTGTATATAGTGCATCCTATACCTAACAATTCATTACATAATTTCACCACACGTGATTCAGTTGAATTTAGGTCAGCAATCTTGTCACTCATCCCTACATGAACCTCTAAATTCCATGTATATCCCTCAGGTGTGCAAACTTTGTACACTTTCATTCCATATTTGTGAGCTTTTCCTGGAATGTACTGTTTTATGCCTAATCTCCCTCTAAATGGCACCATGCTCTCGTCAACAACAAGTTTGGAGCCAGGTTTGTACACATCTTTAGTATTGTTAACAAGTAGCTCAATCAGTGATCTGACCTTATACAACTTATCATGAGAATTTACATGACATCTGTTGTCTATAAAATGCAAAAATTTGTAGAGAAGCTCAAATCTTTCCCTTGACATTAGCTTTGGTACAAAGGGATCATCATATAACACACTTTTATACCAGTAGAGTTGAATTTCAGGCTTTACAGTTAATCTCATGTACATCACAATACAAAAAAAAATCTTTATCTCTTGTCTGTTGGTAGGTTTCCATAACATCAGTCGTGACCTTCGTGTTACTGTTGCAGCATCAATTACTTGTTTCTTGAACAATTATATCAATGATATCATCAGATACAAAGAGACCATATACATCAATAGGCAGTACCTCAGTTTCGTCACCTGTGTTACTGATAGTGACTCTCATTTCTTCCTTGCCAGTAAAGGTATGCATGTGTTGTTTTGAGGACACAGACAACCATTCACATTGTGTGTTGTTACTGTTGTTTTTTCCATTTCTCCTAGAGTTTGGTGGCTGAACAGGTTCATCTTGATCTGCACCTGTTTCAGATTCACTTTCGTCAGAGAAATTATCATCTGAATCATCTGAATTACTGACAACAAAGTCAGAATCGTCAGAATCATCAGATGAAGTATGTGATTGTTCTCCATAAAAGTAAGACGTCTCCATGTCTGTTTAGAGTGAAAAATTGATCAATACTAACCCAAATATACATCATAAAACAACATCAAATAGGAGAAAATGGATATATATATAAATCATATGCTATAACTCATGCCTGGTACACTGGTGTACCAATACGTGTTAGAAGGGGAAAAAATTGCTGGTCCGCGATTCGGTATATATTTGTACCATGGGTTTTTATGCTCTACACTACAGGCCACGCTCTCAGAATGATACATACCTTCTCACTCTGCAAAAGTCCAACGGACACTGGAGTGGCCGTGTTATAAATGTGACGCAGTGTGGGCAAGTGTACTGAGTTGCCAGACGCGGCTAACGTGTTAAACAAACATAAAGTAACCTCACCAGCCAGTCCACCATCACTGTACCTCCTTTCTTCAGACATTCTGCATGGCATCCATCCAACCCCAGTGCCTTACCTTCTTTCATTATCTTAACAGCTGCTTTCACTTCATCTTTCCCTATTTCTCCTCCATTTTCCTCACTCATCATGATCATTTTCTTGGCGCTTCCCACTGCAACTACCTTTCCCTCCCTATCCTCCTTCACATTTAGCAACTCCCTAAAATACTGTGCCCACCTTCCTCTCACTGCCTTCTCTTTCATTATAGCAACTCCCTAAAATATTGTGCCCACCTTCCTCTCACTGCCTTCTCTTTCATTATCATGGCTCCATCTGCACCTTTTACCTTTTCTTCTCTACTTGATTCGCCTCCTCTTCCTCTTTTAATTTCTCTCCAAAACATCTTTATATTACTTTCAAAATTTTCTGTCATACTCTCACCCCATTTCACATCTGCTCTCCTCTTTGTTTCCTTTATCTTATGCTTAACTTCCCTTCTCTTTACTTTGTACCTCTCATACGATTCCCTCGTCCTAATTTGTAGCCAATCTATGAATGCCTATTTCTTCTCCTCTACACCCTTCTTTGCTTCCTCATCCCACCACTCACAACCCTTCCCTCTATTTCCCCCCTCCTTGTTCCACACACCATCTTTGCACACCTTATGACTCCCTCCTTGAACCATCCCCATTCCTCCTCCACTCCTAGTTATACTCTATCTTTCACTCCTCCCACTCCTCTCTCAGCTTCTTTTTATACTCATTCTCCTTTTCTTTCTCATTTAAGCAGTTCACTCTAAGTACCACCCTACCTTGTGCCCTTTTCCTCTTTCTCTATCTATTCTCCACTCTCAATTTACCTTCCACCAGAAGATGATCTGATATTCCCCCACTCTCACCCCTTAGAACATGTACATCCTTAACTCTTCCTACCATACTCCTGGTCACCACTATATAGTCCATTAATGCTCTATATGCCACCCTTCCATCCACCACCCTATCCCATGTGTACTTATGCTTGACTTTCTTCCTAAACACTGTATTTGCTATCATCAACTCTCTTTCAAGACACATCTCCACCATCAATTCTCCACTACGATTTTTACCTGGAACTCCATACTTCCCAATCACTCCGTCTATTGGTTCGTTTCCTACCCTAACATTAAGGTCTCCCAATACAATTACATTGACATTTCTCCCTAATCCCTCTATGCACTCATTTACATCTACCCTAAAAGCCTCGCTTTCCTCTATGTTCTTCTCACTACCAGGCCCATACACACTTACAAAAACCCACATCTCCCTTCCCAGCTTCACCTTCATCCACATCAACCTTGATGAAACCTCCTTCCACTCCACTACATGGTTACTTATCTCTTCACTTACTAGTATAGCCACCCCTTCTCTCCCTCGTCCCCTCTTCATTCCTGAGTACCTCCCAGCTACACTCCCAAACTCACAGTTGCCCTTCCCTTTCATCTTAGTTTCACTCAAAGCCAGCACATCCATCTTTCTTCTCGCAAACATTACAAAGGATTACAAAGGCGGAGCATACCGACAGGAGACCTTTTGATCCATATCTAGGTCGGATGCGAAAAAAAAAATCATATTAATAATAAAATAATAAATAAAAACTATAATAATGTAAATAACAAATAAAATACATAAATAAATGCATAGGTATAGTTAAAATAATAAACAGGTAAATAGTAAATAATAAATTAACATATAACTAATAATAAATGAAAATCAGACAGACAAATGATAACAAAACAAAAACAAATAATATAAGATAAATTATAATCATTACAGCATCTTACTTAAGTATTTATCTAAATGATTCTTAAAGCTTCGAACTGAACTACATTGCACTACCTGTGCAGGAAGTTTATTCCATTCATTAACTACACGGTTGGCAAAGTTGTTTCTACCTACTTCCAAATTGAATCTATTTCCGGACAGTTTGAGACCATTGTTTCTTGTCGGATTCTCATTCAATGTGAAAATTTTGTCACTTTTGATGTTGTCAATTCCCTTTAAAATCTTAAAGACCTGTATCAAGTCACCTCTGAGTCTACGCTGTTTTAGGGAAAACAGATTCATGTGCTTTAGTCGATTTTCGTATGATTTATTTTTGATATTTGGAATCAGTTTTGTGGCTCGCCGTTGTACTTTTTCCAGTCTGTCAATGTCTTTAATGAGATTCGGTGACCATACGGAAACAGCATATTCCAAATGTGGACGAACTAACGATTTATATAGCTTGTTAATGAGTGATGGACTTTTGAAATCAAAAGATCGCGCAATCAGTCCTAGAATCTTATTCGCTTTCTCAGAGGCTGTAATACACTGCTTGGATGATTTGAGGTCGTTACTGATAATTACGCCGAGATCTTTTTCACTATCCACTTTTGTTAACGAATTTCCAAATAACTTGTAATCGTACTTACTGTAATTTTTACCTATGTGCATTACCTTGCATTTACTTGTGTTAAATTTCATTAGCCACTTTTCAGACCATTGCTGTAATTTATCTAAATCTTCTTGAATATCTAATTGGTTTGAGTGATCATTTGCCACTCTGCACAGTTTTGTATCATCAGCAAATTTGGAAACAGTAGATTTAGTCCATGGTCTATATCATTTATGTATACTATGAATAGAAGTGGCCCAAGAACGGAACCCTGAGGAACTCCACTTGCAACACTTTTCCATTCAGAAGTTTTTTCCATTTAAAACAACTCTCTGCCTATCTCTTCCCTTTCATTCTCATCTGTACCACATCCACGCACATTAAAAGACCCAAACCTTAGGGTACTGGTTGGAAAACTCCTAGACCCTCTTATGCCTTTACTTTTTTTAGGAATGTTTCCTTTGGGGCTACAGGTAGTAGGATTCCTTATTCCATCCCCTGTCCGGTTTTTTGTCGCCTTTTACAACTCAAGTGGAAAGACTTGGTGGTAGCATTCTCTTCCCCCACCACAGGGTAGGCAAAAAAAAGGAAATGAATATTCAGAGAAATGGTACAGGACAGTGATAAGGGGTTGGGGGACAGCATAATAGAGGGACAGTCGAAGTATAAAAGTGTCATCATTTCTCTATGAACACAGTTTTCCTCTATTACAGACAAAATGATGTGTGGCTCTGGTCTGTAGGGGTGCCTCATATAGACACCTAAAGTATCAACTGCATGCTACTCTGCCAAAATAACATGCAGCCAATACCCCAGATGGGAGTTTAAAGGAAGAAAATAAAGAATTTGTGAAGTTTTGTCTCATCCACTCACTTGTGTTGTAATATAGATGCAAAAAATATATGAATTGCTGTGTGAGCAGGTGAGATGAAACTTCACAAATACCAAGATTGAGAATGCTTGCATGTGAGAAAATTAAATATACTAGTACCTTCTTACTTTCTGATTTGTGTGATCTTTTCCACTAATACTCTTCCACTCTTCCTTTGATGTCAGATGTTTCATATCATATTTTGGCTTAAATATTAGGTTATTGTTATTTATTTGTGGGAATTTTTGAGAAGTAAAGAATCAAACTGTCTTAGATGCAGTCATCACATAGAGGACATTGAGCACCTCATCCTACACAGCCACACACTGTCTGTCCCTAGACAACAATATTTCTTTTCTGAGTGACCTGTGGGCCTGTTCAGTGGCTTTTACCAGTTATCTGGGAGCCAAGGGCCTTCTGCAAGAGAGACATGAGGCAACCAATTGATTAATTCTAAAAATTGAATTTTTTTATATCCAGGAAAGGAGAGCAATACCAGTTATAGGATGATGAATTTATGCTAAATGTGTTTTATTGCCTAGTCCTTTCCTGCACTTGATTAAGTGAGTCAATGCTTTTTATTTATGTATATTATTATTATCAATATATATATATATATATATATATATATATATATATATGTGTATATATATGTATAATATGTATAGACATTCTGACAGGTTGAAGTGGGTGGGAAGAGGAAAGACTGGAGTCTTGATCAGAGTTTATTCTTGACTAGTTTCGCTACAAGCTTTTTCAAAAGCTTGTAGTGAAACTGGTCAAGAATAAATTCAGAAAACTCAGCTGTCATTATGCAGAGAATTTATTTGTGTAATTTTTTTTTTCTATGAATATCTATTTGTAGATATTTTTCATAACTTCATAATTTCTTTAAAACTCATTGTGATTTTTTTTCAGCTGAGAGAAAACTCAACTGTCATTATGCAGAAAATTGATTTCATTTGTACAATTTTTTCTTTTTTGCTATGAATATCTATTTGTAGATAGTTTTCATAACTTCATAATTTCCTTAAAACTCATTGTGATAATTTTTTTTCTTCTTTTTTCTATTCTAGTGGGACCAAGAGCATTTCCTTTGCATGAAGCTGTGGCTCATGGAGATTTTGCTGAGGTGAAGAGACTTATTGCCAGTGGCTTTGATATCAATCAGTTCCACTATGATAGAGTTACCCCTTTACATGTGGCAAGTCTTGCAGGGAAAATGGACATTGTTCGCTACTTAGTAGAAAATGGAGCATTGGTGAGATATAGCTCTGACATGACAGTATTTCCATATCTGTTATATAGCTAGTTAGTTTAATGATACAGAATATTTTTTCTTCATTTCTTAAACTTTTCAATAGTATCTAATTATTGTGTCATCCTTGCAAATTTTATATATTGTATTTTTATATCTGTGTATATACTGCCACACGAAGTGATTTTGACTGGTTGTGTAAAGTTGACACTGTCAATTATTTTTAAAAGAAAACAGATGCCAAAAAAGTTTGGTCAACTTTACACCACCAGTTAAAATTACCCAGTGTGATGATATATTTGCTAATAAAACCAAACCAAATCAAACGATTCACTAGATCGCTAATTTCTTTGCAAGTCTATTTAATGAACATAACTTTTGCAGGTAAATGCGAACAGCATTGACAACAGCACACCTCTTTGTGATGCTTGTGCTGGAGGTTCTGTAGAAGTTGTACAGTACCTCTTGGATTGCGGAGCACAGGTCAACCCTCCTCTCTTGCTCTCCACACCCCTTCATGAGGCTGCACTGCGAGGTAAGGATATCTTCCTTTTATAATGATGATGATGATATGGTTTAATGTCACAAACTCCCCCCTGTCGGAAGGCTAGGACAGTGCCCCTCACAGAGGACTTTGTAGCATGGAATTTAATGAACCATGCCATTGGTTCAACTTTGCTGGTGGTAGGATTCGAACCGCCATCCCCTCGACCTTTGCTGCAAGTAATGATGGCCTAACCTGCTCAGACAGTGAAATAAAAATCAGTCAGTCCATTACCCCTAGGAAGTTCAATGGAATGCATATGTGTAACAAGTTGGATGAAAATATAATTCAGACCAAAATCATAAATTGATTTAAGGCAAAGTTTGAGAAGTGGACACAAAGAGATGTGATCTCATGAGCACAGCTCCAACCATGGAAGATATGGGAAAAACATGAGATGCAAAAGGTAGAAGAAATTACCTCTATGATAAAGGGAAATGACATCAATGTGAGTTATCAGATTGACAGTGTTTTTAGGTGAGATCACTACAAGAGGAATGGCTCATGTTCAATTAGAATTAGGGTTTGAGTCACGAGCCATAACTGGTTTCAAGATGAGTGGCAGGAATAATTCTCGCTAACATTAGTTTGGCTGGACCATTATATTCAAATCATAATTTGGGTTGGATGAAGCCTGAGTATTTTAGAATGATAATGTACACTAGGGCTGTTTTTCAATAGAAACTCGTAAGAACATTGTTCCTTTACAGGCAACACTCCAGTGGTTGCTTTACTAGTCGATGCAGGGGCTCGTTTGACTGCCAGTGATCTTCATTATGGAACACCACTCCATGCAGTATGCTCCCGTAATAACCCATCTGTGAAATGTATACAAATTCTTTTGCAGGCAGGTAAGATAATAGTATTAAGAGGTACTATGAATGAATTATAATTATAGGTTTTTGACACAGGGCCAAGTGCCGGAGGAGTATCATGTATGGAGCAGAAGAGACAATCTCCCTTCATTCACTTGTAATTTTTCATACTCTCTCCTGCTCAAAAGATGTTTCTTGTGCACTTAGGACCCCCATTACCCCATCCAGGCACTTCTTTCCTGATTTTTCTCATAAGTTTATTTGATCTGTTTTTGCTGCCCACATTCTTCTGAGTTTTTCTTCACTTGTACGTTTCATATGCTTGAACCACCTCATTACTCTGATTGACCTTATCTGACAGCTCTCTTTCCAACCCCTATTTCCTCATCCATTTTTCTTGTATGGTCCCTCCATGTACCATTGACTGTACTTCTCAAACAGATCACATCATATACATTCAAGCTCTTTCTTTCTGCCTCCCTTCAATTTCTAGTCTGCTCCATAGAGTGCTGTGTGTACAGTTGTTCTGTACAAGCTGTCTTTCCATTCCTCTATAGCAGCGTTTGGGTGCCTGCACATGAGCAACATTTTATTGCTGGTTGTCACAACAAAATATTGTCACAATTAAAAAATTGTCGCAACGATAAGTTGTCGGTAAAGTACACCCGTACACGAGCCATGCGATGGCGGCAACTATTGTTTATAGTGCCATTATAGACATACATACATACACAAGAACATACATACATAAGAACACATACTGTACATATGAACATACAGGTAAACGTCGACTTACGATGGCCGCGACTTACGATTGTTCGACTTTACGATGACGACGACGACGATATGATAATTTAACCCCTTCCATACGGTGCCGCACACGTAGGCGTCATGAGGAGCAAGTGGATTCACGACGCTGCCATATCGGCGTCTTGATTATATTTATTGTAGTCGCCCGTGTTTTTACATTCTCTCAAATGATTCATTCTCTGTGGTTTTCAAAATTCGCGGGTGAAAGAGAGAACGATCGATATAAGCGGTGACTATATTTTATGATGCGAGTATTATTACGTCACGTCGTACGGCTGGCATTGGCTGCTGCTGCCCGCGAGATTTTAGTTCCGTACTGAAAATACATATTATAGTGTTTGAATATGGTAAAAAAGGATAAAGATAATTAAATAAACTACTGTACATGTTTAATAGGCTATATTCAGTATCTCTGGTGGTTAATATACAGGTAGGCTAGGTACAGTGACCACGGAACAGAGTGGGGATCGACTTACGATGAGATCGTCTTACGATGGCTCTATCGAAACCTAATGCCATCGTAAGTCGACGTTTACCTGTACATCCATAAGAACATACACATATATACATACATATGAACATACATACATACATAAGAACATACATACATACATAAGAGCATACATTCAGGCAGACAGGTAAGCAGGCAGATGCATTGACCTTCCAGACAATAGTTAACGTTTTCCTTTCAAATAAATACAATATGTTTTTTACCTTTCTCCTTTTTATTCTCGGGGGAGAGAGTATTCCAATCGCTCACCACAGCCTCGCACACCTCACTCCACAACTTTTCTTTTATATTCTTATCGCTGTATTCCTTTAGTTGGAAATCATAAAGAGGTGGTTTCTTCTCTACCTCTGTTATGAGTGTTTCGCAGTCAAATAACTCTTTTATTACAGACATGATGCAGTACCAGGTCCTCTCACCACTGCAATATGAAAGACACCAAGGCAGCATCAGGCTGGATGGCGGCAACGAAAAGTTGTTTGTGTGCGAGCTCCCATTTGAAATAACGTTTTCTATCGCCTGCCACAGTTGCCGACAATAATTGTGTTGTCGAAGAAATTGATCCGATCGCAACTACTTCACAATTTTTTGTTGTCGCCTCAGGATTGGTTACAAAATAGGATGAGGGAGTCATATGAGAGGTACAAAGAAAAGAAAAGAGAAGTAAAGCAAAAGGTAAAGGAGACAAAGAGGAGAGCAGATGTGAAATGGGGTAAGAGTATGACAGAAAATTTTGAAAGTAATAAAAAGATGTTTTGGAAAGAAATTAAGAGAGGAAGAGGAGGCGAATCAAGTAGAGAAGAAAAGGTAAAAGGTGCAGATGGAGAGATGATAATGGAAGAGAAGGCAGTAAGGGGAAGATGGGCAGAATATTTTAGGGAGTTGCTAAATGTGAAGGAGGATAGGGAGGGAAAGATAGCTGCAGTGGGAAATGCGAAGAAAATGATCATGATGAGTGAGGAGAATGGAGGAGAAATAAGGAAGGATGAGGTGAAGGCATTTGTTAAGATGATGAAAGCAGGTAAGGCACCTGGCCTGGATGGATGCCATGCAGAATGTCTGAAAAAGGGAGGTACAGTGATGGTGGACTGGCTGGTGAGGTTATTTAATGTTTGCTGGAGAGAGGGTAGAGTGCCGGAGGACTGGAGGAGTGCCTGTATAGTTCCTCTTTACAAGAGAAAAGGGGACAAGTGTGAATGTAGTAGTTTTTGAGGGATTAGCTTGTTAAGTGTAGTTGGGAAGGCTTATGGGAGGATCTTGATTGAGAGGATTAGGAGAGGAACAGAAGGAGAAATTGGTGAGGAACAGTGTGGGTTTAGGACAGGTAGAGGTTGTGTAGATCAGATCTTTGTGGTAAGACAAATATGTGAGAAAGCTATAGGAAAGGGGGCGGATGTTTTTTGGGCTTCTATGGATCTGGAAAAGGCTTATGATAGGGTAGACAGGAAGGCACTGTGGGAGGTTATGCAGATATACGGGATAGGAGGAAAGCTTCTGGGAGCTGTCAAGAGTTTTTATGAGAGTAGTAGAGCTTGTGTCAGGATTGGAAATGGAGAGAGTGAGTGGTTCGAGGTAAAGGTGGGACTTCGTCAAGGATGCGTTATATCGCCCTGGCTGTTCAATCAATACATGGATGGGGTGGTGCGAGAGGTAAATGCAAGGGTAGTGGGCAAGGGATTGGAGATGGTTAAAGAAAATGGAGAAAAGTGGGAGGTGAGCCAGCTGTTGTTTGCGGACGACACTGCGCTTGTGGCAGGATCGGAGGATGGACTGTGGAAGTTGGTGGCAGAGTTTGGGAGAGTATGTGATAGAAGAAAGCTTAAGATAAATGTGGGTAAAAGTAAGGTGATGAGATGTACAAGGGGTGAAAGTGGCAGTAGACTGGAAGTGAGCATTAAGGGAGAGCAACTGGAGGAAGTGGATAGTTTTAGATACTTGGGTGCAAATGTGGCAGGAAAAGGTGGAGTGAAGGTGGAGGTAGAATGTAGATTGAGAGAAGCGAGTAAATGCCTTGGTGGATTAAAGAGTGTAATGAGGAATAGACATTTGGGAATGGATGATAAGAGGAGACTGTATGAAGGAGTGATTGTGCCAACAGCACTGTATGGGGCAGAAACATGGAACATAAGAGAAGAAGAGAGAAGGAGTTTGAATGTGTTTGAGATGAGGTGTCTGAGAAGTATGATGGGGGTTACTAGGCTAGATAAAGTGAGAAATTAGGAGGTGAGGAGGAGAACAGGGGTGGAAAAGGAGCTGGGAGATAGGGTTGATGAAAGAATATTAGGATGGTTTGGACACATGGAAAGAATGAGTGAAGAAAGACTAGTAAAAGAGGTATGGAAGGCAGATGTGGAGGGAGTGAACATGAGGGGATGTCCTAGGATGAGGTGGATGGATGGGGTGAAGGGGGCTTTGGGGAAGAGGGGAATGTCTGTTGAGGAAGGACGGGAGAGGACAGAAGACAGGGGTGAATGGAGAATGGTTGTATATGGATGATGTTGTGATTGCATGAGGTGGAATGGGCGGTGAGGTAGTATGTGTGAGCAAAATTTGATGCAGCCCGAAGGGATTTCGCCCCGTCCTCTCCTTTTATGCAATGGGGGGACGGAGAGGGGGGGTCGCCAATTTAATGAAGCGGCCTTGCTGTGGATGTGCTGTGTCTTGTGACACTGCTTCTGACCCAGGGCAGTGGACAAGGTGCAGGGATGACCCGTCATCCAGGAGGTGCTCAGATAAGAGGGAGGGTGGAGGGGTGTGGAGTGTATTCAGGGATGGAATGGGTGGAAATGATTTTATGCCTTTCTCTTTTTGGCTACCTCCCTTGTAAGGGGGAAAAAGCCTTGGTATATGTATGTATGTATGCATGCCTCAGGAAAAATTGTCCATGTGCGGGCACCCATAGAGATGTGTGCGTTCTATTTTTGACAATTTTTTTGTTGTGACAACTAGCAACAAAATGTTGCTCATGTGCTGGCACCCTTTCTCAACCTTTTTACCCTTGTGTAACCTTTAGAATAAATTGCATGTCTCAAGGAACCCCTCACAAAAAAAAATACATATACCATATCTTTCTCATTTTATTTTCATTGTAATAATAGGTTAGATAGGATGATGTCTATATTACATTATTACAATAACCAAGAATATGTCGTGCATGTTTAATTATATTATGTATATGAAATTAAATAAAAAATCAAAAGTGCATTAGCTTATCTCACTTGTTCTCGCAGAACCCTTAGGGACCTTTTGCGGAACCTTAGGGTTCTGGGGAACCCTGGTTGAGAAAAGCTGCTCTATAGGAACCTATTTCTCATAACATTTTTCATTCCACTCAAGAGATCTCTCTGGCCTAGTCAAGAGACAAAGTTCTATTTACTTCCACATGAAGGTGAGTTGATGGGTTCTGAACATGAGCAATGGAGAGAGAATTTTCAGATAGGGAATCATACATACATACATACATATACCAAGGCTTTTTCCCCCTTACAAGGGAGGTAGCCAAAAAGGAAAAGGCATAAAATCATTCCCACCCATTCCATCCCTGAATACACTCCACACCCCTCCACCCTCCCTCTTATCTTAGCACCTCCTGGATGACGGGTCATCCCTGCATCATGTGGAAAAAATTAAAATGGAAATGTGGATGACGAGAGCTTCAGAAGAGGACCTAGAATGAGGTAAATGGATGGGGTAAAAACAACTTAGGATGCACAAGGAGTGTCTAGAGCAGGTTAAAGAGTGTGAAAGATAGAAATGAATAGAGAAAGGTTGTGAATAGATGAAAAGATAACACATCCTGAATTTTTTTCCTATCAGATCCATAAAGAAATTTAAATGGATGGGGAGAGGGTTGTCATGTAATGAAGTGGTAGAAGTAAACCAGCTATGGCTTTTGGGGCCCTGCTGTGGAGGTGATGTGTCTTGCTGGATTGCCTTCAACCCAAGCAGTGTGTCAGGGTATAGGGATAACTCTTCAACTTTGAGGTGTTGAGATGTGAGTGGTTTAAGTGGGGTGTAACATTTATATATAAAATCTAGTGTGTTTGTTCTTTCACTCAGCGGCCTTCCCTATAAGAAGGAAAATATCTTAAGTATATATGTATGTATACAATTTTACCATTTTGATTTATTTTTCAGGAGCACATGCGAATGCACTTAAGACTCACCGCACACCTTTACATCTTATAGCCATGAACAGCAACAGTGTAGATGCAGCGAGTGTTCTTTTGGAATATGGTGCCAACATTTACCTGAAGGATGGGTGAGTACAGATGCAGATTTATTCCATTCCTCATGCATCTACAGCGGGTTCCTGTGACTCAAGTATGAGATGATCATTGTCTCATCTTTTGTAAAAGACCCGTTGTTCAATACAGGTGACCCTAGGGAGATTTTTATCTCATAACTAAGTTAAATTCCACACTACAAAGCCCTCTGTGAGGGGCACCGTCCTAGCCTCCCGATAGGGGGAGTGTGTGACGTTAAACCATAAAAAAAAAAATAGTTCTCATAGTCACAAAGACACTCAAGCCTACTCAGTAATGTCAAGGTGTCAGCTCTTACCTGCGTCATTATTCCTTTATAAATATTCCTGGCTGGAAGGAAACCATAAATTGGAAATCTAAGATTATGATAATGCTGAAATGCCTTCAACCTAAGCACTGGGTCAGTATTTGTATTTCATTAGCAGTAACTGGTTCTTCTGTCCTTGGGGGACAGTATTGCAATGAAAAGGTGGAATCAAAGAGGTGATACAGAAGAAATTTATGGAGAGATAGTAGAAGCTAAAAGTGATCACCATTCTTTTAGAGTGGAGACTAGTCTTCAGTCATAAAAAGTTACTGAGTAATTTGGTCACTAAATGATGTCACTAAAGTCCTTAACCGTTTGCATACAATGACAAAAGAAATAAATGAATGGAATAAACTTAGTAACCATGTAGTAAGCGCTGAAACTATCAGTTGTTTTAAGAAACGATTAGACAACTTTATGGATGGGGATGGCAGGTGGTGATGGATACAGAGCTGCCTAGTGTAGGCCTTATGGTCTCTTGCAGTCTCCTTCATTCTTATGTTCTTATGACACCTAGATAGGTGTCATGAGGTGCGAGTAAGTACATGAGGATGCCAGCATTGGCTTCTTGATTATATTTATTTTGTAATTGTAGCTGAGTGACCCTTTTATTCTGTGAACAGGCTTGGTCACTTTTTTGGTGGTTACAAACATTCTAGGTGAAATAAAACGAGTATAACAACTGTAACTTTATATTTCATAATACGCGTATTGTGATGCATCATTGTATGTCAGGCAGCCAATGTAACGTGAATATTTAACTTGTATTTAAGAGGTTAAAATACTGATTACATAAAACATGCAGTCAGTAACCCATACTGGATGGCAGAGGAAAAGGGATGAACCTTTAGCTGTGAGGAACTGAGAGTGGAGGTGGTGGCAATGGATGGGTATTCGTGTGTGTGAAATATGTAAGTGTTTTGACTGCCACCCTTTTTAAAAAAGAGAAAGGGTCTTAGTATTTCTATATTTATGATAATGGAAGAAGAGTGATGCATTGTAGTCAGAAATGTATCCATGTGATGATTGTGGAATCAGTCAATCAGTTTATTGCCCCAAGTCTTGTTGAAGATTGCTCCTGGGTAACTGGCATTGTGTTTCAGTAAGATGAAAGGAGCAGTATAGGATAAGGTGTTTTGTATTTTACTAATTGTAGTACACATGAAAGGAGCAACATCAATGGGTTCTGTTACCTACTCTCCAATTTATCTTACATACATACATACATGAATGAAGGCGTGGAGTGCTATATAAAAAATTTTGCAGATGCAAAATTACTTAAGAAGGTAAAAACGGAAGAGGACTGCAACTCATTGCAACAAGATCTGGACACAATATGGAATTGGACTCACAAATGGGAAGTAAAATTCAATATTAAGAAATGCAGCATAATGGAATTTGGAAAGAGCAAAAATAGAATATCAAAAGAATACAGAATTGGGGAAGAAAAAATAAATAAAACAAACTATGAAAAAGATCTTGGAGTGATGATTGGAAAGGACATGAAACCAGATAAGCATATAAACAAGATGTTCGGAGAAACCTACAACTTATTGAGAGCAATCAAAGTGGCATTTACCTATATGGATGAAGAAATGATAAGGAAAATACTTACTACACTAATAAGACCAAAACTCGAGTATGCAGCATCACTTTGGACACCCAGTACCAAAAAGAATATTAAGAAACTAGAAAGATTACAAAGAGCGACAACAAAACTAGCACCGACACTCGCCGAACTAACATATGAGCAAAGACTATCCAAATTGAACCTACCAACTCTGGAACAAAGAAGAGAAAGAGGAGATTTGCTAACTATCTACAGAATAATGAAAGGAATGGAAGTTTTAGACAGGAACGACCTATTAATGTGGGCCAACGGTAAAACAAGAGGACACGGAAAAAAATTGAAAAAGGATAGTTATAGAAAAAACCTGAAAAGGAACAGTTTCCCACACAGAGCGATAAATACATGGAACAAATTAGACAACAAAACAGTATGTGCTAACACTATACAAGATTTAAGATAAAACTTGATGCGGAGAGATACAAAGACGGGTCACCACGAGCATAGCTCCCCTCCCGTATATTACAACTAGGTAAATACAACTAGGTAAATAAATACATACATATACTAAAAGCTTTTTTCCCCCTTGTAAGGGAGGTAGCCAAAAAACAAAGTCATAGAAACCACTCCCACCCATTCCATCCCTATCACACTCCACTCCCCTCCACCCTCTTCCTTCCCTCTTATCTTGGCACCTCCTGGATGATAGGTCATCCCTGCATCTTGTCCACTGCCCTGGGTCAGAAGCAGTGTCACAAGACACAGCACCTAGCCTCAAATTCTTGTACAGTTCCAATTTAATCTGTATCCTTGATTTCCAATTATTATATTTAGATTTTAACTCATGTATTGTTCTAGCTTGGGCCATATCTCCTAAATCATTCCAAATATTTATGAATCTATTATATATGGGCGGGGGGATGGGGGGTGAGGTAGTATGTGTGAGCAAAATTTGATGCAGCCTGAAGAGATTTCTCCCCGTCTTCTCCTTTTATGCAATGGGGGGACGGAGAGGGGGGGTCGCCGATTTAATGAAGCGGCCTTGCTGTGGATGTGCTGTGTCTTGCGACACTGCTTCTGACCCAGGGCAGTGGACAAGGTGCAGGGATGACCCGTCATCCAGGAGGTGGTAAGATGGGAGGGAGGGTGGAGTGTATTCAGGGATGGAATGGGTGGGAATGATTTTATGCCTTTTCCTTTTTGGCTACCTCCCTTGTAAGGGGGAAAAAGCTCTGGTATATGTATGTATGTATGCGTTATATATGTCTCCTATGTGGGGATTTCATCCGGGGTAAAGCTTTAAACATTTCAACATAATTTTCTGCATAACACAAAGTGATTTTGGTATCCATTCCTATTGCGTCAGCATCTTGATTATATACATTTTTTGTAGTTGTACATGAATTACTTCCAGAGTCTGTGAACTGGTTTGATCACATTTTCTATGTGGAGGGAGTGAACATGAGGGGACGCCTTAGGATGAGATGGATGGATGGGGTGAAGGGGGCTTTGGGGAAGAGGGGAATGTCTGTTGAGGAAGGACGGGAGAGGACAGAAGACGGGTGAATGGAGAATGATTGTATATGGATGATGTTGTGATGCATGAGGTAGAATAGGTGGGGGATGGAGGGTGAGGTAGTATGTGTGAGCAAAATTTGACGCAACCCGAAGGGATTTCTCCCCGTCTTCTCCTTTTATGCATAGGGGGATGGAGAGCGGGGTCACCAATTTAATGAAGCGGCCTTGCTGTGGATGTGCTGTGTCTTGCGACACTGCCTCTGACCCAGGGCAGTGGACAAGGTGCAGGGATGACCCATCATCCAGGAGGTGCTAAGATGGGAGGGAGGGTGGAGGGGAGTGGAGTGTATTTAGGGATGGAATGGGTGGGAATGATTCTATGGCTTTTTCTTTTTGGCTACCTCCCTTGTAAGGGGGAAAAAGCCTTGGTATATGTATGTATGAATTATTACTCAGAGTAAAAGAGAACAAGTAATACAGCAGTGACTTTACATTTTATAATACAAGTAGTGTGATGAATTGTGTACATGGCAGCTGATGCTGTGTGCGAGAATTTGACAGGTATTGAAGTAGTTGAATCTCTCCATTACCACCCTTATAACTCCATTCCCTTTGTGTAGTATTGTCCTGAAAGATGGTGTTGGTTATTGCTGGCAGAATACTAAATGCCATCACCATCTTTTGCAGGGCTTAGGTCTCTGGTTAGAGAAATTCGAAGCATTAAGTGAAGACTAATAATGATAGTAATTGTTGCCTCAAGTTTTACTGACTGCAAGCCTGCAGCCCTACAGTTATTGGTAATGAGCCTTGGATGCTCCCATAGCTTTCTGTGGAAATATATTTTTAGCTGTTGTCTGTGTTGTATTTGTGTGGGACTGTACACCTAGATGTTTTAATCCAACACTGACCAGCTGCTAATTGCACAGATGTTTGGGCCCAGGACATAAACCCACTTCAAGAATTGGTGTTTTATGTCCTGGGCCAATTTCTAAAGTGGGTTTATGTCCTGGGACCAAACGTCTTCACAGGTGGTGGCTGGCAAGAGTTGGATTAAGAGATCTAGGTGTATCTATATCGAAGGCTGAAGATAGGAAGAGGGGGGAATAGTCATTGGTTGTCAACTGTCCATATGTGAAAAGGTGGAAGAAATATGATAGAAATTGACAGATATCTTGAGCCCAATCTGGAGATCAAATGTCACCCCCTCAGAGCTTCATCTCCAGATGGAGATAAGGGGATTTTGAAAGTGGGCAGCAGGGAAATTATTATCTCTGCTCTGTATTTTACAGAACCACCACAAGCAGGTACCCACGATGATACCTGGACATGATATACAAACTATCTGAAATACAGTCATTCTGAATGATTTTTTGTAAAGAAAATTTCTTAAGTAATTAATATAGATTAAGTGTCCTCCCTGGAAAGATGAGGTGCAAGTAGCTCTGAAAATTATAATAATAGGTAAGTCTCCTGGATGAGATGGGTGTCATGCAGAGTGTCTTAAGAAGGGAGGTACAGTAATAGTGGAATGGCTGGTAAGGTTGTATAATGTGTATTTCTGGCATGCCCTTCTCAGAAGAAATGAACCATCATTGATATCATGATTTTTTTTTTTTTTTCTTTCCAAGCCTTGGCAGAAGACCACGGGACCTCTCGCAGCCTGGCTCACCATTAGCAGAACTCCTCGCCCAACACGAGCAAATTCCACCTTCCCTCTCGCATTGTTGCCGACTAGTCATCAGGGCCAGTGTGGGGCCTAAGAGGCTTCGCCTCTTGACAGAATTGTCAATTCCAACCATTCTGATGCAGTACTTAAAGTAAATATTTAGTATTTTTATGTTATGCAAGATTTATATGGTACATTCATCACCAACAATCATGTTTTGTCATTAATTTCTTTTCACATCAATAGGCTAACCCATAGAAAAGACAAATAGACATCAAGCTGTGGTAAATCAGGAAATATAATATTTTATAAGTCATTATGTTACTTGATGGGATATTTTAAGAATACTCATACTCATATTTAATATATGTATTGGTCTGTCTTTGTAAATATCAAGTCACACTTATTTTTAAAACCAAAATAGCCATTTTATCCTTTGAAAGGTTATAATTTGGGCATTATTTATATGATGATGAGAGTTATTGTTCTTTCGAGCTTTGCTGACTTGAATCCTGCATCCCCTCGGGCCCTCCCATGGATTTCTCTGGGAATTAACATTACAGGGATACCTCACTATATGACTGAGTGCTATAAAGTAGGCAAAACAAATGTTGGGTGTATGTGAAAGCCCCTTACTTACTCTTACTCCGCTGTTCTTTAGGCCACTTGGTGATCCATAACCGCTTTTGAAGCATCTCGCCATGTCTTTCTGTCCTGTGCCACCTCCTTCCATTCTCTTGGTTCTATTCTGCATATCTGCACATCTTCTTCAACGCATCTCCTCCAGTCTTTTCTAGGTCGTCCAAGTGGTTGTCTTCCATGCACTCCACTATTGAGCACTTTCTTTGGCCATCTATCTTCTTGCATCCTTGTGACATGCCCTGCCCATTTCAATCTTTTTAATCTTATTACGTTTTTAATATGGGGTTGTTTTGTTTGTTCTCGAATTTCCCAGTTATGTCTTATTCTCCATTCTTGCCTTTGGTTGTCCTACACGGTTGTCCAATCTGTACCCTTTCCGGCAAATTAGACTCTCTTGCTACCTCCATTATCTTTGTCTTGCTCTCATTGATCTCGAGTCCAACACTTTCTGCAGCTTCTTTAAAGAGCGCCACCAGGTTTTCCATTTCTGTTGGATTTTCTCTCATGATGTCAATGTCGTCAGCATACGCTAATAGTTTTATGGTTATATCTTCCAATTTTATTCCTTCATCTCTCCCATTCATGCTACCTCTGATTATTTTTTCCATTGCCAGATTAAATAACAGTGGTGAGAGTATGCATCCTTGTTTTAAGCCATCTCCTATCTGAAAAGGTGATGTAGTTTTACTCCCACATCTCACTACGCTATTTGTGTTTTCATAGCATGCTCTTGTTAATCTGATGTACTTGTGTGGCATTCCTAATTCTTCCATTATTTTCCATAGAGATGTTCTGCTCACTCTATCATAAGCCTGTTTGAAATCGATGAACAGGTGTAGTTGCTCCCTATCATATTCCCAATACTTTTCTATTAGTTGTCTTATAACAAAAATTTGATCTGTTGTTGACCTCCCTCTTCTAAAGCCGCATTGGTACTCTCCTACTATATGCTCCATGTATTCTTCCATTCTGTTATACAATATCTTGGTGAAAACTTTATATGCAGTTGATAGTAGGCTTATTCCTCTATAGTTTGTGCACTCTAACTTATCATATTTTTTGTGTATTGGGATGATTATTCCCTCTCTCCAGCTATCTGGTATGCTTTCTTTTGCCCAAATTATTTTTATCAGTCGGTGTAGTCTTTTCGTTAAAAAATCTCCCCCTCATTTCCATATTTCTGATGGTATTCCGTCTTTGCTGGGGCTTTTATTGTATTTAGGGATGGAATGGGTGGGAATGATTTTATGCCTTTTCTTTTTGGCTACCTCCCTTGAAAGGGGGAAAAAGCCTTGGTATATGTATGTATGTAAATGTTTAACTGCTCATTTAACTTCCTCCAAAGATATTTTGGGCATCTTTTCTTCTGGTCCTTGGATATTTTGATTATCATTGTTGTTTGGGTTGTTTTCGGTTGGCAGATTTAATAATTCTTCAAAGTGTTCCTTCCATATTTCCATCACTTCTGCCTCTCCTGCTATTATTTTTCCATTCTTATTCTTTATCATTCTCTCTCTAGCTTGGTACCCAGTGCTTATTCTTTTGACTCCCTGATAAAATTGTCTTATTTTTCCTCCATGCCTATTTCTTTCAATATTTTCTACTTCCTCATGAAAAGTTTCTCTTTTTTCTTCTTAATATCCTCTTTGTCTCTATTTTCTTTAGTCTGTAATTCTCCCTCTGTACCTCGTTATTTTGTTGTCCTATTACCCGTTGCTTTGCTCTTTTCCTTTCTTCTAGTGCTGCCTTACACTCATTATCAAACCAATGATTCCTTCTTTCTTTAGGTGTGAAACCAATTTCCTGCTTGGCCACTTCTCTTACTACGTTTGACATGTCCTCCGAAGTCTGGTTTATACTTTTCTCTTCTGTTTCTTCTTCTAAGATATCCAATATTCTGAACCTATTGATTAATTTCAGCTGAAAATTATCCTTTACTTCTGATTCCTTCAGTCTTTCTAAATCAAATATTTTCCTCTTTTCCCCTGGTGTCAATTTCTTTATTGATAGTTTAGCTCTAATCCTTCCCAGAACCAGGAAGTGGTCAGTGTTACAATCTGCTCCTCTGTAGCTTCTTACATCCTGCAATGCATTTCTGTGTCTTCTGTTGATTATTATATGGTCAATTTGGTTTCTAGTATGTCCATCTGGCGATACCCAAGTCTCTTTATGTATGTTCTTATGTTGAAAGTATGTTCCTCCTATTATTAGGTTATTACTTAAGGCAAGTAAATTGAGGAGGGGGTTGATAGGGTCCATGAACACAACCCCCCTATTTACATGTAAAACCCACCTTGATATACGTATTTTCACATTGTGACCAGTCAGCTGGGAACACAACTCGGTTGTATAGTGAGGTATTCGTGTACTGTGTTGTATTACCGTGGATCTATTTCCATATCATGCACTTAAAATTTATTGAAATAAACATCATGTGAGAATGGAGCCTTTATCAGTACAGTGTTTTGTTTATTACAGCTTTTTCAAGTATAGGTATTTCTTGATTTGTGTGTGTTTAGAATATGCAATTGTGGAATAACATGAGGTAAAAAACCTAATAATTTTTTCATATCACACGGATTATTTAGAATAACACGATGTAAAAGATCAAGTAAGCAATAACAAAACTTAACTGTTCACTTTATGCGATTTTTACAATACGCGATCCCTTCAGGAACGCATCCCTCGCATAAATTGAGAAATTTCTGTACATAGTTGTAATACACGTGACTGGTCTATATTATGAAAATTATATCATTCTTATTTATCCTCAGTCATGTGTATTATGAGTATGTACAGGGATTTCTCAATTTATGTGAGGGATACATTCCTTAAGGAATTGTGTAATGCAAAAATTGCCTAAAGTGAACAGTTTAGTTTTACTATTGCTTACTTGATCTTTTACATTGTGTTATTCTAAATCTGTGTAATATGAAAATATACTAGTGTATATTATGAAAAAATTACTGGTCAATATTATGAAAAGTATATCATTCTTATTTATCTTCAGTCATGCGTATTACGACTATGTACTAATAAAGGCTTCATTCTTAAATGGTATTTATTTCAATAGACTCGTTGGCAACTGCCACTTTCATACAACTTAAAATTTGTAAGAAGAGGGTAGCTGTCTCCAGTTTTTTGCCATCTTTGTGTGAAAAGATGGAAGAAATGCAGCGAGATGACATAAATCCTGAACCTGGTGTAGAGACAAAGTGAAGCTGTAATTCCTGAGGGAGATGAGGTGTTGACAGAGTTGGAATGAGCATCCCTCAGTGTCCATCTTGCAGGACCACCACATGCATCATTGATTCCTATCTATTTAAACATTACTCAGAAATAATTTTTAAATATATAGTTTTATATATTTATATATTAACTCAATTAGTTGTAAATTTATTTGTTCCAAAGCATTCCTACTTGGGTCCTGATGACTTTGAGTTTGGGACAGATTAACTGAATAAGGTAAATTTTATTTTGAATTTTTTTGTTTTGTTGTGCACACTGGATTTTTCTGGAATCAGTTCTTTCTGTTGCAAAGTTTTATGATGATCTTAACTTTAGGATTAACCTCACTTTTACTGAATATGGTGAAGTCTGTCCATAAGGTTTTTGCATCAAATATTATATATACATATTCCTTTCCACAACTTCTCATGACTTTGGAGAAATAATCGCATCCCTAATTCCTGGTCTACCTAATGTTTAGAGCTAGTCATTACATTATATGTATATATAAAGTATATAGAAGAATAAATATAAAAGAATATATAGAAAAGTATGTATAAAAATTATATATAAAAAGTATATATGAAAACTACACTATAGTTTATACATTGAAATAATTTTTCTCGAGAAATCACCAGCGAATTAAATTTGAGACTTCAGCTTAATGCTGTATTCTCACAATTTTGGCATTTGTGATTGAGTGCTACTGTTGTTCACTGAAACCCATTTTTGTCATTTGTTGTCTTGGTTTATATTATGAAAAGTATATAATTTTCTCCTGTATTCTACATCATAATATGTTTTAATGTCACCCCCCCCCCTAATGGGAGGTTAGGATGGTGTCCCTTTCAGAGGACTTTGTAGCGTGGCATTTAATGAACCTTGGCCTTGGTTTAACTTCACCAGTGGCAGGATTCAAACAGCCACCTCCTTGACCTTTGCTGCAAGTAATGACACAATAATGTGCTCGGCCAGATACTAAAGATGTTATAACTTGATTCATATAATATTCTAAATTGTAACTTTTTATTTCTCCTCCATTTTCCTCTTTCATCACTGTCATTTTCTTAGTGCTTCCCACAGCAAGAGAAAGGTAGTTGCAGTGGGAAGCATTAAAAGAATGAGTAATGAATGAGGAAAATGGAGGAGAAATAAGGAAAGATGAGGTGAAAACAGTTATTAAAATTATGAAGCAGGTAAGGCACCTGGGTTAGATCGGTGTCAAGTGAAGTGTCTAAAAAAAGGGAGGTACAGTGATGGTGGACTGGCTGGTGAAGCTGTTTAATGTTTGTCTAAAAGAAGGTAGAATACTGGAAGAGTGCCTGTATAGTTCCACTTTACAAAGGAAAAGGGGACAAGTGTGAGTGTAGTAGTTTCAGAGGGATCAGTTTGTTGAGTGTAGTTGGGAAGGCTTATGGGGTTTTGATTGAGAGGATTTGGAGAGGAACAGAGGGAGTAATTGGTGAGGAACATTGTGGGTTTAGGACAGGTAGGGGTTGCATGGATCCGATTTTTGTGGTAAGGCAGATATGTGATGAAGCTTTAGAAGGTAAGGATGTCTCTCGAGCCTTTATGGATTTGGAAAAGGCTTATGACAGGGTAGACAGGAAGACACTGGAAGGTTTTGCAGGCATATGGGAAAGAAGGAAAGCTTTTAAGGGCAGTTAAGAGTTTTATGAGATTAGCAAAGCCTGTGTTAGAATTAGAAATGGAGAGATTGAGTGGTTTGAGGTAAAGGTGGGATTTCAGTAGGGATGTGTTATGTTGGCTTGGCTGTTCAATTTATACATGGATGGGCAGCGGCGGTGCCAGGAATTTTTAGTTGGGGAGGCTAAGGGGGGGCTGAGCAAATTTTTTGGGGGGGCTAATAGTAATATGATAATACACATATATCTGCCTCATTTCAGACGGGGCGCGGCCTAATGGTTGGGCTAGCACTGATGGCTGACAAATCTTTAGCCCTGGCAATTAAAAATTCCACTTAATAAAATTATTTCAATGTGTTTTAAATTTTCAATTTGCTCATGTCAGTTGGTGGGTTATTGGGGGGGCTGGCCACTTTTTTGGAGGGGCTAAAGCCCCCCCAAGCCCCCCCACTGTGGATGGGGTGGTGTGAGGGGTAAACACAAGGGTAATGGAGATGATTAAAGAAAATGGAGAAAAATGGGAGATAAGCCAGTTGTTGTTTGCTGACAACACTGCGCTTGTAGCAGGATCAGAGTAGGGATTAAGAAATTGATGGAGCTTGGGAAGGTGTGCAAAAGAGGGAAGTTGAAGATAAATGTGGGTAAAGTGATGAAATGTACAAGGGAAGAGGATGGCACCAAATTGGAAGTGAGTATTAAGGGAGACTGTAGGAAGTAGATAGTTTTAGATACTTGGGTGTGAATAAGGCAGGAAAGGGAGGATTGGAGATAGAGATAGAATGTAGATTGAGAGAAGCAGGTAAATGTCTTTGGGTATAAAAAGTGTAGTGAGAAATAAACATTTGGGAATAGATGCTAAGAGGAGATTGTACTAAGGGGCAGAATCATGGAACATAAGAGAGGAAGAGCTTAAATGTTTGAGATGAAATGCCTGAGAAGTATGGTAGGGGTTACTAGGTTGGATAGAGCAAGAATTGAGGAGGTAAGGAGGAGAGTGGGGGTGGAAAGGGAGTTGGGAGGTAGGGTTGATGAAAGAGTACTGGGATGGTTTGGACACATGGAGAGAATGAGTGAAGATAGATTAGTAAAAGAAGTATGGAAGGCAGAGGTGGATAGAGTGAACATGAGAGGGTGACCAAGGATGAGATGGATGGATGGGGTAAAAGGGACATTGGGAAAGAGGGGAATGTCTGTTGAGGAAGAAAGGGAGAAGACAGAAGATAGGGGTGAGTGGAGAATGGTTGTGTATGGATGATAATGTGATGCATGGAAGGGAGTGGGTGGGGGATGGGGGCTGAGGGAGTATGTATGAATAATATTTTGACACAGCCCAAAGGGATTTCTCCCAGTCTTCTCTTTTTGTGCATGAGGGGACAGAGAGGGGGCTTGCCAATTAACTGAAGTGGCCTTGCTTTGGATGTACTGTGTCTTGTTGCATTGCAGGGATGACCCATCATCCAGGAGGAGCCAAGAAAAGAGGGATGGGGTGGTGGTGAATGGGAGTGGAGTATGTGGGGATGAAATGGGTGGGAATGGATTCAAACTCCCCCCTATCAGGAGGCTAAGACAGTGCCCCTTACAGCAGTCTTTGTAGTGTGGAATTTAATGAACCATGCCCTTAGTTCAACTCGCCCCAAGCAGGATTCGAATTGTCATCAACGACGCCCTAACCTGCACTGCCAGCGAGCATCCTGGTATATGTAATTTCTTTTTTTTGCAGAAGAGATGTCATCAAATTCAGCTTATTCTGGAATTTATATTCTTTTTGGACATTTTTATTCTCTCCTCTTCACAACCATTATATCACTATACCTGTTTGACTGGTAGATAGTTGGTCTCATTGATACTTCTTGTACAGAAGAATAGTACAGGTAGTCTACTGTATAATGATTGTTGATTTGGGTTTCCCTGACTGGAAACCACAGCCCCACAGTGGATGGCAATGGTCCTCAGGCCTTCTCATAGGTCTCTGGGAAGAACCTTGGAACTATTGTCTGTGTTGATTTAGTGATGAGAAACCCATGATGGTTATGTACATGTGGTGGTCTTTCAAGATGGACAGCACAGCTGCCTATTTTCAAAACCTGTCTACCCTGTCTACCTGTCATCTATGAGGAGCTAAGATGAGAGGGAGGAAGGGATGGGAGTGGATTGGGTGGGTGGGAATGAAATGGGTATTCACCTTGGTCTTTGGATCACGTGCTGGACTCGTGATCGATAGCCATTTCCCTCCTGGAAGAGAGCTCAGAGCTCGTATGACCGATCTATGTGGGAGTGGGTATATGCCTTTTGGTTTGAAGAAATGGTTAGACAACTTTATGGATGGGGATGACAGGTGGTAATGGACATGGAACTGCCTAGTGAAGGCCTTATGGTCTCTTGCAGTCTCCTTCATTCTTATGTTAGCTACCTCCATGGTAAAGAGGGAAAAAGCCTGTGGTATATAGAAAAAATAGAATAGTCTACTTCCTCATCTCCATGAAGAGGTGCAGCCCTGAGGATCTGACACTCGTAGATCAAGGCCCCAGGCTAGAGACAATCAACTTTAACTGTATTTCTTACACTTTTTCACAAATGAAGAGCTGACAACTAGCAACTACTCCTGTCCTTTGTATTACTCTCAGTTGGTGACATAAAATCAGTCTCACACTAGTACAACACAGACACCAGTCCAAAGTGTCTCTCCAAAGAGATCTGTCTGAGGGCCTGAGGGTCATTGCCAACTGTTGTGGTGCTGCAGGTTTTGGAGACAACAGGTATTATTATTAGTGTGAGAGATAACTTGATGCAGCCCGAAGGGATTTCTCCCTGTCTTCTCCTTGTCGGCATGAGGGGACGGAGAGGGTGGGTCACCGATTTAATGAAGTGGTCTTGCTGTGGATGTGCTGTGTCTTGTGATACTGCTTCTGACCCAGGGCAGTGGACAAGATGCAGGGATGAGCCATCATCCAGAAGGTGCCAAGATAAGAGAGAGGGGGGAGGGGAGTGGAGTGTGATAGGGATGGAATGGGTGGGAGTGGTTTTTGTGTCTTTGTTTTTTTGGTTACTTCCCTTATAAGGGGGAAAAAAGCCTTTGGTACATGTATTATTAGTGTGGTATAGTTTGTGTGTCATTGGATGAAAGTAGTAGAAGGGGAGCTATTGCCAACTGACGTCTCTCCTCAAGGGAAAAGGTAGAAGAAATACAGTTGAAGTAGAAAGAGATCAATTTTGGTCCTAGTTTTAGGACCAAGACTCAGCCACTAGGTGAAAGTGTTGACAGGTGTTGAAGATGGACAGAAGGGAGAAGATTCTCTGATGTACATTTTGTAGAACCACCAGTAACATATACCAATCATTAGTCTCACAGGTAGGCTACTGTATAAATTGGCATATTTTATAAGCTGTGTTAGATACAATCTGTACTGTCAACTGCTGACTACAAAAATGTGATTTAAACATAGATACTCGTATTTCAATAAAGGATGATTCAATCAATTTTATTTTCATTGTCAGATGGAATTAAAATGGAATAAATGAATCAGAAGATTAGGGAAGGAGAGGCAAAAGGGAAACTATAAGAAAATAGAGAGAATGTAATAGACAGGAGGGAAGCTATGTTCATGGGGTCCTCTTTCTAATCTTTAATTATCATGTCTTGTTATAAAATGTATGGCTCTAACCTGTTTTATATCTTTCCCTAGAATATCCCACGAATTTACACATTTGTAAGGGAAAATATATTTTTTCACATCTTTCAGACAAGTGTGTAAAGAGGAAGCTTTTTGGCACAGGAGGTAAATTAATATTAAACAAAAGGAAGTGAAGAAGGTATAGGAGGCTGGGAGTGCCAAAGAATAAAGGATACTTTATTTGCATATGAAGGATACAAGGAGGGATGCACGTAGAGGGAAAAAAATACAGGTACATTACATTAAATACTGTGATACCCATAGCCTCTTTTTAACCAAACGGATGGAGATAAATAGAAGAGAGACTTAACCAGGATAGAAGGACAAGTATTGCCTAGAATGGGAGGAGTTAAGAGAATTAAAGGATGTAAGGGAGTGTCACTGATTATTGGTACCACCTAGGACTCGAACACAGGACTCCCTATTTGCTGGGTAGGTGTGTTTACCGATTACACCACTTGCCTCAAGTGACAACCTGCACAAAAGTTGTAACCTTTTTACCAAAAGGGTGCCCCAGAGATGAATGAAATAGTCTGGGTAAAAGTAAAAGGTCAAGTGCCAGCCAGTGTGACAAGGGTTAGTTGCTTTTACTCACATACCAAGCCTCTCCACTGCTGATGATTCTGTGCCAGATTCATCCAGTCAGTTTCGTCTTTTTTGTTTTCATATTCCTTTATAATTGTACATCCATCTTCATCTCGGTCTCCCTCTTGGTCTTCTGCCTTCAATTGTTCCCAGTTACTTTTTTTATTTTATTTTATTTATATATTTATTTTATTTATTTATTTCTTATTTATTTTATTTTATTTTTTTCAATTTGTTACAAGAAAAGCCCAGTCGTTCCTAGTGGGCGTTGTGTGATCAATCAACCCATTTCCCCAGGTCTCTCTTTCAGGAGACCCATTGTTCCCTGGTAACTGGGAACAGCCACCATACTGCCCCAAAACTCAATTAAGGAAGAACTGTTGTGAGGTAAATCAGCTCCTGCTTTTGGGGCCTGTTGTGGATGTGCTGTACCTCACTGCATTTTCATTAACTTAAGCAATGTGGTGTGAGACAGTGATGACCCTTCTTTATCCATGAGGTGATAAGATACTTGGGTCAACAAATAGGTTTTGATGGGTGGAGGGTGGGTGTATGTACAGAGATTTGATAGTGATTTGGTAAGTTAAATTTTTCATTAAAAAAAAAAAAATCAGTAAAAATTAGTTTATCATTCATAATACCCTTAACCAAATCAACTGTTATCTACAAAGCAAAGTGGCCAGGCATGAGAGGTTCATTCGCACCCACTTTCGCTCCCATCACATCTTTCATTCCTTCTCACTTAACCACTTCACTACAAGTCAAATTCTCACGTGCAGCATTGGCTGCCATATGTACAATTCATCACACTACTTGCCTCATAAAATGTAAAGTCACTGCTGTATTACTCATTCTCTTTTACTCTGAGTAATAATAAACACAGAAAATGTGATCAAATCAGTTCAGAGAATCTGGGGGTAACTCATGTACAACTACAAAAAGAAATACATAATCAAGATGCTGACATCCTCCTATACCCACTCATACCTCATGATGCCTATGTCAGCATCACCATACCAAAGTGGCTAAACTGTGGAAAGATTACCTCATCACTTTTCCAGCAATGCTGCCAGTTCATCTCGGGTGACAGCACCCCTCTTATGGAACAAGTCATTGTCAGTCTGTACATTTTCTCCATTAATCTGTCACTCATGCACATTTTTGTTTGTTTGATGCCATGATCACGAGCTCTTGTGGCTTCATTCACCCCATCCACCCACCTTGTCCTTGCACTAACACTTGTATCATTCCTGGCACCACTGAATCTGACATCCTCCAAAGATACTTACTTCCATTCATTCTTATAAAACTTGAGCATATCACCACCTCAAGTTGGCCTGTTCAACTCTCTCCCAATCAATCAATTAATTAGTCCACTACACCTCTGGTCTCTTGCAGTAGATCCATGGCTTCCAGGTAACCAGGTAGTGTCTCCAGGTGGGACCATAATTCACTCAAGAAAGAGCTATTGCACTATAGTTATATATATTATTAGATATTAGTGATACCATGCTGGACCTGTTTTTGGATGCACTGCAAGATCATGAAAGGATGCAGAGGATGGAAGAAGAGACAAGTCGCTGAAGAATCTTCAATCAATTGGATCGTCTTGTCAATCCCCAAATCCTGCACACTATATGGAATAGATTTATTAACCATGTAGTGAGCGCTGAAGCTATCGGTTGTTTTAAGAAACGGTTACACAACTTTATGGATGGGGATGACAGGTGGTGGTGGATATGGAGCTGCCTTGTGTAGGCCTTATGGTATCTTGCAGTCTCCTTCATTCTTATGCTCTGGATAAAGACACTTATGTTCTTATGTCATATATCCAGAGGTGGGCATTCAGATTTGGAAGTCCAATTATCTGATTAACTGGATTTGCATTTTCGAATCGTATAATCTAATCAGACTAACCCATGCCAAACGAATCAAATAATCACAATCGGACTGCCAAAAATTTAAAGTGATTTGAGATTAATCCAGGTCAACGTTGTCTTTGTTTTTTCAGTAATCACTATTATTCGGACTTCAATTTTTTTTAATTGTGTCCACTTCTGACTATATTCCCATCTCCATAGGGAGGTGTGGCCCTAAGGGGCTGACACCTGGTCTCTCCCAATGCCAACTGTACCCCAATCCCTCCATGAATTCTATTGTTCTATACTTTGTCATATTTTGTAATCTTGTGCATAACTATAGACACAAAGTCCCAAATTAATACACAGTCACCAGTCACAAAGATTATTTCCAGAAAGATTGCAGGATGGCCCGGTGACTGTTGCCAACTGCTGTTGGGTTGCAGGTTTTCCATTTAGTGAAACTTGAGACAACAATTATCATTATTCATTCTATAGAGCAATGATGGCTTATTCCTACATCTATTTTCAGTATCTTGTTTCTTCACACTTATGGCTTCATTTACCCCTTCAATATGAGCCAAATTCTTGAGGACAGCATTAGTTGCCTGATGTATGATGATGCATCACAATACTCACATTATAAAATATTAAGTTATAGCTGTACTATTCACTCTGAATGTTAATATCCACAGAAAATATGATCAGGCCAGTTCACAGAATATGGGAGTTACTCAGCTATAATTAAGACGCCGATGCTGGCATCCTCACATACCCACTCGCTCCTCATGATGCCTATGTAGGTGTCATCATATTGAAGGCGTTAATATACCTTATCCAGATCCTGGAACAACCTGCAAACCTTTGTGTTCTTTACTCTTTAAGTTTATCTTTTGCCTTGAGGATGTGGTCAGGGTGTCAAAAGCAGCTACTGAGCTGCAGTCCCATCAGCTCTGCCCTTTACAATATTTTTTAGTTATGGTATAGAGCTGCAAGTTTCGAGTTAGTTTAGAGTCACTCAATTGACTGCTGAGGAAGGATGCTTACAGTCCAGAGTGAAGGCCTTGAATTCCTAAAAAGTCTGAAAATTTTTAGACAAGATTTAATATTTTTACAAATTACCTTTTACTTTCCAAGTCTGTAGATCTGGGAACTAAAACATATTCTTCTCAAGCTTCAACTTTGTACTTTAAGTAATATTACTGTGACATATCTTTGTAAATTTCATTTGTCATCTGACCTTGCAGTTGTGATGTCAGAATTGTCATCAATCAATCCATCAACTGCTCTTCTGCCAGACCTGAGGAGGTTTGAAGTTCAGCTTGATAGAGAAATCCGGAGAACAACATGACAGCATAAGAGTAATTTTGTCAGCACAAGAAGTTGTCATTTATTGGCATGAAGAAGAAAGTAAAAGATGAGAGAAGAGGAGTAACTGTATACAACAGCAACTACAGAACACTCGGAAAGAAAAGTACAGATGGTGGAGAAGAGAGGAACAGATAAGATTGTATAGTCAGGAAATTGAGACCTTGCTATACATTTTATCAAATACTTTCAATCAATCAGTTGATCTGGTCTCTCTTGTGGGATACCCACAGCTTTCAAGAAACCAATTATGGCCACTGGGCAGGCCCATAAATCACTCAGGGAAGAAATACTGCATTGTTGTCTAGGGATTGTCATTATGGAGCATCATAGAATGACATGCTCTGCATCTTGCATCTTCAAATACTTTAAATACATCTGGCATTATTGTATAGGCATCCTCCAAGTCCTCAAAGAGGATGGTAAAAAGTTTAGCAGAAAAGCTAGGTCAACAGGACTAACAATCAGAAAGAGAGAGTGGGGGGATTAGGGAAGAGAGGAAGAGAGTATTTAATATTTTGTGGACAAAATCAGGCTGAAGAAGTGGAGCTATACATGTGATAAAAGAATGATTTAAGAGATATAGCAGAAAGGAGGGATAATAGAATTTAAATGTAGTATTTTTTTTTTTTTTTGTGGATATTAAAATGATGAGAGCAGGTAGGGCACCTGGGTTAGATGGGTGTCATGCAGTGTCTAAAAAAGGGAGGTACAGTGATGGTGCACTGGCTGGTGAGGTTGTTCAATGTTTGTCTAAAAGAGGGTAGCATGCCAGAGGAGTGCCTGTAATGTTTCACTTTACAAGGGAAAAAGTGGATAAATGTGAATGTAGTAGTTTTAGAGGGATCAGTTTGAGTGCAGATGGGAAGGCTTATGGGAGGGTTTTGATTGAGAGGATTAGGTGAAGAACTGAGGGAGTAATTGGTGAGAAACAGTGTGGGTTTAGAACTGGTAGGGGTTGCATGGATCAGATTTTTGTGGTACAGCAGATGTGCGAGAAAGCTTTAGGAAAAGGTAAGGATGTTTTTTTGGCTTTTATAGACTTTGAAAAGGCTTATGACAGGGTAGACAGTAAGGCACTGTGGGAGGTATTGCAAATATATGGGATAGGAGGAAAGCTGTCAAGAGCAGTCAAGAGTTTTTAAGAGTGGTAGAACCTGTGTTAGAATTAGAAATGGAGAGTTTGAGGTAAAGGTGGAACTTTGCCAGGGATGTGTCATGTCACCATGGCTGTTCAGTTTATACATGGATGGGGTGTTGTGAGAGGTAAACTCAAGGGTAATGGGTCGGAGATGGTTAAAGAAAATGGAGAAAAGTGGAAGATAAGCTAATTGTTGTTTGTTGACGACACTGCACTTGTAGCAGGATCAGAGGAGGGATTAAGGAAGTTAGTGACAGAGTTTGGGAAAGTGTGTGAAAGAAGGAAGTTGAAGATAAATGTAGGTGATCAGATGTACAAGGGGAGAGGCTGGCAGCAAATTGGAAGTGAGTATTAAGGGAAAAAGACTGGAGGAAGTGGATAGTTTTAAATACTTGAGGATGAATGTGGCAGGAAAGGGAGGAGTGGAGATGGAGGCAGAATGTAGACCGAGAGAAGCAAGTACTGTAAATGCTTTGAGGGATTAAAAAGTGTAATGAGAAATAGACATTTGGGAATGGATGGCAAGAGGAGATTGTATGAAGGGGTGATTGTGCTGATACCATTGTATGGAGCAGAAACATGGAACATAAGAGAGGAAGATTTTAAATGTGTTTGACATTAGGTGCCTGAGAAGTATGGTAGGAAGGATAGAGTGAGAAAAAGGAAGTGAGGAGAATTGCTGAGGTGAAAAGGGAGTTGGGAGATAGGATTGATGAAAGAGTATTGGTATGGTTTGGAAACATGGAAAGAATGAGTGAAGAAAGATTAGTAAAAAGAGGTGTGGAAGGCAGAGGTAGGGGGAGTGAACATGAGGGGTTGACCATGAATGAGATGGACGGATGGGGTAAAAGGGGCATTGGGAAAGAAGGGAATGTCTGTTGAGGAAGGGAGAAGACCGAAGATAAGGGTGAGTGGAGAATGGTTGTGTATGGATTATGATGTGATGCATGGAAGGGAGTGGATGGGGGGGTGAGGGTGTATGTGTGAATGATATTTTGATGCAGTCTGAAAGGACTTTTCCCCATCTCATTTTCTTCATGAGGGGACAGAGGGGGGGGTCACCAATTAAATAAAGTGGCCTTGCTGTGGATGTGCTGTGTCTTGCTGCATTGCCTCTGATCCAGGGCAGTGGGTGAGATGCAGGGATGATTCACCATCCAGGAGGAGCCAAGAAAAGAGGGAGGGAGGGGTGGTGAATGGGAGTTGGGTATGTGGGGATGAAATGAGTGGGATTGGATTTATGCTTTTGATTTTGGCTACCTCCCTTGTAAGGGGGGAAAAAGCCCTTGGTATATGTATGTATGTATTAGACTCACAAAAAAAAAATTATGTATAGTTTTTGTCTGTAGGGATTTCACTGAAATCCTTTAAATAGTAACTGCATAAAACTCATGCTGTCAATACCCCATGGGGGGGGGGGAGAGCTAAAATGCAGCAGTTTATGGAGCATCACTACACTGAAGGGGTTATCAGACATCCACATCCAGCTTGTGGTGATGGAAGATTTGGGAGGGCGGAGGGAGAATAAAACACACCACTAGAAGATCAAATCCAACATGTTTACACACCTCGTGTACGACAACGCTTTCACCTTGACAGAACATTCATCAAGACTTGGTGTTCATAGCATTGCACAGTTGGGGCAGTGGCCCCCTCATCGCCACACCCGCCACCGCCCATGACACACAATCTGGCATAAGGGCCAAACATGTACATTATCATTAATATTATTATTAGATTATTGTTATTAATATTATTACTATTATGCTCAAAGGAACATGGTCAACGCACGCCTGGCAACGGAGGTAAAGAAAACCGGTGCTGGGAGTGTGTGCACCACACAGAGGTTCTCTTTTATGCATCTCTTGTCCGGTGGTTGCGACTCCTGTGGTGGCCATGTCCGGAGCTAAAAAGCAGCTACAACATCTCATACATCTAGTGGAGTCCAAACAATAAGAGGAAGTTTAAGAGCAATGTCAATTAATTGCTTTTGGATGATAGAAAACACTAAACATGTGATCAGTTAGATTAAGGGAGGGATCAAAATGCACGATTAGCTAAAAAGATTGTTCACACTCAATTTTTTTCCCCTTTCTTTTACCTCCGCTGCCACACATGCGAAGTAGAATCTCCATCATCATCATCATCATCATCATCTTCATCGTCAATTGCTTCTTTAATCAATACTCATTAGATACGAAGTAGTTTCTCTTTGGAATACTACAGTACTCAAGTGATATGCAACTTTTGATATGACACCAGTGATTACTGAACTACCGTCGCGTTTTCTTCTCCTTCGCCATGGAAAACGGAAAGGTGTTCCTTGGCCTGTGTAGCCTTTTCCAATTTGAAAAGTGTATGCATGAATGTGTGCATGCACACACACGCATACACACACACACACACACACATGCATGCATACATACATATTGTATATATATATATATATATATATATATATACACGTATATACATATACAGTACATCATACACACACGCACATGCACGCACACACATATACATGCACACACACTCAGGCATTACTAACTTATGCATTTCTTCCACGTAATTTTTCTTCTTCAAAGTTACCAACAATGATACATTCTTATAAGTGCTTCATTCTTGCTTGCTTGCTTTCTAAAATTCTTTCCGTAACTTATCATCGCACCACTACAGTTTCTGTCGCTTTCTTTGATGAATGTGTCCCTGAAGAAAATGTAACATGAATCATGTCATTGTAAGATGAACAGGTCGTTTTACACAACACAGCAATGACCACAACACACTTTGCTCAACATTTCTCGTATCCAACATGTGGTAGGTCTGATATTGAAGCAGGAAAGTGTCCTAAATTCAATCTTTAATAGTATTAATTTACTACTACTATCAATACACCATTCTTGCCTAATTCAAAAAGATAAAACATATCTCAAACTAGCCAAATGATACAATTTTAGAAAAGATTTTTTTTTCTCTTGGAAAATTGAATCTCACATGGCATTCTATTCTTTGATATACCTAGGACTCATGCATTCAATTAGGGCTAGGAAATCTTGTCATTGTACACAAACAAATCTACATTTGTATTACTATGGGGGTATCCACTTGTTAGTATGCATCAACTCGCCCTTGCACAAGTTACGAATAGTTTCTAAGAGTATTAAAATTTCTCCTGATCAATGCATAATAATAAGTGGATTACGGACAAATAATGACTCAAATTGCGCCTATATTAAAGTCATACCTCTACTGTATCACATTTTCTCTTATAATGGGCTTCAACAGTTTCCATAACGTATGGATGTTGTGTATTTTTTCTAAATGTACAAACAGTTGCTAGGAGTGAGTTATCTACATGGCTAGTCAAATAATGACATATTACATAAAAACATGTTTCAATTCTTGTGCGGTTTTCGACATTAATTTTTTTTTCACGGGCTCCAGAAAATAAATCAGATATCATTCTTTTATTTTTATATATTCCAATGCCAGAGACTACGATTAGTGAGGTCATTGTTAGCATGTACTCCTTACTTGGTCCTTCCTAGAAACTAAGTCTTAGTGTCGCTTAGATCCGAGGATTTATCACGAACATCTGGCAGGCACAGGAGATAAACAATTTAAGATTTGGCGCAAGAAAAGCTCCAGGTTGTTCTTCATGTTCTTGTTCTTACATGGAGGGAGATCCGATACTTTATTTAAATTCTGCTTCTGTTGCAATCCCAATTAACACTGTATTACATCTGAGGTTCCCATTTTCTTCTATGATTCACCGTCTACATGCAATAGCTATAAAATAACACTAAAAATAAAACTCTTGTAAAAATAAATCAAATGGGGGATTGGGAGTTATATTAGAAAATAAAAAATAAGAGGAAAAACTAGAGTCCCCACACTAGAAGCTGCCAAATCAGAGCGCCTGCGCATGAGACATTGGGGGGGGGGGAGGGAGGAGGGGCTTGAGGGGGAAAATGGCGACTGCCTGGGGCACGACTTGCAGACGCCGAGAGGGGAACGCCCTGCACATGAGGAGTTTGGGTACACTCCAGCTGCTGCTGCTGTTGTTGTTGCTGCTGCTGCTACTGCTGCTGCTGCTGCTGTTGCGAGCTGCTGTGGCAGGTTCTCACCACAGAACAGCTCTTCTGCATCTGATCCTGTAATCAGAGTAAGGGAATAATAATAAGAAGATACTACATGGTCTGAAGAAAACATCTATGTAAAATAATCATTCATGCCACCATTTTTACGGATTGCAAATCCACAGCCCCACAGCAGCTGGCAACGGTCCTGAGGCCTGCAGACTCCCAGCAAAGAAATGCTAGACTACTGTCAGTGTTGTAGTAGCATTAGTGACCAATGCCAGGTGATGGTAGTGGCCCTGCAAGATGGACAGCGAAGTTTCCCATCTTCCAAAACCCATCAACACCCTCACCACCATCAAGAGGTGCAACCCTGAGGGTCTGGCACTCTGTGTCCGGACTGGCCCATATATACCATATCACTAGTAATGGGGCAGTAAACCAGAGTAAAAGACGCTTGAAAATACTTAAGGAAGAAAGGATAAATTATATGAAACAAAGGATAAGAGAATTGAAGGACAGAATCCAAGAACTTAGCCTAGAACACCATGGGCTGAACAAATGGATGAACACACAGACACTTCCTTAAAAGAAAACATTGGCCACCTTTTTATAGAAATGATAAACCAACATAAAAATTCCATCACTAAAGGTAACCCAAAGAAATTAACCTAAACTGCGGCCATATCAAATGCTCACGCTCTCAAAAAGGTTACATCAGTTTAACAAACAAGATTCTCAATTCAGACCAAGAAGAACTGAAAAAAAAAAAAAAAAAAACTTCATCGATGATGTGGAAGAAAAAAAAGTGAAGTCACTGCTGAGCCTTTCTTCAAACTCAAGGTAATCGCCAAGGCGAACAAATCTAGAGGTAATCAAAGAATCAGTTTAATCGAAAATAAACACAATGAGGCAGCAAAGCAGTTAAAAGCAGACCCTGACATTACCATCAGAAAAGCAGATAAAGCGGCTACCTACGTACTCATGAACACCGAATACCTGGATAAGATGGACACCATCCTAAGTGATAAGACAAAATTCAAGAAAATCACCAAGAAATCACTTAAGAAAAAAGTAAACGGACAAATAAAAGGGAACAACGCTCCCAGCACAATAAATTTTAACAAACTAACCGGCGAGTATGGTATGGGTTACTGCTACGGAACCGTTAGCATACATAAACCTGGCAATAAATTCCTGCACTTACATACAAACTTGCTGAGAAACTGTACACCATCCTGACCCCCTACACACCTTCCACTTATAGTCTACAATCTACATCCGACTTCCTCGAGATCCTTAAGACCAACCCAGCAGAAGGTAGAACTGCTTCTCTCAATGTAAAGGATTATACACTAACATTTCCGTAAATCGTACCATCGATTACATCATCGACCGAGTTTACCACGAGTATTCTACACCAAACCTGGATATCCCAGAGGTTATACTACGAGGACTGCTCGAGTGTTGTACAAAAGTCCCGTTCATTTACCACAGAGGAAACAAGTACTGCCAAACTGATGGTGTAGCAATGGGACCCTTTGAGTATTAATGGCAAACTCCTTCATGGGTTGCATAGAACAAGTATTCAACCGAAGAGATAAACCAGTTTTTACTGTCAATACACCGATGAAATTTTGATAAAAACAAAGAACAATGCAGATGCTGAAAACTTTGGCTTATACTACAAGAAATCTCTGAGCTCACCTTCACTATGGAAGACAGCGTTGACAAAGTTTTGCTCTTCCTCGACCTACTCGTAAAAGACACCAAAGATTATCTTAACACAGAAGTATACACTAAGTCCATCAACCCTGTAACTGCCTTAATAATTTAACCGAGTGCCCACAGAGACATAAGGACTCTACCATCGGCGTCTACATCCGGGGAGCACTCACCCAGTGTAGCACCTGGAAACAACCATATAATGAAATTGAGCGCTCTACCCTAATACTTATCAACAATAGCTTCAGTGAGAAAAAACATTATCCGCTAGACCAAAAAGGTAATGGATGGCTGGTACAAAGATAATGACAATAACCATAAAAGGAGAAAATTAATATATACTATTATTCCACATTTACAACAGCTTACAATGAAGAAAAACGCATAATGAATAAGATGATAAAGAAAAACACCAAACCAGTCAACCCAGAGAAAATACTAAACTCAGGCTGCACAAATACAACACCTACAGACCATTTACACCATGAAACAAAAGTCCTCAAAGTCAAGGACCACCTCGACATGAGAGGCACACAAACACTTGCCGCAGCCACCACAAACACATCACACCCGCTACACTACATAGCAGAACACCCACACACACAAAGAAACAATAAAACAACACCCAAAGACCTGTATCACACACAGATACTCTCTTCTCTTCCTCCACAACCACCAAATACCAGCCTCCGGAAACATATTCATAATCATATCACTCACCGCTCCATTAACACACTGAAAGACAACACACTGCTGTATGCCAGACCCTCTGATATCCACCCTTCTGAATCCTGTCTCCCACGAAAGGACAGTGTCCACCTGGCCAGACTGCGGTGCGGCCACCACCCAGTACTTCTAAGCTACCAGAAGAGGCTGGATGACCGCATTGTGAACAGCTGCCCACTTCACCCCATACCATACAATACATAATGGAAGACTGCATTATACACAATCATGCACGCAAACAACACAACATACACTCTATAAAGGATTTGTGGGAAAACCCAGTTTCGGCTTTGGCAATCCTTGGGGAGACGGGACTGCTCGGACAGACAGTCTAGGGAACAACAACAACAACTAAACTTAGTGATTTATTATAACACCAAATACAAGCCACCTCCTACTTAAGAACAGCCCACACCAAGAGAGAAAGGAACTTCAGAAGTCACATGCCATTTATAGGTTCAAATGAACACAAGGGAACTCTGAAGCCCTTCCTTCCACCTATAATGGCACGACGACAATGAAGTTATTCCGTCGCTTTTCTTTCCACCTAACATCAAGGGCCCCTAAAAATCACCCAAGAACTGAACAGGGCATAGGCCTGACAAGAAACATGCTAGAAAAATAGAGATATTTTGGGTGTATAGACAATAAAAGCCTCCCAATCTTAAAGGCATTATATATCAAAGAGTTGATCCCAAATTTAAACATACAAGCAAAGAAACTTAAGGCACTCTCAAGCATGCGAATAGCCGCCACTAATCTAAGCACGCAACAAACCCAAGTATGGGACAAAACGCCACAAAACCAGGCACGCGACATTTCGTCACAGTCCGAAGCCGGAGGCTTTCCCAAGCATACGACAGCCCGCCACTGCCCGAGACTCGGTAACCTCTCCCAGTTACATAGTAGTAACCTCCCCCAGTGAAGAGCAAGTATGAACACAAACATATAAGATATAATATCATCACTCCATTCTTCAGGCCATTCTTCCCTAACCACATAGTAAGAATATCCCAAGCTACTGAAAACGGGTTTTGTACCTGTTATCGCGATCTCGTAATAATGGGTACCTATTGTAAAGTCATATGGAAAATACTCTTAAGAAAATAATAACTGCACAACTAGCCACCAATTCAACATTGAGACAAACTTTTGATAAGCTGAATAGCTTTGGACTGTGGCCAGAGGAGCCCAGTCCTTCGAAAGATGTGGTGCATACTTCCCAAAATCCCAACTCCAGTTTCAAAGAATCAGCAGCCGCGCTGGATTTCCCCATTTTCAAACCACCTCAGGACAACTTAATCATACGTACATACACACGTACGCGTAATTTCCCATCGTGCATCCATGTACGCAGAGTACATGGCGTACACATGTACTTACCTAGACGAACCACTCTTCTTTTTGTGTGGACGAAACATCGGATTCTGATCCCGACGCTCTCACAGCAGTAGGCAGTAGCGAGCGATGAGCTGAAGCGTACTGGACCCCACCTCGCGTGCAGGGCGATCCAGGTTTCCCGAACCTAGAACAGGAGGGGAACAAGTGTCAGTGCCAGTGCCAGGGTGCCACATGAATAAAATCGCCCGGCGCCAGCCGGAGAAAAAAGTATTTGCAAAAAAAAAAAAAAAAATCTTGTAGGAAAGGAAAGGGACTCTCCGTTGAAGTAAATCTGTGGTGAAAGGGAAGGGAAGGGGAAAGGAAAAGGGGAGGAAGAGGAATGGGGGTGGGAGGAAGAGGCTCACGGGTCACTGTTACTACTGGGAATCGGAGAAGTGCGGGACTCGAACCCGTGACTAGGAAGATACGAGGCCCACACGCTTCTAGTTGCGCCACCAGAGTACAATACTAATGCAAGTGAGTTACTGGGGGGAGGGGATGGGAGGAAGGGGAGGGGGAAAGTGGGAAGGAGAATGGAAGGGGAAGGAGATAAGAGGAAGGGGAAGGGAATAAGAGGAAGGGGAAGGGTGAGAATGGAAGGAGGATATGGGGAGGGAGAAGTGGAGAGCGGGGGAGAAATGGAGAGGGGAAGGGTGAATGGAAAGGGAAGAAGAGGAGAGGGGGATAAGAGGAAGAGATACGAGGAGAATGGAAGAGGGGAAAGGTGGATAAGGGGAGGGAGAAGTGGAGAGAGGGGAAGGGGAGGGAGAAGTGGAGAGAGGGGAAGGGGAGGGAGAAGTGGAGAGAGGGGAAGGGGAGGGAGAAGTGGAGAGAGGGGAAGGGGAGGGAGAAGTGGAGAGAGGGGAAGGGGAGGGAGAAGTGGAGAGAGGGGAAGGGGAGGGAGAAGTGGAGAGAGGGGAAGGGGAGGGAGAAGTGGAGAGAGGGGAAGGGGAGGGAGAAGTGGAGAGAGGGGAAGGGGAGGGAGAAGTGGAGAGAGGGGAAGGGGAGGGAGAAGTGGAGAGAGGGGAAGGGGAGGGAGAAGTGGAGAGAGGGGAAGGGGAGGGAGAAGTGGAGAGAGGGGAAGGGGAGGGAGAAGTGGAGAGAGGGGAAGGGGAGGGGGAAGTGGAGGGAGGGGAAGGGAAGGGAGAAGTGGAGAGAGGGGAAGGAGGGAATGGAAGGCGAAAGGGGGTAAAGGGGAGGGAGAAGTGGGGAAAGGAGGGGAGGATATTCAGTAAGACCCCCAAGAAGCATAAAGGGGGAATAAAAATCAAAGAAAGGAGGTTATAAGATTCATTGAGAGTTGGACCTGCAAAGGGCGGGGGGAGGAGGAAGGGGAGGAGGAGGAGGAGAAGGAGGAGGAGGAGGAGGAGGAGGAGGAGGAGGAGGAGGAGGGGGGGGACCAAATAAGTGCCTCTGCCATTAGCCAGAATAAAATCTTTAGAAGTCCCCCTATATCCCATAGACCCTTGAAGTGATTAGTGGAATTAGTTTAACATTGTTAACCTGATGCCTTGATCATCCTAACAGGTCCCTTTTTAACCCTTAAGAGTTAAGTAAAACTGGATTAGGGTCTTACGAGATTTGAGTCTTTGGGAGATTAAACCAAAAACTGCAAGAGGTCCATGAAGGGGAGGGAGAGGAGGAGGAGGAGGAGGAGGAGGAGGAGGAGGAGGAGGAGGAGGAGGAGGAGGAGGAGGAGGAGGAGGAGGAGGAGGAGGAGGAGGAGGAGGAGGAGGAGGAGGAGTTGGGCAGGAGGCTGAGAAACAGGTGGGAGAAGAGTAGGTGGGGAAGGAGGAGAGGGAGGGGGAGGTGGAAAGGAAGGTGGGAGAGGAAGAGGGTGGGAAGGAGGAGGGGGAGGTGAAAAAGGTGGGAGAGGAAGAGGGTGGGAAGGAGGGGGAGGGGGAAAAAGGTGGGAGAGGAATAAGTGGGAGGAGGAAGAAGAGGAGGAAGAAGGAGGAGGAGGAGGAGGAGGAGGAGGAGTAGGCGGACGGGGGAGGAGATTGGAGAGGAAAAGAGAGGCGGCACGGGACTATGCGAGGAAGGAGGAAGAAGACGTGAAGAGGAGGAGAAACAGGAGGGGAACGAAAACGAGATTGTAGAGGGACAGGGGAAGAAAGGAGGAGGGAGAGAAAGAAGAGGGTGAGGAAGAGGTGAAAGGACATGAGGAGGAGGAGGAGGAGGAGGAGGAGGAGGAGGGGAGGAGAAGGAGGAACAGGAGCAGGAGGAGGAGGGGACGGGGACGAAATAGGAGAGAAACAGCATGAGAAAGAAATGGGAGGAGGAAGAGGGAGAAGAGGTAGAGGAGGAAGAGGGAGAAGAGGAAGAGGACAAGAGGTAGAAGAGGTAGAGGAAGAGGGAGAAGAGGAAGAAGAGGAAGAGGGAGAAGAGGTAGAGGAGGAAGAGGTAGAAGAGGAAGAGGACGAGGAAGGGGAAGAGGGGCAAGAGAAGAGGTAGAGGAGGAAGAGGAAGAGGACGAGAAAGAGGAAGAGGGAGAAGAGGTAGAGGGGGAAGAGGACGAGGAAGAGAAAGAGGAAGAGAGAGAAGAGGGAGAACAGGTAGAGGAGGAAGAGGACGAGGATGAGGAAGAGGACGAGGATGAGGATGACGACGAGGAAGAGGGAGAAAAGGTAGAGGAGGAAGAGGACGAGGACGAGGAAGAAGAGGTAGAGGGGGATGAGGGCGAGGAAGAGGAAGAGGAAAAAGAGGGAGAGGAGGACGAGGACGAACAGGACGAGGATTAGGACGAGGAAGAGGACGAGGACGAGGACGAGGAAGAGGACGAGGAAGACATGAAGGACTTACTTGGCTGGTAGACGGAAGTGGTGACGAGGGAGTTGTTGCCCGGGTGGTGGTAGTTGTGAGGAGGTTTCTCGGCCAGCAGGGTGCCAAAGGTTCCGTTGGTGCCATAAGTGCCGCCGACCTCCACTGCAAAAGAAGAAGAGTGACAAAGACTCGAAGAACCCCAGAAGCTTCCGAGAGAGCCTTCACCCATTCTGTCCCAAAGAGTCTCTCTCACGTCCATGACCTGGTCAATTGTTGCCTAGGGATTTCGTTCAGTCGAGGGGTGAACCCTCGGGATAATAGAGGGACTAGATCGCTCTTAGGTTCCGTAGTCGATTTTTTGGTAAATAAAATCGCATGGAGGATTTGGCTCGAAGATAAGTGTTGAAAGAGTGCATCACAGTGTTACAGCACTAAGAAATAAATAACAACAAAAACAACAGTGATGATGCGATCGTTACTATTAATAATGCTAAATATAGAAATATAACAATGATAATAACAATGAAGAAAATAAAGACGACGACGAAGATGACGGTGACGATGACGATGATGATAATGATGATGATGATAATGACGACGACGATGATGATGATGATAACGATGACGACGACGACGACGACGACGACGATGATGATAAAACATCCATACGACTTTTCTTTATGACAAGACGACACCATACCACAGACATCCAGTAACCACAAACTCGTTCCCCGGACACTAAAGGTGCCCCCAGACAGTGGCCCTGTCCGGGTGTTTTCGAAGGACCTCCGGGGTACTGAGGTCCGGTGAGAGGTCCAGGGTGGGGGGGGGGGGAGAGTCTGAATATTTCAACTCCCCCCTCTCCCCCCCCCCTCTGGAACACGCGAACCGAATTCATGTTCTATATCAAAATAATAAAATATTTTTTTACGCTGACTATCTAATATATTTATAAAAAAAACTGTCAACATAAAAGTATTATTGTAACAATAATAACGTCGAGGGATGAATCTATCTACACGGCTCTGGTGACCTATGGGGCATATTTGGATGTCCGCAACTGTACACAGATATATACTATTTTTCTTTCTATAAGGAAAAACGTGGGAGGGGCTAAAACATTAAACGTTTGATTAAAAACGTGTGATACACATTGAGCGTACATCTACTGTACACTTCCAAACGCCTAATTGGAGTATACAGGAAAGGAGTAACGCTCGTGAGGTCCCGTCTCTTGCTCTCCAATGTGTGTGTGGAGAAACAGAATAGGTATAAATGGCAATTATGAAAACACACACGCAAACACACACATACACTCATTACCCATAGATCGGTCATATATGAGCACCGAGCTCTCTTCCGTGAGGGAAATAACTGTCGATCACGAGTCCAACACGTGATCCAAGACCATGGGGAATCACACAACCAAACACACACGCACACACACACACACACACACACACACACACACACACACACACACACACACACACACACACACACACACACACACACAGACACGTACATGTACATATGCAAAAACAAATGTACTCGTCTTATAGCATATATTGTGTAGTTGTACGTGCATGTGTGTATGCGCGTGTGCGTTTATACACATGTATGCTTGTGTACATGAGCGTGTTTGTGTATGTGATTCATCACGTGTGTACGCATTTGTGTGTGTGAGCGCGGGCGTGTGTGTTAGATTAATTCTATATATTCTCTCTCTCTCTCTCTCTCTCTCTCTCTCTCTCTCTCTCTCTCTCTCTCTCTCTCTCTCTATCCATCTCTGTCCCTATCTCCCCTAATGGATTGATTGTATAGTTTTCGATTAATTATATTACACAAAACAAAATACAAGCGTAAAAGTAAACTCAAATTAATTCGAGTTATCCATTTTAATCTAATTTTGCTCTTCATTATGGGTTTCAGAATAACAAAGAAATATACTAACAATCCAATAAACAAAGAATAAAAAAAAATTTAAATCGATAAACAGAGACTCCATAGCATACACGCACGCACACACACGCGCGCGCACACACACACACAAAGGGTTTTTTCCCCCTTATCGGGGAGGTAGCCAAGTCAAAAAGGTATATGCCCACTCCCACCCATTTCATTCCCATCCCCCCACTCCCATCCTCCACCCTTTCCCCCCTCTCATCTTAGCTCCTCATGGATGAGGGGTCATCCCTGTATCCCGCCCACTGCCCTGGGTCAGAAGCAGTGTAGCAGGACACAGTACATCCACAGCAAGGCCGCTTCATTTAATCGGCGACCCCCACTTCTCCGTCCCCTCATGCAGAAAAAGAGACGACTGGGACAAATTCCTTCGGGCTGCGTCAAAATATTTGCACATAAACACTACCTAATCCCCTCCATCCCCTACCCCCTCCCTTCCTTACATCAAAGTATCATATATGCATAGCCATTCTCCACTTATCCCTATCTTCTGCCTTCTCCCTTCCTTCCTCAACAGACATTACCCTCTTACTCAATGCCCTTTTTACCCCATCCATCCATCTCATCCTCGGTCGTCCCCTCAAGTTCACTTCCGCCACCTCTGCTTTCCACACCTCTTTTACTCTTTCTTCACTCATTCTTTCTGTGTCCAAACCATCCCAGTACTCTTTCATCAGCCTTACCTGCCATCTCCTTTTCAACCCCAGCTTTCCTCATCACCTCTTTGTTTCTCGCTCTATCCAACCTTGTAACTTCTGCCACACTTCCCAGACATTTTATCTCAAACACATTCAAACTTTTCCTTTCTGCCTTTCTTAGATTCCAAGTCTCTGCCCCATACAGTCCTGTCGGCACAATCATTCCTCTTTGGAACCATTCCAAAATGCTCATTTATCATTACATAATGATACCCCCAAGGTATTTACTTGCTTCTCTCAATCTACAATTTACCTCCACCTCCACTCCTCCCTTTCCTGCCACATGGAACCCCAAGTTACCTAAATCTATCCACTTCCTCCAGTCTCTCTCCTTTTATTTTCTGATCCCTGACCTACCAAGGGGAGACCACGAAGATGAATAAAATCGGGTGACGGCAACCATAACAAAAAGAAGAGTGCCACCCTGTAGGAAAG
>NC_134794.1:7981455-7983955 GCF_046742065.1 Oratosquilla oratoria
GAGAGAGAGAGAGAGAGAGAGAGAGAGAGAGAGAGAGAGAGAGAGAGAGAGAGAGAGAGAGAGAGAGAGAGAGAGAGAGGGGGGGGGGAATTATCGGGTCACAAGACCTGTCACAGATCTCAGACACGAAAAGTCCTCTCTCCTCCTGGACCCTTCCTCTACCTCTTCCTCTTCTTCTTCTTATTACTCCTCCTCCTCCTCCTCCGCTGTGCGTGTGATGCTCCGTTAAGTGTAATGCTGATCTGATCCAGATCTCTTACACGGTTTATCACACATCGGAGATGCAAAGGAGGAGAAGGAGGAGGAGGAAGAGATGAGGAGGGAGGAGGAGGAGAGGAGGAGGGAGGAGGAAGAGAGGAGGAGGGAGGAGGAAGAGAGGAGGGAGGAGGAAGAGAGGAGGAGGAAGAGAGGAGGAGGAAGAGAGGAGGAGGGAGGATGAAGAGAGGAGGAGGGAGGAGGAAGAGAGGAGGGAGGAGGAAGAGAGGAGGAGGGAGGAGGAAGAGAGGAGGAGGGAGGAGGAAGAGAGGAGGAGGGAGGAGGAAGAGGGAATGGAGAGGAGGAAGAAGGAATGGAGAGGAGAAGGGGAGGAGAGGAGGAGGGAAGGAGGGGAGAAGGGGAGGAGAGGAGGAGGGAAGGAGGGGAGAAGGGGAGGAGAGGAGGAGGGAGGAGGGGAGGAGGGGAGGAGGGGAGAAGGGGAGAAGGGGAGAAGGGGAGAAGGGGAGGAGGGGAGAAGGGGAGGAGGGGAGAAGGGGAGGAGGGGAGAAGGGGAGGAGGGGAGAAGGGGAGGAGGAGAAAGAGAGGAGGAGAAAGAGAGGAGGAGGAAGGGAGGAGGAGGAAGGGAGGAGGATGAAGGGAGGAAGAGGAAGAGGAGAGGGAGGGGAGGAGAGGAAGGAGAGAAGGGGAGCAGGGGAGGAGCAGAAGGAGAAGAAGGAGCAGGAGGAGGAGGAGCAGGAGCAGGAGCAGGAGCAGGAGCAGGAGCAGGAGCAGGAGGAGGAGGAGGAGGAGGAGGAGGAGGAGGAAGAGGAGGTTGAGGAGGTGGAAGAGGAGGTGGAGGAGGGGGAGGAGGAGGAGGAGGAGGTGTGGAGGAGGAGGTGAGGAGGAGTAGGAGGAGGTGAGGAGGAGGAGGAGGTGTGAGGAGGAGGAGGAGGAGGAGGTGTGGAGGAGGAGGTGAGGAGGAGGTGTGGAGGAGGAGGTAGGGAGGAGGAGGACAATGGCGGGTGTTAAGGTTGGATGCTTTAGATCAACAAAGAAAAAAATTTCTTCGTTCTACAAAATTTTCTTCCCCCCACCCCCCGCTAACCTCTCCCTTCCTCTCCACAAGAGAGGGAGGGGGGGGAGGGGGAGGTGGAAAATAAACAGACTGGGTGTCGAGCTCGGAATAGAGTATTTAGTTCCATGTCATGGAATGGAACACGTTTGTCAGTGTGAACGTATTTGTGTGTTCGGGTAATACACAGTAGTGGTATGCAGACGTGTGTACACACACACATGTACACACACACATGTACACACACGTACACACACATACAGGCACACACACAAACGCACACACACACACACACACAGGCAGGCACACACACACACACACACACACACACACACACACACACACACACACACACACACACACACACACACACACACACACACACACACACACACACACACAGACAATATGTATTGTCACTGGTCTCAGTGTGTTAAATATTATCCAAAGATACTTTCTGGTACATACATATACCAAGGTTTTTTTTTCCCTTACAAAGGGGGTAGCCAAAGTCAAAGGCATAAATCCACTCCCACCAATTTTCATTCCCACATACTCCACTCCCATTCACCACCCCTCCCTCCCTCCCTCTTTTCCTGGCTCCTCCTGGATGACGGGCCATTCCTGCATCTCGCCCACTGCCCTGGGTCAGAAGCAATGTAGCAAGGCAGCACATCCACAGCAATGCCGCTTCATTTAATCGGCGACCCCCCTCCCTCCTCCCGTCCCCTCATGCAGAAAGAGAGAAAACTGGGAGAAATCCCTTCGGGCTGCATCAAAATATCATTTACACATACTCCCTCACCCCCCACCATCCCCCACCCACTCCCTTTCATGAATCATAGCATCATCCATACACAACCATTCTCCACTCACCCCTATCTTATGTCTTCTTCCTTCCTTCCTCAACAGGCATTCCCCCTTTCCCAATGCCTCTTTTACCCCACCCATCCATCTCATCCTAGGACGCCCCCTCATGTTCACTCCTTCCACCACTGCCTTCCACACCTCTTTTACTAATCTTTCTTCACTCATTCTTTCCATGTGTCCAAACCATACCAATACTCTTTCATTAACCCTATCTCCCAACTCCCTTTCCAACCCCACTCTCCTCCTCACCTCCTCGTTTCTCACTCTATCCAGCCTTGTAACCCCTACCGTATTTCACACGCATTTCATCTCAACAAATTTAAACTCTTCCTCTCTTATGTTCCATGTCTCTGCCCCATACGG
>NC_134794.1:7988955-7993955 GCF_046742065.1 Oratosquilla oratoria
CTGCCAGTTCATTCCTGCATTCTTTCAGTATCCAGTTTGCTATTTCATCTGGTCCATGCCATTTTCTGACATCAAGATTACTCAAGTGCGTTAATATTTCATTCTTTGTTACTTCTATTTCTTCCATAGGGGGGACTTTCTCTTTCCATTCGTTCTCTTCAGGTTGTATGTTCTCCCTTGTAAACACTGATTTAAAAGGTTTGTTCATAATTTCCGCCATTTCCATTTCCTCTGTGTATTCAACTCCCTCTTGTCTTAAGTTCTCCAAGTCTTGTTTGTTTTTCAGTTTATTGTTTACAAATCTGTAGAATAGTTTTGGTTGATCTTTACACTTTTCTATGATATCTTTTTCATATTTTCTCTTTTCCTCTCTGCACGTTTGTACATATTCATTTCTATAACAGGTATATATTTTCCATTTTTCAGGTCTTCTGTCTTTTTTCCATCTGGTCCAGGCTTTGTCTCTTTTGTCTTTTAACTCCCTACAGCTTTTGTTGTATCAGCATTTTACAAAAAATTTTTCTTGTTTTTGTCTTGGGACATACTTTTCCACTCCTTTTTTGTAAATTTTTGTCAAAATATTCCATTTCTCTTCTACTGTTGTTTCTTCTTTGTATATTTCTTCCCAGTTTTCCTTTTGAAAGAATTCTCTTATTTTATCAAAGTTTGTTTTTTCATACATCATTCTTCCTTTTCTATATTGTTCATTTCTTTTCATATATTTTTCTTCATTAAGTTCCAGTTCAATCAATATGTGGTCACTTTTACTTATTGGTGTTTTATATTCAATTTTGTCTACTATTCTAGGTTCAGATGTAATTATTAGGTCTAGTCTCGATGGCTCTTCTTCATTTCTATACCTAGTGTTCTCCTGTATCCATTGTGTCATTGTATGGTCAGTAACCATCTCAAGTAGAGCGTGTCCCCATGAGCCGTCTCCACCCTTTACTGTCATTTCTTCCCAGCAGATTTCTTTGCAATTAAAGTCGCCCATCATAACTATTCTTCCTCCCTCTTCCATTATCTTGTTTAATGTTATCTTTGTGTCCTCTAACATACTTTTATGTTCACTCTCTTCCCATGAGGCTGTTTTTGGGGGCACATAATTTATCACAAACTTTCTGCTCTTCTTATCTCTGTCTTCTACTTCCATCATTATCATCTCTACTGTATTCTTTCCATATGTGACACACTTCACGTTTATATCCTTCTTAGTCAGGAACATAACTCCACCCCCTTCCTTTTTCACTCTGTTTCTAATCCAATAATTATATGCATCATGTCCTACACTGTTGGGTGGTAGTGGACCTTTTAATTTTGTTTCTACAATTCCCATTATGTCTGGTTCTTTTTCTTTCAAATAATCATTCAGCTCATTCAATCCTGTTATTAATCCATCTATATTTGTGTAAGACACTCTTAGTTTTCTGCCACTTCCATTGTGTTCTCTGTTTCCCTTTTGTTTTTCTCTTGTATGTCGACTTTCTTTAGTTTCATATTCACTACTCTCCAATAGAATCTCTCTTTTTCTGACTCCGTTCTTATCTCGTTTTTTTCCTTAGCTTCAAGTCTTTCCTGTTTTTCTTCCTCTCTTTCCTCTTTATTCATTTCCCTTTTTATCCATACCTTTTTATATTGTTCACTTGTTGCTAGTTTCCCTGTTTTGGATAAGATATTCTCAGCCGTAATTTGTGACCTGAATTTAATCTTAATTGGTCTGGTCTTGTCTGTACTATATTTCCCGAGCCTGAATTTCTCTTCGATTTGTTTCATTATTTCTGGTTCATCTTCCTGAACTAATTCTAGTAAATTTCTTACTTTTTCATTTTCCTCTTTGATTCTTGTGGTTCTATCTGGGTCATGTTTCTCTTCCATTCCTAATATTATACATTTCTTTCTGTATGCTAAGTCTCTTACTATATTCTCCTTCTGTCTCATCACTTTAATAACTGAGTTTTCAGTTTGTTCATTCATTTGCTGTCTGATTATGTCAGTGAATGCAACTTTGCTATTTTCTTGGATTTTTTTCCAACCCTCCTTGTTCTCCTTATTATTCTCCTTTAAGACTTTATTCTCTTCTTTTACTTCTTTTAACTGTTTTTTTAATTCTTCAATTTCCTTAGTTAAGTTTTTGTTCGCCTTCTCTAGTTCTTCCAATTTTTCAACCCTCTGTACAATGTTGTTAACATGACCGAACCTACGCTCCAAGTCCTCGATCATCTTATCGACCTTCTCTTCTAGTCTTGTCAGTCGGGGGGGGGGGGTTGTGTCCCCCCCACCCACTTTAAATCCCTGGAAAATATTCTCAACCATTTCTACTGTATTGCTCTTATCTATACTTCTAATCTTTACATTTTTATTAGACATTTCATCGTCACTCAGCTGGTCGGGGGGCCGTTTGTTTACCTTTCGCCTGTCTGCCTGGGCCAAGTCCTCTCCTTCCTCATTTCCTTCCATTTCCCTCAGCAATCCCTCCCCTTCTCCTCTTTCCCTACTTTCCCACTACCCCACGAGCAATTTCCCCCCACCCTGTAAATACAATAGGCACTTCTCTTTGCGTTGGGATCCACGAAACTTCAATTTTCTTCAGAACGTCTTCTAAGCCGTCCGTTCGTTGAAGTGTGTGTGTGTGTGTGTGTGTGTGTGTGTGTGTGTGTGTGTTTGCATGTGAGCATGAAGAATAGAAGTCACTGATACCAGCTTACATTACGTGAAAAAGTGGACTAAAGATGACGAAATAAAGATCATGAAGCAAGTTCAGAGACAGAGTGCCTAAGGTTCCGAGGAACGTAAGCCGAAGATGTCGAGTTTTGACCAGGGAATCCCGAACATTATACCCAAATATACATGCATACATACATGTACATACGTATATACAAATACATATATACGCGCGAACATAATATCACGATAGGATGTAATGATAATAGAGGAGAAAATATCACGGTAGGATATGTCAGTGAAGGACAAAATATAATTCTAGGAAGGGATACCGGACAGAATGTCAATGAAGGCCAAAATATCATGATAGGATGTAATGTCGCTAGAGGACGAAATGTCACATTAGGATGTAATGTCATAGGACAAAATGTCACAATGGGATGTAATGAGAGTGGAGGACAAAAGATCACGATGGGAAGTAATGATAGTGGAGAACAAAATATCACGATAGGATGTAATGATAATGGAGGAGAAAATATCACGGTAGGATATAATGTCAGTGAAGGACAAAATATAATTTTGGGAAGGGATACCGGACAGAATGTCAATGAAGGCCAAAATATCAAGATAGGATGTAATGTCAGTGGAAGACAAAAGATCACGATGGGATGTAATTATAGTGGAGGAAAAAATATCATGTACTTTAATGCTCGTAGTATTAGGAACAAATTTCAAGAAATACAAGCGTATGTCAAAAGCGAAAATCCCGATATGATAGGAATAACTGAGACATGGTTAAATGGTACAGAGTTCGAAGCTGAATTTAATATTGCGGGATTTAAACACTTTCATCAGGATAGAAACCACAAGAAAGGTGGGGGTGTTCTATTGTACGTTAAAAACAATGTTCATGCTTGTGTTTTAGAGAAAGTGAAACAGGATGCATATGATAGTTTGTGGGTTGAGTTAATCCAAACAAATGGACAAAAAATGAATATAGGTGTAATATATAGGCCAAAGACATTATCATTAGCAGACGACCAACTGTTATTTCAAGAACTGTCTAGTTTCTGCAACCGGGATTTATTGATAATGGGTGATTTCAATTTTACTGACATTGATTGGATGACCCTTGAACATGGCCATATAGGTAGTCGCTTGATTGATTTTCTTGGTGACAATTACTTAATTCAGCATGTAAAAGAGCCCACAAGATATGGAAACTTACTCGATCTTTTGATCACTAGCCGCGAAAGCATGGTAACTGATGTAGAAGTCGGTGAATCTGTTGCAAATAGCGATCACAACTTAGTTAGATTCAAACTCCTAAACAATTTTAGAATAGTTACTTGTGTTTCTAAAATACCCGATTTCAGTAAAGCTCAGTTCATAGGACTACGTCAGGAGCTTCAGCTTACAGATTGGGAGGTAAAATTAAACGAAAGACCTGTAGATCAGATGTGGGAAATATTTCAAAATACGCTCACTAAGATGATTCAAACTTACATTCCTTTTAAGGATAGACGTCCCCCAAATCAGGCTCGCCCAAAGTGGCTCGACAAAGAAACTGAAAAAAGTATTGCTAAAAAGAGACAGGCTTATAAGAAATATAAGTGCTCGGGTGCATCTAATGACTATGAAAGTTATGTATCAATACAGAGAGATTTAAAAAAGACAATAAGAAAAAGAAAACGACAATACGAAATGAAAATCGCTGATAAATCCAAAGAGAATCCCAAAGAATTCTATAGTTACATTAGAGATAAAAAGGTTGTTAGGAATCACATTGGTCCACTATTATCTGCTGACGGATCAACTTGAATATTCAAATGAAGGAATGTGTAATATCTTAAACAATTATTTTAGCTCGGTATTCGTAAACGAAACACCTCAAAGTGAATTCCAAACTGAAACCTGTGAAAAGTCTGGAGTAAACTTACTCACTACGGTAAATATAACAAAAGAAAAAATTAAAAGGTGTATAGACAAACTCAAAGTTAATAAAACACCAGGGCCTGACGGTTGGCATCCAAGAATCTTAAAGGAAATAAAAAATGAGATTGTTGTTCCATTAGAAATTATTTTCAAGAAATCCATCATATCCGGAGATGTCCCAAGAGAATGGAAGCTAGCTAACGTTACTCCCATATTCAAAAAAGGTGACAAAAAGAAACCAAATAACTATAGGCCTATAAGTTTGACTTCAATCGTAGGAAAAATAATGGAAACTATCATCAGAGATGCTATCGAACATAATTTAGAAAGTAACCGTTTGATAAATGATAGCCAGCATGGTTTCAGACGGAAACGTTCTTGCGTGACTAACTTACTAGAATTCT
>NC_134794.1:7998955-8001455 GCF_046742065.1 Oratosquilla oratoria
GGGAGGAGAGGGGAAAGGGGAGGGGAGGAGAGGGGAAAGGGGAGGGAGTGGAGGGTATTGAGACTGGGGGATTACATACTTACTAGCGAGTTTGAGGATCAAGGCAAACCTCAAGCTAACAATGTCGTCCCTGGTGACCCGACTGTACTGTAGGGGGCAAATGTCGCGTCAGCCTTGGAACTCTGAAAAGCTCCGAGTGCCTCAGAGTCTGTGGACATCACGATAAGAGACGTCGAGAGAGCGAGGGGGGTTGGGGGTTGGGGGTTGGGGAGGAGAAGGAAGAGAAGGTGGAAGAGGAGGTGGAGGAGGAGGAAGTGGAGGAGGGGGAAGAGGAGGAGGTGGATGGGGAAGAGGAGGGGAAGAGGAGGGGAGGGGAGGGGGAGGAAGGGGGAGGAGAAGAAGAGGTGGAGGAAGAGGTGGAGGAGGAAGTGAAGCAGGGCGGAAGAGGAGGAAGCAGGGGGGAAGAGGAGGAGGAGGGGGAAGAGGAGGAGGTAGAGGAGGTAGAGGAGGAGGTAGAGGAGGGGAGGGGAGGCGAGGGGGAGGAAGGGGGAGAAGGAAGAGCAGATAAAGGAGGAAGTGGAGGAGGGGGAAGAGGAGGATGAGGAGGAGGAGGAGGTGGAGGAGGAGGGGAGGGGGAGGAAGGGGAAGAGGAGGTGGAGAAGGAGGCAGTGGAGGAGGGGGAGGAGGGAAGGAGTGGTGGTAGTAGAGGAAGAGGATGGGGAACAAACACACACACACACACACACACACACACACACACACACACACACACACACACACACACACACACACACACACACACACACACACACACACACACACACACACACACACACACACACGCACACGCGCGAGCTCACACACACACACACACACACACACACACACACACACACACACACACACACACACACGCACACACACCCAAGGGGCCAGGAGTTCTAGGCGGCCTGGAATGGAAAGCAAGGCGAAGCGAAACCCGAGGCACACAATGCACCTGACCCTGGGGACCAAAGGGACAAGAAAGAAAAAATACACTCTTGAAAGTAAGATAATAAATAGATGAAGAGAAATATAAATTGATAAAGAAATGAAATGAAATGAATTGAAATGAATGAAATGAATGAAATGGATGAAATGGATGAAATGGATGAAATGGATGAAATGAATGAAATGAATGAAATGAATGAAATGAATGAAATGAATGAAATGAAAATGAAACGAATGAATGAAAATGAAACGAATGAAATGAATGAAAATGAAACGAATGAAAATGAAACGAATGAAATGAATGAATGAAACGAATGATATGAATGAAACGAATGAAACGAATGAAGCGAATGAAACTAATTAAACGAATGAAATTAATGAAATGGTTGAAACAAATGAAATGAACGAATTAAATTAATGCAATGAATGAAATGGATAAGATCGAAGGAAAAGGTTGACAAAAATAAAAAACACATAAATAAATGAATGAATAAAGAGGGACAAGGACAGGAGGTACAAGAGAGGAGAAGAGATAGGCTTCTCTTGTAGGAGACCTGGCAGATGGGGTTGATCAAAGAGTACCAGGATGCTTTGGGCTCAATGGACAGAACGAGTGAAGAAAGACCAGCTACAAGATTGTGGAAGGCAGAAGTGGATGGAATGAACTTGTGAGAAAGACCGAGAACAGAATGGATGGGGTGAACGGGGCACTAGATGCAAGAGGAATATCTGTCGAGCTGAAGGGATTTCTACTTGTCTGCTCAGTATTTTCTCGACTGGTGTCTGTGCGTGTCTATGTGTGTGTGTGTGTGTGTGTGTGTGTGTGTGTGTGTGTGTGTGTGTGTGTGTGTGTGTGTGTGTGTGTGTGTGTGTGTGTGTGTGTGTGTGTGTGTGCGTGCGTGCGTGTGTGTGTAGTTTGGGGGTAAACTAGCTTCGGCAGTCGGGATATCCTATAGGGGTACTGTGTCTTGTTGCATTGCAGTGGATGGGGCAGAGACCCTTCATCCGCGAGGTGCAAAGATGGGAGGGGGCAACAAATGGGTTTCTGGATAGGTGTAGGGTGTGTGTAGGGTGTGTGTAAGGTGTGTGTACGGTGGGTGAACGCTTGGTGGACACCCCTCTTATAAGGGGGAAAGGGAGTTTGGGTTTATATAATTGGTATAATATATATATATATATATATATATATATATATATATATATATATATACACACATATATATACCGTATATGTATATACATGATAATAGTAATAACAGTAATAATAATGATAATTATAAACCAATACAAGGATTATAGTCATTGGCCATAGGAACAACAATAGGCGTCAATACATGTAGGGTTATACAGAACCGGAGTTCTCTCCCCCCTCCCCCCTCCCCCCATGGGGATCGAAAGAACTCTCCCCTCTCCCCCTGGGGGAGACTCTACTCACAGGGGCATCGCGCGAGGGAGGTGGACTCGTCGGAGCCGTCGCCACAGTGGTTGACCCCATCACAAGTCAGGTCAC
>NC_134794.1:8013955-8021455 GCF_046742065.1 Oratosquilla oratoria
CAAGGTGGTTGTTGGTGGTTGTCTAGACCCTGCAGGGCTTCTGGAAGAACCTTGAGGCTACAAATTAACCTCTTTTAGGCTAAAGGTCTCCCTAGGTGGATCAAATCCACCAGGAGGAGCGTTCCAGAGCCTTTTGGTGGCCCGTTTTGGAAAGGTATTTGCATTTCTTTATTTTCAACCTGGCATACAATAGCTTTTCTTTCATCAATGAAGATTATTTTTCTACTTTGCTGGTCTGCTATTTTTATCTATTTATCTTATTAATTTTTTAAACTAGCCCCTAAAGACTTTTTTCTTCATAAATTATTTATCAATTTATTTTATTTATTTGTTTATTTTAATCTAGAATGAACGCACTCACTTTGGGGGACACAGAAGTCTTAAGGTAAAGACTCACCTGGGCCTTCCGGTGGAAATAAAGCAGGAACGCAATGGAAAGAGGTATTTGCAGAGAATTATGGAAAGGGGGAGGGGAAGGGAGGGGGGAAGGGGGAGGGTGGAGGGGGAAGGGAGGGTGGAGGGGAAAGGGAGGGTGGAGGGGAAAGGGAGGGTGGAGGGGGAAGGGAGGGTGGAGGGGACAGGGAGGGGGGAGGGGGGAAGGAAGGGGGAGGGGGAAGGAAGGGGGAGGGGGAAGGGAGGGGGGAGGAGGGATGGGAGGGTGGAGGAGGGATGGGAGGGTGGAGGGGGGGAAGGGAGGGTGGAGGGGGGGAAGGAAGGGGGAGGGGGATGGGAGGGTGGGAGGGGGGAAGGGAGGGAGAAGGGGGAAGGGAGGGAGTAGGGGGAAGGGAGGGAGAAGGGAGGGTGGAGGGGGAAGTGAGGGGGAGGGGAAGGGAGGGTGGAGGGGGAAGGGAGGGTGGAGGAGGGGGAAGGAAGGGGGAGGGGGAAGGGAGGGTGGAGGGGGAAGGGAGGGTGGAGGGGGAAGGGAAGTTGGAGGGGGAAGGGAAGGGGAGGGGGAAGGGAAGGGGAGGGGGAAGGGAAGGGGAGGGGGAGGGGGAAGGGAGGGTGGAGGGGGATGTAAAGGGGAAGGTGGAAGGGAGGGTGGAAGGAGGGGGGAAGGGAGGGGGAAGGGAGGGGAAAGGGAGGGGGAAGGGAGGGGGAAGGGAGGGGGGAGGGGGAAGGGAGGGTGGAGAGGGAAGGGAGGGAGGAGAGGGAAGGGAGGGAGAAGGGAGGGGGAAAGGAGGGTGGAGGGGAAGGGAGGGTGGAGGGGGAAGGGAAGGTGGAGGGGGAAGGGAAGGTGGAGGGGGAAGGGAAGGGGAGGGGGAAGGGGAGGGGGAAGGGAAGGGGAAGGGGAGGGGGAAGGGAAGGGGAGGGGGAGGGGGAAGGGGAGAGGGAAGGGAGGGGAGGGTGAGAGGAGGGGGAGGGGGAAGGGAGGGGTAGGGGGAAGGGAGGGAGGGGGAAGGAAAGGGGAGGGGGAGGGGGAGGGAGGGGGAGGGAGGGGGAAGGGAGGGGGAAGGGAGGGGGAGGGGAAGGGAGGGGGAGGGGCAAGGGAGGGGAGGGGAAGGGAGGAGAGGAGGAGGGGGAAGGGAGGGGGAGGGGGAAGGAATGGGAGGGGAAGGGCGGAGGGGAGGGGGAAGGGAAGGGAAGGGAAGGGAGGGGAGGGGGAAGGGAGGGGAGGGGGAAGGGAGGGGAGGGGGAAGGGAGGGGTAGGGGGAAGGGAGGGGAGGGGGAAGGGAAGGATAGGGGGAAGGGAGGGGAGGGGGAGGGGGAAGGGAGGAGGGGGAATGGAAAAGGGGGAGGGGGAGGAGGAAGGGAGGAGGGAGGGGGAGGGGGAAGGGAGGAGGGGGAATGGAGAAGAGTGAGGGGGAGGGGGAAGGGAGGCGGGGGAATGGAGAAGGGGTCAGGGAGGGGGAAGGGAGAGGGGGAAGGGAGGAGGGGGAATGGAGAAGGGGTAAGGGAGGGGGAAGGGAGAGGGGGAAGGGAGGAGGAATGGAGAAGGGGGAAGGGAGGGGGAGGAGGAAGGGAGGAGGGAGGAGGAGGGGGAAGGGAGGGGGAGGGGGAAGGGAGGGGGAGGGGGAAGGGAGGGGGAGGGGGAAGGGAGGGGGAGGTGGAAGGGAGGGGTAGGGGGAAGAGAGGATGAGGGGGAGGAGGAAGAGAGGGGTAGGGGGAAGGGAGGATGAGGGGGAGGGGGAAGGGAGGATGAGGGGGAGGGGGAAGGGAGGATGAGGGGGAGGGGGAAGGGAGGGGAGGGGAGGGGGAGGGGAAGGAAGGGGGAGGGGAAGGGAGGGGGAGGGGAAGGGAGGGGAAGGGAGGGGGAGGGAGGGGAAGGGGGAGGGGAGGGGAAGGGGGAGGGGAGGGGGAGGGGGAGGTGGAGGGGAAAGGGAGGGATAGTGGGAAGGGAGGGTGAAGGAAGGGGTAGTGAAGGAAGGGGTAGGGAGGAAGAGAGTGGGTAGGGGGAAGGGAGAGGTAGGGGGAAGGGAGGGGGGAAGGAAGGGAGGAGGAAGGGGAAGGAAGGGGGAAGGAAGGGGTAGGGGGGAGGGAGGGGTAGGGGGAAGGGAGGAGGAAGGAAGTTGGAAGGAAGGGGTAGGGGGAAGGGAGGGGTAGGGGGAAGGGAGGGGTAGGGGGAAGGAAGGGAGGGTGAAGGAAGGGGTAGGGGAAGAGAGGGGGTAAGGGAAAAGAGGGGGTAGGGGGGAGGGAGGGGGAGGGGGGAAAGGAGGGGAGGGTGAAATGGAGGGGGATGGGAGAAGGGAGAGGGTAGGAGGAAGGAAGGGGGAGGGGAAGGGGAGGGGGAAGGGAGGATGGAGGAGAAAGGGAGGGGTAGGTGAAAGGGAGGGGGAGGGGAAGGGAGGGGGATGGGAGGGGGAAAAGAGGGAATGGTGGGAGGATGAGGAAGTAAAGAGGGGGAAGGGTGGATGGAGGGAGGGGGAATGGTGGGTGAGGTAGGGGAAAGGCTGGGGGAGGGAGGGGAAAGGGATGGGGAAGATAGGGGAAGGGGTGAAGTGAGGGGGAAGGTAGAGGAGGGGGAAAGGTAGTGGAGGGGGGAAGGGAGGGGGAAGGTAGGGGGAGGGGGGAAGGGATGGGGAAAGGTAGGGGAGGGGGAAGGGAGGGGGAAGGTAGGGGAGGGGGAAGGGAGGGGGAAGGTAGGGGGAGGGGGAAGGTAGGGGGAGGGGGGAAGGGAGGGAGAAGGTAGGGGGAGGGGGGAGGGAGAAGGTAGGGGGAGGGGGAAGGGAGGGGGGAAGGGAGGGGGAAGGTAGGGGAATGGGTGAAGGGAGAGGGGTGGGATGGGGTAGGGAGGGGAAAGGGAAGGGGAAGGGGAGGGGGAAGGGGAGGGGGAACGGAAGGGGGAGGGGGAAGGGAGGGGGAGGGGGAGGAGGAAGGGGGAAGGGAGGGGGAGGGGAGGAGAAAGGGGGAAGGGAGGGGCAAGGGGAAGGGGGAGGGGGAAGGGGGAGGGGAAGGGGGTAGGGGGAAGGGAGAGGGGTAGGGGGAAGGGAGAGGGGCAGGGGGAAGGGGGAGGGGAAGGTGAGGGAGTGGTAAGGGAGGGGGGAAGGAGGAAATGCACGAGGGAAAGGAGGGGGAAGGAAGGGGGAGAGGAGGGGGAAGGAAGGGGGAAGGGGAAGGAAGGGGGAAGTGAGGGAGAGGGGGGAAGGGAGGGGGAGGGGTGAGGGTTGGTGGGGGGTGAGGGTATTTGACGGTTCAGTGCCTAAGTATTGCAAAATCTAAAAGTTTTAACAACATCCGTCCCTCAGACTCCCACTTTCATTGCCAGAAAGATAAAAATGTCTGTAGGGAAGAGAATTTCAGAGCCTCCCGCTGCAAGGAAGTATAATTCTAAAGAAGAAGAAAAAATATATATATATATATATATATATATATATATATATGTATATATATAGAGATATATATATATAGATATATATACATATATATATATATGTATATATTATATATATATATATATACATGTATATATATATATGTATATATACATATATATATATATATAAATAATGAGTACATGTATATAATAGTAATAATGATAGTAATATAATATATAATCAATTGATAAATAAATAAAATAATTCTTCCCACCATCCTCCTCCCTTCCCCCCCTCGTGCCCCTCTCACACCTATCCCCGTCCCCCTCGAGTACTCACTCTTGTCCTTGAAGGCTGTGATGAGGAGTTTGAACCCGTCGGTGGTGGGACCCCACTGGTCCGTGATGTACTTGAGCGTGACGTGATTCGTTCGCGTGTAGATGGTTCCCACGTTCTGGAGTGTGTTGTGACACGAGAGGTCCGCCTGGAAAGAAAGGGTGCAACAGGTGAGCAGACCACGTGACGCTAAAGGGAGAGTGACGTCGGTTAGGAGCGTGATGTGATGGAGGCAGCGTGACGCGAAAGAGAGCGTGACGCTGAAGGAAGCGTGACGTTAGGAGCGTGACGCTGAAGGGAGCGTGACGTTAGGAGCGTGACGCTGAAGGGAGGACGCTGAAGGAAGCGTGACGTTAGGAGCGTGACGCTGAAGGGAGCGTGACGTTAGGAGCGTGACGCTGAAGGGAGCGTGACGTCGGTTAGGAGCGTGATGTGATGGAGGCAGCGTGACGCGAAAGAGAGCGTGACGCTGAAGGAAGCGTGACGTTAGGAGCGTGACGCTGAAGGAAGCGTGACGTTAGGAGCGTGACGCTGAAGGGAGCGTGACGTTAGAGGAAGCGTGATGCTGAAGATAGCGTGACGCGAAAGAGAGCGTGACGTTAGAAGGAGCGTGACTTAAGAAGGAGCGTGACGCTGAAAGAGCGTAACGCATGGACAGCGTGACGCAGGAAGAGCGTAACAGAGAGGCCGTAACAAGAAGAATGCGTTACGATGGAATAGCGTGACGCTGGGAGATCGTCACGGAAAGCACGTGACGCAAAGAGAGCACGTGACACAATGAGAACGTGACAAGGAGTGTCTCGACGTCACGGGGATGAGGGAAGAAACAAGTCACACAGTAATTCCCAAAAATCTTAAGTACATAATTATCATTATCAACAGTCATTATCATTGCCATTCAAGGTCGACACATGAAAAGGTCAGTTCACTTCGCAAATAATATTGTATGACGTCATGAAGAGCAGTGACATTCTACTGTTCACACGTATATACTCATGCATGTGTATGCATATATATATATATATATATATATATATATATATATATATATATATATATATATATATATATACTGTATATATATACACACATATACATACATACATATATATACACGCACACATTATATATATATATATATATATATATATATATATATATATATATATATATATTATATATATATATATATATATTATATATATTATATATATATATATATTACATATATATACAAATATATATATACATACATACATACATACATGCACACATACATACATACACAAATGCACATGCACACATATACATGCACACAAGTACATGCATACATATACACGCATACATATACATTGAACACGCATACATATACACGCATACATATACATAGATACATAATACATATACATACATTACATGTACATAATACATATACATGCATTACATATACATAATACGTATACATACATTACATATACATAATACATATACATACATTACATATACATAATACATATACATACATTACATATACATAATACATATACATACATTACATATACATAATACATATACATACATTACATATACATAATACATATACATACATTACATATACATACATTACATATACATAATACATATACATACATTACATATACATAATACATATACATACATTACATATACATAATACATATACATACATTACATATACATAATACATATACATACATTACATATACATAATACATATACATACATTACATATACATAATACATATACATACATTACATATACATAATACATATACATATATTACATATACATACATTACATAATTATACATAATACATACACATACATTACATATACATACATTCCACATACATAATACATATACATTACATACATACATAATACATATATATTACATCCATACATATGCATATATATATATATATATATATATATATATATATATATATATATATATATACATACATGCATACATATGCATACATAATACATATATATACATAATACATATACTGTACATATTGATATTACATATACATACGCAAAGCTTTTGCGAGCTCACCACGCTAAAGGAACTGTGTAGCAAACTCCACATAGCTACAGGCCGTGCTCCACTTCGGCGTGCTCTCCGGGCACCACAGTGCGAGACAAAGTCAGCCGCAAGAGTCTGTCATACGCGCTCACGCCCCCACGCTACCCGTCCATGAGCTACAAGCCTCATATAGGAGATCCTCCGACACTGGCCCGGGGAGCGACCTCGTGACATATTCCATGGCTGCACACCTGGGGGATGCTGGTGAACAAGCACTTTTCCAGGTAGTGAATAGCAGTTGGACCTGTGGAAGACTTCCAGCCAACTGGAAGCAGGCCGACATCGTGCCTATCTCCAAGTCCAGGGAGCCTGGAAAATTCCGACCCGTCTCCCTGACGAGCTGCCTGGGGGAAGATCATGGAGAAGAAGGTTCTCCGAAGACTTCGGTGGAAACTAGGACCACCACCGGAGAACCTCTATGGATTCACCAAAAGGGTGGGCACGTCTCGACGCTCTTGAGCCACGTGGAGCAAGGTCACGCCATGGTCGTCTTCTTTGACCTCGAGAAGGCATTCAAGCTTGCCAGTCCCGCTGCGATATTGGAGAGTCTTAGCGCCAAAGGGGTCCAGGGGAAATTGTTGCAGTGGTTAGCGGACTACCTCTCCAATAAAACTACAATAGTCTGTCTACAGCAGGGGTTTCTTAACCTTTTTTCTCCAATTCCCCACTTTTTAGTGAGCCAACTCTCCATTTCCCACCACAGCATCGGTGATAACAAGAAGACACCAGAAACAAACAAAAAGAAACAAAAACACATCGATTAAAAAAAAAAAAAGACTGGTTCTTCTGTCCGACCTGTAAATTCCCCACTTGGCAACTCCGCCATTCCCCACCAGTGGGGAATTCCCCACAGGTTAAGAATCACTGGTCTACAGGGAGTGGAGTCCTGCTATCACCCCCTGGAAAATGGCACACCCCAGGGTAGGAGTGATGGCGGAATTGATAGCCAACCCTCTACCTACACGGTGTCACCTCCTATCCTACGCAGGCGATGTCGCGCTGGTGGTAGGAGGCAGAGGGAACAAGGCCAGGAGGACGCAAATATGCCTTGACAGAATTTCCGCAAAATGCGTAGAGCTTGGCCTCAAGATCTCGCCACCAAAGACCAAAGCCATGTGTTTTGGCACCAGCGTGGCGCCGAGGACCAGGCTCCTGTTGCAGGAACACGAGGTAGAGTGGGTCAGTACGCACATTTACCTTGGCGTCTGGCTCGACTCCAGGCTGTCTTTCCAGACAGAAGTCGCCTACATCCGGGGAAGGGCTGGATCAACATCTTGAGG
>NC_134794.1:8026455-8033955 GCF_046742065.1 Oratosquilla oratoria
TATATAGAAAGAGGGAGAGGGAGATAGAAAGATACATAGATAAAGACACCAATAGATAGAGGGAGGAGAAAGAGATGGACAGAAAGAGAAGAGAGATATAGAGAGAAAGTGAGAGAGAGGGAGAGAGATAGGTACATAGATAGAGACACCCATAGACAGATAGAGATACATAGAGACAGCGATAGAGGGAAAGAGAGACAGCGATAGAGACAGCGGTATATATAGATATAGAGGAGACATAGGAGAGATATAGAGAAAGAGGGGAGAGATAGATAGAAATAGAGATAGCGATATATATATATATAATATATATATATATATATAGAGGGAGAGGGAGATAGATACACAGATACATATATATATATATATATATATATATGTATATATATATATATATATATATATATATATATATATATATATAGAGAGAGAGAGAGAGAGAGAGAGACGATGCACTATCGGGTGTACCCTTTCGTCTAGCTTGACCAAAGTGTGTGTGTGTGTGTGCGTGCGTGTGTGTGTGTGTGTGTGTGTGTGTGTGTGTGTGTGTGTGTGTGTGTGTGTGTGTGTGTGTGTGTGTGTGTGTGCGTGCGTGACTGCGAAAACGAACACTGTAATTTTTGTGAGCAACAGAAAAGAGACAGACAGACAGACAGGAGCTCAAGGTCTAAATAAAATTGTGCCTCCAGGTTGGCAAGCCGCACTTAATTGCACAGCAATACATTTGGCGGAACGGCCTTTGGACAACGCCAGTGTCGAAAAATAAACAAATAAATAAAGTGAGAGAGTGTGAGAGAGAGAGTGAGAGTGGGAGTGAGAGAGTGAGAGAGAGTGAGAGTGAACTTTTTTTGTGTTGTGTGTGTGTGTGTGTGTGTGTGTGTGTGTGTGTGTGTGTGTGTGTGTGTGTGTGTGTGTGTGTGTGTGTGTGTGTGTGTGTGTGTGTGTGTGTGTTCAAGAAATGTCCAGTCGTTAGGCTCTTCAGCTGTAACCGTCTTCTGTTTCGGGGTCCGGGGAAGGCCTCCACAGTTGAGACGCCTTCCGAACAACTTCCCTTTTCCTTCACAATCCCACCATCCCTTTTCCCCTCCCACCATCCCCTTTCCCCCCTCCATTATTCCTCTTCCCCTCCCAAAATCCCTTTTCCCCTCCCACCATCCCCTTTCCCCCCTCCCACCATCCCTCTCCCCCCTCCCACTATCCCTTTTCCCCTTCCACCATCCCTCTCCCCCCTCCCACCATCCCTTTCCCCCTCCCACCATCCCTCTCCCCCTCAAAAATCTCTCTACCCTCTCCCAAAATCCCTCTCCCAACATCCCTCTCCCCCTCCCAACATTCCTCTCCTCTCTCCAAAAATCTCTCTTCCCTCCAAAAATCTCTCTTCCACCATTCCTCTCCCCCTCACACCCTCCCTCCCTCCCACCATCCCTTTTCCTCTCCCACCATCCCTCTCCCCCTCCCCAAATCCCTCTCCCTCTCCCACCATCCCTTTTCCCCTCACACCATCCCTTTCTCACCACTCCCACAATCCCTTTTCCTCCCCACCATCCCTCTTCCCTTACCACCGCTTCCTTGCCCCCCTCCCACTACTCCCGAATCATACCCCCCCCCCCCCATCCTCCGGAACATGGGCTTCGGGGCCGCGCGCTGAGTGTCTGCCAATTGCCTGTCGATACGTCTTGATCATTAATGGCTGTTTGGAATAGCAAGCTTCGACTCTACCGCCAAGCGTGAGTCGGCCTCGTCGACTTCGAGGGCGAGATCCTCCTAGAACGAAACCCGTCATTTCTTCTTTGAAGACCCCGATCTCCCCCCCCCCCCAAAAAAAAAAAAATATATATATGATTTTTCGATTTTTCGAAGTTAAGACCTCGCAACTGCCAGTTCGGAAGAACGTGACGTCATCTCCACAAGACGGACCTTGATGACGTCACAGAAGGGCATTGAGTTGTTCTTATCCAAGGTGTCGGGAAACATTAGGTCTGTGGAGAACCGTATAGCCACCGGTCTGGAGATATCTGTGAAGCCGTTTATTGGAGATATATGGCTACCAACTGGAGACCTTAACCTCTACCTCCTCTCTCTCTCTCTCTCTCTCTCTCTCTCTCTCTCTCTCTCTCTCTCTCTCTCTCTCTGATGTAATATATCCAAAACTACCAAGTAGACACTTCCTTTCTTTGGTAGAATCAGGGCTACCAACTGGAGGGTTGTGGAGTAGAGGCCTCACGGCTGCCAACTGGCGAGGATCTCTGATAGGGCCAGGGATACCAACTGAAGAGTCTGTTTCTCTGACAAAACCAGTGATACCAACCAAAGACTTCTAAATTGAAAAAACGGGGGTACCAACCAGAGAGTTCTGCTTTCTCTGGCATTACCAGGGTTACCAACTGAAGACATTTTGTTCTCTTTTGTAGAGCCAGGGCTACCAACAGAAGCCCCCTGAGACCAGGGAATAAATCCCTGGCGGACTAAATATTATAAACTATTATTGGCTGGAAAATGGAGGAGGAGGAGGAAGAGGAAGAGGAGAAAAGTTAGGAGAAAAGGGAGGAGGACAAGGAGGAAAACGAGGAGTAAGAGGAAGAGAAGGAAGGGGAGGAGGAGAAGAAAAGGGAGGAGGAGGACTAGGAGGAAGACGTGGAAGGAAGAGTAGGGGGAAGAGGAGGAAGGGGAAGTGGAGGAGAGGAATGGGAGGAGGAAGGAATGAGTGAGGAGAGAAATGTGAGGGGGAGGAGAGGGGAGAACGGGCAGGAGGGGAGGAGGAGAATGAGAGGATGGAGGAGGTGAGGAGGACAAAGGGAATGAAAGGGAGGAAGGGAAAGGGGTAGGAGGGGAAGAGGAAGATAAGGAGGAGGAGGGTAAGGAGGAGGAGGAGGGTAAGGAGGAGGAGGGTAAGGAGGAGGAGGAGGGTAAGGAGGAGGAGAAGGGGAGAAAGAGGTGAGAAAGAGGAGGGGAATGAGGAGGAGGAGAATGAGGAGGAGGAGAATGAGGAGGAGGAGGAGAAGGAAGAGGAGAGAATGAGGGGAAGAAGAGGAGAGGAGGAGGAGAGAATGAGGGAAGGAAGAGGAGGGGAGGAATGAGGAGGAAGAGGAGGATGAGAACGAGGAAGAGGTGAGGAGTAAATAGAGAGGGAAGAGGACGAAAGAAAGAAGAATAGAAGTAGGAAGACTAGGAGGACTAGGAGGAGGAAGAGGAGGCGGAGGCGAAGGAGGAGGAGGAGGAAAGAAGAGAAGGGCGTGGAGTGGAGGTGTTGGAGTTGTTGAAGAAGATGGGAGTCATTGTCAAGGGGAAATGACAGATTTCGGGAAAAAAAATAAGAGAATAAAGTGCTCCAGTTTAAAAAAAAAAAAAAAAAAAAAAAAAAAAAAAAAAAAAAAGGAAAATACGGAGATTAAAAAGAAGAAAAAGAAGAAGAGGTTTGTACATCCCTTGAGCCAAGAAGAGACAGGTTGGAGGAGGAAGAAAAGGAGGAAGAGGAGGAAGAAGAGGAGGAGGAAGAGGAGGAAGAAGAGGAGGAGGAGGAAGAGGAGGAAGAAGAGGAGGAGGCGGAGGAGGAAGTAAAGGAGGAGAAATTAGCAGAGGAAGATAAGGAACAAAAGAGCAAGAATAGGAGGAGAAGGAGGAAGAGGAGGAGGAGGAGGAGAAAAAGAAGGTGAAAGAGGAGGAGAAGGACGAGGAGGAGGACGAGGAGAAAGAGGAGGGGAAAGAGGATGAGTAGGAGGAGTAGGAGTAAAGGAGAGGAGAAAGAGGAGAACGAGTAGGGAAGGAGAGGAGGAAGAGGAGTAGGAGTAGGAGTAGGAGGAGGAGGAGGAGAAGGAGGAGGAGGAGGAGGAGAAAAAGAAGGTGAAAGAGGAGAAGGACGAGGAGGAGGACGAGGAGAAAGAGGAGGGGAAAGAGGATGAGTAGGAGGAGTAGGAGTAAAGGAGAGGAGAAAGAGGAGAACGAGTAGGGAAGGAGAGGAGGAAGAGGAGTAGGAGTAGGAGTAGGAGTAGGAGGAGGAGGAGGAGGAGAAGGAGGAGGAGGAGGAGGACGAGGAGGAGGAGGAGGAGAGGTGTAGGAGATTTCGATATAATTTATTAAAGAAAAGGTTAAACGATACAAAGTTAAAAAACGAGAGGACAAAGCTGATTAGTATAAGGGAAGAGAGGAGGAGGAGGAGGAAAAGGAGGAGGAGGAGGAGGAAAAGGAGGAGGAAAAGGAGGAGGAGGAGGAGGAGAGGAGGAGGAGGAGGAGGAGGAGGAGGAGGAGGGAGTCGAGGAGAAAAGAAGAGCCAGGGGAAGAGAGGGCTTGAGCGAAAAGGAGATAAAAGAAAACGTAGAGGGGCGAATCACAGAAAACGGAATGCAGTCTGGTGACGAAGGAGGAGAGGAAGAGCGGCATCGGCGCTAAAAGAGGAAGAAGAGGAAAACGATTATTGACATGATTAGAGGCTTAAGAGGGGGAGAGGGAGGGAGGGAGAGAGGGAGGGAGGAGGGGAAGGAGGGAGGGAGGAGGGGAAGGAGGGAGGAAGGGAGGAAGGAAGGGATAAAGGTTGGGAAGGAGGGAGGGAGGGAGGGAGGAAGGGAATGAGGAAGGGGGGAGAAAGGGGAAGGAGGGAAGGGGAAGGAGGGAAGGGAAGGGAGGGAGGGAAGGGGAGGGAAGGGAGGAAGGGAGGGAGGGAGAGAGGGATGAAGGAAGAGAAGGAGGGAGGAGGGAGGGAGGGAGGAAGGGAGGAAGGAAGGGATAAAGGTAGGGAAGGAGGGAGGAAGGGATGAAGGAAGGGAAGGAGGAAGGGCGAGGAGGAAGGGGGGAGGAGGAAGGGTAGGGAGGAAGGGAGGAGGGAAAGAGGGCAAGAGGGACACAGAGTAGGCAAAAAAGGGAGGAGGAAGAGAGAGGAAGAGAGAGGAAGAGAGAGGAGAGAGGGTTAGAGAGTGAGTGAGGGAGGGAAGAGAGAGGGATATAGAGAAGGGTAGAGGGAGACGGAGGGAAGAAGGGAAGAAGGGAGGTGTAAGGAAGGGTAAAAGGAGGGAAAGAGGTAGGAAGGGGTAGTGAATGAGAGTGGTAGAGAGAGGTAGAGAGGGCGATGTTCCTTCAATGACTCTCTTTATATATCTTATTCTGGTCGCCGTCTGTCGATTTTATTCAGATAAGGGAAGCTGGGTCTTTATGGCTCGTCTCTATTAATTTTTTTTTTTTTTTTTTTTTTTTTTTTTTTTTTACAATTTATTTAACTACATAATTCGACCTGACCTGACCTCACTCCGACCCAATCTGACCTAACCCGACGCAGACAAAAACAATCTCATTTCCTACAGACTTTCTTCCAATCTCCTTGAGCGCCCACACACGCCCACACACGCCTACACGAAGGCTCCCCTCTCCCCTTCCCTTCCTTTCCCTCCTCCTTATCTCCCCATTCACCCCCAATCCTCGAAATATCCTTCCCTTCCTTTCTCCACCACCTCTCCCTCCCTCCCCCCTTCACTCACTCCAATCCCATTTTCTCTTCTTCCAGACACCCGTTTTCTCTTTATCACAAGAGAAATCGAAAAAGCGACATTTTAACAAAGTGAAAAAGACAGACGGTGATTGGGGAAGACTATGTATGATAATTGATATTATATATATATATATATATATATATATATATATATATTATATACATACACACACACACACACACACACACACACACACACACACACACACACACACACACACACACACACACACACACACACACACACTCTCTCATACCAATTGTATTAAACAAATGACCCTGACAACGACTCCAAAACATATTTGTTGTCCCTCGTATATACAAACCTCCTTATTTTTTCTTTTTTCTTTTTTACTATATCTGTCACTTCGCCTTTTGTGATATTTTCCACAAGAATAGAAGCGCTAAATATTCCCGAAGAAATGCAATAATGCTTTAGGTGCCAAGTGTCACTTTCTAACTCGACTGTCGCCAGGCGATTTAAAAAAAAAAAAAAAAAAGATTGCATGATGATATAGTGCCGTTTTCTATGCGTATTTTCAATGGGAGCCGGATACAAGTATTCATGTGAATTTAAGCAAAAAGTTATTATTTTAGCCTTTGAATGACCAGTTTCCCTATTGGCAGAATCATCACGATTTGCGCAAAATTAAGCAGAGTGAATGGTAAAGATGAATTGCGTTAAAAAAAAAAAAAAAAAAAAAAAAACGCGAAAATCACTAGCGCTTCCTTCCACCTCAACACAGTGATGTACTGTACATATTCAATTCTGGCTAAGAACAGGCTATTCTCTATAGGTGAGAGAGTGGGAGGGGTGGGTGAGGGCAGACTCCGGCTTCAAGCGGGGGGGGGGGGGGTCTCGATGGATAGCGACCCCTTCAGGTCGGGGTCCGCCCCTCTCCCCCTCTCCCCCTCAGCTAAGTTAAATCGCTTGAGGACCTTTGCTAAAACAAAATCAGTAGATCATCTTTCATAGGTTAATGACATTTGGTAGATACATAAAACATACATAGCGTTTCTGTGGCTCTCAAAATACGTAAAGAAACGTTCAGGAAACGTTTGAAAGCTACATTGAAATGTCAACCAATGATCAGCTTGTAACGCGGTAAAAAGGGGATTTACTATTAAGCCTTCGAGATTAACTTGGTTCACAACTTCGTCACTATCTATGACCCCATCTTTATTAATCCCTTTATTATTCATTTATTTATCCTACTCATTTGTTTATCATTTTTATTTTATTTATTATTATCACATATATACATATATATTTTTGACGCGTTGTCGTTTGGTAAGCTGATTTGGCTTATCTATAGAATAAGAACGGCTTATCTTTGTTTACAGTGACACTGGATCCTGGTTCCATGAAGTTCATAACACTTCTACTGGAACGAAACTACAACAAGATCCTACCTAACCTGGAATCTCAGCCCGGAGACCGCAAAAGGCCTCAACGGAAGTCTTCTTCGTTTCTGTCAAATTTCTTGAAGAGAACGAGGTGATGACGACATCACCACGAGAAATAAGAAGTCGAGACGGCGCCCCAGAAGCTCCCGAGAACCAAAAGAAAGAAAGCGTCTGCGAGGTGCTCCCAAAGAGGTTCTTCCTTTTGAAGAGCAGAGCCAAAAGTGATAAGCTCGGAGGCTCTCGAGCTCAAAGTCAACAGCCAAGAGCCGCCAAGAGCCGTCAAGAGCCGCTCGGCTCTTCCATCCCCCCTTCCCAACGCCCTCCTCGAGAGCTGAGAGCTGCGTGTGAGAGTCGATTACTCTCTCTTGAGAGAGAGCGGTGTGTCTCGTAGAACTAAGGCCTTTTTTTCTGGGATGTTGGTTCACTTGCAAAGGACCCGTGTTTGGCTCAAGTGCGGCTGTTGTGGGTTCAAAGGCGCCTCCCTGTGTTGTTCTACAATTTAACGCCCTTCGACACAAAAGACGGTTAAAACCGTTACGGACTCAAAAGTCTGCGCTGTGCAGGCAAACCCTCTTACGATGCTGGCAACCAGACCTATATATATTTTACACAACCCT
>NC_134794.1:8038955-8051455 GCF_046742065.1 Oratosquilla oratoria
GGAAAAAGTGGAGGAAGAGGAGGAGGAAAGGAAGAGGATGAAGATAGAAGGATGATGATGATAAAGAGGATGAGGAGGATGAGGTTAAGGAGAAAGAGACGGAGGAGAAAGAGGGGGAGGAGGAAGAGGGGGAGGGGGAGGAGGGGGAGGGGGAGGAGGAAGAGGGGGAGGGGGAGGAGGAAGAGGGGGCGGGGGAGGAGGAAGAGGGGGAGGGGGAGGAAGAGGGGGAGGGGGAGGAAGAGGTGGAGGGGGAGGAGGAAGAGGTGGAGGGGGAGGAGGAAGAGGGGGAAGAGGAAGAGGGGGAGGGGGCAGGGGAGGAAAAGGACAAAGGGGAGGAAGAGGACAAAGAGGAGGAAGAGGAGTCATGGAGGAAGAAGAACAGGAAGAGGAGGAGAAAGTGAAGGAGGAAGAGGAGGAGGTGGTGGAGGAGGAGGAAAGAGAAGTAGAAAGAAGGATGAGGAGAAAGAGGAGGACAAACAGAAACAGAAAGAGAAGGAGAAAGAGGAGGAGGAGGAGAAGGAGAAGGAGGAGGAGGAGGAGGAGGAGGAGGAGGAGGAGGAGGAGGAGAAGGAGAAGTAGGAGGAGGAGGAGGAGGAAGAGGAGGAGGAAGATGAGGAGGAGGAGGAAGATGAGGAGGAGGAGGAGGAGGATGATGATGATGATGATGATGATGAGGAGGAGGAGGAGGAGGAGGAAGATGAGGAGGAGGAGGAGGAGGAGGAGGAAGATGAGGAGGAGGAAGAAGAAGAAGATGAAGAGGAGGAGTAGGAGGTCAAGTCGTTGTTGGGGGTCTGAAGCGCTTCATCATCGGAAGAGCGACACGAGACGGAATGGCCTCCTTCCCTCGCTCTCTTTCGCCCTCCCAGTGGTGCACTCGGCCGTCTGGCTCTCTCCTTCGCCCTCCAACCTCCTCCTTCAACCTCACCCTCCAAACTCCCCCTTCTCCTCCAACCTCCTCCTCCAACCTCCCACTTCTCCAACCTCCCCGTCCTCCTCCAACCTCCCCCTCCTCCTCCAACCTCCCTCTTCTCCTCCAACCTCCTCCTCCAATCTCCCCCTCCTCCTCCAACATCCCGCCCTCCTCCAACCTCCCCCTCCTCCTCCAACCTCCCCCTCCTCCTCCAACCTCCCCCTCCTCCTCCAACCTCCCCCTCCTCCTCCAACCTCCCCCTCGTCCTCCAACCTCCCCCTCCTCCTCCAACCTCCCCCTCCTCCTCCAACCTCCCACTTAGCCTTCCAACCTCCCCCTCGACCTCCAACTTTCCACTTCTCCTCCAACCTTCCAGTTCTCCTCCAACCTCCTACTTCTCCTTCACCTCCAATTCAATTTTCCCCTTCCCCTCCACCTTCCCCTCCACTTTCTCCTCCACCTTCCCCTCAGACTCAACCTCACCCTTGAATTACTAATCCGCTTCCCTTTCCCCCCTCCCTACTTCCTCTTCTCCCCTCACCAACACCCACATCCGTTTCCCCCTTTCCCTCTTCCCCTCCTTCCTCCTCTTCTTCCTCTTCTCCTTCCTCCTCTCCTTCCTCCTCTTCTCTTGCGCTGACGTTCGTCCTTCTTCTATCCTTTCTCCTCTCTTGTCAATTCGCGTTCATTCTCAACTCTTTCTTCTTCATCTCGTTTCATTCCATCAGCGTGCCGATCCACGTCAAATATCACTCAATCGCCATTATCTATTCAAGTCTATCTCTGTTCTATCTCCATCCAACATTTATTCACAATCTCTGCCTCTCTTCCTCACTCTCTCTCCCTCCCCCCCTCTTTCTCTCTCTCTCACCCTCTCTCTCTCATTTTCCCTCTCCTTTTCTCCCCCCCTCTCTCTCTCTCTCTCTCTCTCTCTCTCTCTCTCTCTCTCTCTCTCTCTCTCTCTCTCTCTCTCTCTCTCTCTCTCTCTCTCTCTCTCTTTCTTCTTCCCCCTCTCTCTCTCTCCTATTCCCTCTCTTTTTCTCTCCCCCTCTCTCTCCTCCCCCCCCTCTCTCTCTCCCTTTCTCCTTCTCCAATTTCCTTTACTTCCAGCCTTCGTCTTCCTGAGGGTAAAAATACATTTCTCTACCTCGATTCTACTCCAATCTATTTCCATTAATTTTGAAAACTACTTTTTCCCACCCCTTCCTTCAACCCTGACAGATTTTTTTTTTATAAAATATCTACTTCTTCTACTTCAATCTACTTCAGTTATTTTTGAAAATCTACTTTCTACCTTACTCCCATCCATCCTTAACTGATTATTTTATATAGAATATTCGTTAATTCTCCTCCACTCCCACTCCCACTCCCACTCCCTCACGCATACTCCCACCCACAGAAACTCCTTTCTCCCACATCTTTACCTGACAAGTCTGGAAGTTTCTTTATCCGCCGAATTACTCCCTCATCTCCACCACTGACCGCACGTCCATCTTCATTTCCTAACCACATTCACCAACTATACGTCTCCAACACATTTTCTTCTTCTTCTTCTTCTTCATTTTTTATTCTGAGGTGATAACTCCATTTCTCCCTCACCACCACCGGCACTAAAGTCACCACCACAATTACCACCACCACCACCACCACCATTACTACCACCATTACCACCACCACAATTACCACCACCACAATTACCACCACCACCAAAATTACCACCACCACCACCACAGTTACCACCACCACCACAATTACCACCACCACAATTACCACCACCACCACAATTACCACCACCACAATTACCACCACCACCACAATTACCACCACCACCATTACCACCACCACAATTACCACCACCACCATTACCACCACCACAATTACCACCACCACAATTACCACCACCACAATTACCACCACCACAATTACCACCACCATTACCACCACCACAATTACCACCACCACAATTACCACCACCACCAACATTATCACCAGCACCATTACCACCACCACAATTACCACCACCGCCACCATTACCACCACCGCCACCATTACCACCACCACTCCATTTTCCATTTACGTTCTTCTCAAGTTTTTTTCTATTTATTCTCATGTTCTCCACTTCTCTTTAGTTTTGTTCTTGTGTTCTTCTCCACTACTTTCACATTTCTTTTGTTCTTTGACGCATTTTTCATATTTGTTCTTATGTTCTCCACTCCTTTTACATCTGCTTTTATGTTCTTTGTCAGTCTTCTGTTCTTGCACTGAAATGCCGAAATCCTTCAGTCTTCAGCCCACATTCGCACTCGACCCAATTTTTTTTTATTTATCTTTTTATTTATCTTCTTCTTGTGCTTTATCATTCTGTCCCTCTGCTCTCTAACTACCGTTCTCCCTCTCCCTTTGTTCATATATTTCCTTCTTATTTCCTTCATATTTTCTTCATATTCATTTCGTCACCATTCTACCATTTTCCTTCTGATTCTGCTCCTCTCTTCCTCCTCTCTCTTTCCCCTTTTCCTCTCTCTCTCTCTCTCTCTCTCTCTCTCTCTCTCTCTCTCTTTCCCCCTTTCCTCCTCTCTCTCTCTCTCCCATTCCCCCCTCTATCTCCCTTCCTTTTTCCCATTCTCTCTCTCTCCCTCACTCCATCCTTCTCTCCTCTCTTCTTTCTCTCTCTCTGTCCCTTACTCTCCACCTTCTCCTCACCTCTCTTCCCTCTCTCCCTTCATCCCTCTCTGTCCCTCCTCTTTACCTCTATATTTCATTTAACTTCTTCACTGTTTTTATCTATACTTCTACCTTCTAGCTTCCATCCTCCTCCTCCTCTTCCTCTTCATATATTTCCTTCTTTACCTCTATATATCACTCAATTTGTTCACTCTGCTTTTATCTATACCCTTCCACAGTTTCTGTTCTTCCCGTTCTCCGTTTCTCTTCCACTTCCCATTCTCCAAAAATTATTTGCTCCTCAAGTCCGCGGATACAAGAACCCGCAAAAAACCAAAACTCGCGGAAAAGGGGAAACGCGTAAAAGTATTCGCGTAAAAAGAAATCCGCGAACAAGAATCCGCGAATAAAGTGGGCCGACTTACGCGCGAATGAGCAGCAGCAGCAGCAGCAGCAAATGGAGGAACAAGGAAATTCACGGAGCAAAATGAACTTGTGATAAATAAATCAAACAAAAGTAAATATAGGAAGCTTGGATCTTGTGTACCTCGACAAAACAACCTCCATACATTTCCTCCACCTCCGTCCCTCCTCCACTTTACCTTCTCTTTCCCGCCTCCACCTTCTCTCTGCCCCTCCCCTTTCCTGCTCTTTTTTCTTTTCTTTATCTTACATTTCTTCTTCCCTCTTCTCCTCCATACACTCTTTTCTTCATATTCATTTAGTCACCCTTCTTCTATTTTCCTTTTGATTCTGTTTCTCTACTCCTCTCTCTCTCTCTCTCTCTCTCTCCCGTTTTCCTCCTCTCTCTCTCCCTTTCCCTATATCTTCCTTTTCCCCATTCTCTTTCTCCCCCAACTCCTTTTCTCCACCTCTCTCTCCTTTCTCCTTTTCCTCTCTTCCCACCTCCTCATCTCTCTTTCTTCCCTCTCTCCCTCCATCTCTCTCTTTCTCTCTCCCTTTTCCTTTTCTTCTCTCTCTCTCTCCTCCCTCTCTCTCTCTCTCTCTCTCTCTTTCTCTCTCTCTCCTCCCTCTCTCTCTCTCTCTCTCTCTTCTCTCTCTCCAACCCTTCTTTCTTCTTCCCACATTCCCTCTCCCCACCTTTTTACCCAATTATTTCCCTTTCCTTTCCACCTTTAGACAAATCCCCCCAACTTCCCCCCCTCCCTCTCCCTCTCACATGAAGACAGGCCCCAGAAAGTTCTAAAGATTACACTGCATTTCCTCACCGATAACCAGCGCTTCTATCCTTAAGGGTCGAGATCTATCCTGGCGACCTTTTGGCCGGGAACCGAAAAGCCTCACAAGCGAATAAAATAGATTCTATTCAACCAGAATAAAAATCGTGAAGTATGTCACTGGACTGAGGAAATGACTCCTATCACTATTAAGACTACCGTCAATTGATTGTACAAAAAAAAAAAAAAAAACCGGAACAAATCACTAAAACACGTTACGCAATTATGCATTTGATCCTGCCCATTGCCTTTGTTTAATCAATTTTGTGACGTCACCAAAGCCATCGTATAGATCTCCAACAGTTTACCTAGGACAGTGGGGGGAGGGGGACGAGGGAGGATTACCACGAAGATGAATAAAATAGCCTGACGTAAGCCAGAATAAAATTAAATTGGCACTCGGCAGGGAAGAGAAGTTTTCAATTGTTGGTGTGAAAGTGTTGGTGTAAAAGTTGGCACCAAATGATTTCGCGACCACCAAGAACTCCTAAACTCGAAATCCACTCCCACCCACACTCTTCCCTCCCACTCACACTCCCGCCCACTCCCCTTGGGGTAAGAAAGGCATACCGCGCACAGGCCAGGAAATGCAATATGCCTTCACGGGGCATTCCTGTGGGCGTCCGCATCACTCAATCTGTGGCATTTTTCTACAATTACGGAAGTATGTATATACATACATACACACATACATATATAGTATATCATATATATATATATTATATATATTATATATTATATATATATAATTATATATATATTATATAATTATATATATTATATATATGTATATATACATATATACAGGTATGTACATATATATATATATTAAAGTTGTCCGTCGCAGACTACGATGACATCACTCAAAGCAAATTACTAAACAAGTGATTAGAGTCAGTTTATCGTGGGATTCATCCCGGATAAGTTCGTTAGTGACTTTCGAGTCCAACCCGTGATTTGCAGGCACGCCGTCTGCAGAAATTGCAAGGGAAGTTGTCCTCTTGATTATTTGGCTAGTGGCGATGAATGGAGCGTTGCTCTGTCGTGTTGTTGTAATGTGTCGTAAACACCTCTACGCCGGCTGTGGCGGCATTTCTCCACAGCTAACGACCGCCAGCCAAGACTTCTAGATTTCTTGTCTGTGTGTATCTCTTTTTTTTTTTTTTTTTTTTTTTTTGCGAATTTTTTATGTGGTCTTTGTACATCTTGCGTGAAGCTCCCACTGCACGTCTGCAGTAACGAGTTCTCCGTATAAGACTTTTCGTGGGAGTCTATCTTTAGGCATATTTATGGTGTGTCCTAACCAACGTAATCGTCTTTGCTGCAGGATTGTTTCAAAAGGATCTTCAACTGCATCAGTGTGGGGAATCTTGTGTCACCAGTTAAGTTCTAGGATGCGCTGGATGTAACTTATGTGACAAGCCTCCATCTTCTTAATGTGGGCCCGGTAAGGCACCCAAAACTCGCTACTGTACAAAAGAATTGACAGGCCTGCTGACTTGTACACACACATTTTGGTGGAGATTGTAAGTTTCCTGATGAGGAACAATCTATTGGTTAACCATCCAAGTGGCGAGGACGCCAGCCCGATGAGCCGCCGTTGAACCTTGCTTGTGAAATCGCAGGTATCAGTCAAATACGGAGCGAAGGTATGTGAACCGTTGCACAAATTTCAGGAGTTGGTTGTTGACATGGATCTCAGTGGGAGCACATGGAGGGAGTTGCATCGCGAGGAGTTTAGTTTCGCTGGTGTTGATGGATAACCCGGACCGCGCATATGCATCTACAACTGCGTCGATGGTGCGTTGTAGGCCTTATTGGATGGAACCCACAGAGGCTGCATCATCGGCGTACTGCAGGTCAAAGATGTTCTTCTCTGTAACTCGCGTCTTTGCTTGTAGTCGCCGCAAGTTAAACAAGTTACCATCCAGGCGGTATGAAATATGGATACCGTCAGCAGGCTAACCTAATGTTTGGTAAGCATCATCACGGCTCCAAGAAACAGGTTGAAGGGTAATGGGGCTAATGACGCAGCCTTGGTTGACGCTGGTGTCTACTGTGAAGGGATCGAATTTAGCCCTTTTGCTGATTACACGAACCATCGCACCTTCGTGAAGGGCTAAGAATCTTAAGACTGCCATAAATTTTGGAAGGCACCCAAATTTTCTTAAGATCTCCCACAGTAGAGTACCGTTGACGGAATCGAATGCCTTAGAGTAAGGTCGACGAATACCATGTAGAGTTCTTGTTGTTGCTCTCTGAATTTTTCTTGTAACTGTCTTGCAACAAATATCATGTCTGTGGTGCTGCGCTCAGTCCTGAATCCACACTGTGATTACGGGAGGACATGATCTGCAAAGCTGTCCAGCATCCTGAATAGCATTATCCTCGTGAGAACTTTGCCTGCATTGGCTATGAGGGAGATACCCCGACTGTTAACACAAATGGGCTAGTCACCCTTCTTTGTATAGATATTAGTTATGTCCACATACTTCCATTGCTGTGGGGAGCATCTAGAGACCCAGACTGACTGAATGACACCAAGAAGACACTCTGGTATTGTATCCCCTCCGTATTTGAGTATCTCAGCTGGGATACCAAAGGGCCCGGCTGCTTTATTATTCTTTAGACTGTTTATTGCGTGCCTCACTTCATAGGGAGTGGGCAAATCATCAGTACTGGAAGGGTCGGTAAGTCGGGCCGTTCGTGAAGCAGGGTGATGTCAATAATTTTTTTTTTTTTTTTTTTTTTTTTAGCAGGTCTCGATAGTGTTCTGCGCATCGCATTCTTTTCCATTATGAAAGTGGCACAGTCGGCGCTTGTGACGGGACATAAAAAGGGTCTCTACGAGGGACGTAAGCTGTCTTCAGGACGCTGTATAACTACTCCTGGTCTCCTGCATCAGCAAAACCTTGAATTCTACTGGGCAGCTTGGACACATACACACACACACACACACACACACACACACACACACACACACACACACACACACACACACACACACACACACACACACACACACACACATACATATATATATATATATATACATATACATATACATATGTACATATGTATACATATATAAGGTTTGGGTCTTTTAATGTACGTGGATATGGTACATATGAGAGTAAAAGCAAAGAGATAGGCAGTATGTTTGTGAGAAGAATGATGGATGTGTTGGCAGTGAGTGAATCAAAATTGATAGGGAAGGGCGAGTTAGAGTATGAAAGTGTAGTTGGGAGGGTGGTGTCAAGAGTGAAGAGAGGACGACGAAGAGAAGGGGTAGCTATACTAGTAAGTGAAGAGATAGGTAAACGTGTGGTAGAATGGAAGGTTTCTTCAAGGTTAATGTGGATGAAGGTAAAACTAGGGAGATGTGGGTTTTTGTAATCGCATATGGGCCTGGTAGTGAGAAGAGTTTGAGGAAAGGGAGAATTGTTTGGGTAGATTTAAACGAGTACATAGATGGTTTAGGGAGAAATGTCAATGTTGTGGTAGTGGGATATCTCAATGCTAGGGTAGGAGATGAATCTACAGACGGGGTGATTGGGAAGTGTGGAGTTCCAGGAAAAAATCATAGTGGAGAGATGATGGTGCTGATGTATCTAGAAAAAGAGTTGACGATAGCAAATACAGTATTTAGGAAGAACGTCAAGTATAAGTACACATGGGAGAGGGTGGTGAATGGAAGGGTGGTAAAGAGGGCTTTAATGGACTACATATTGGTAACCAGGAGAAGAGTAGGAGGATTTTTGGATGTACATGTTCTAAGGGGAGAGAGTGGGGGAATATCAGATAATTTTTTGGTTGAAGGTGAGTTGAGAGTGGAGGATAGATGGAGAAAAAAGGACAGAAGGTAGGGAGGTGCCTAGAGTAAACTACTTAAATGAGAAAAAGAAGTACAAGAAGCTGAGATAAGAGTGGGAGGGAGTGAAGGATAGAATATTACTAGGAAAAGAGGAATAATGGGGATGTTTCAAGAAGGGAGTCACAAGGCGTGCAAAGATGGTGTGTGGAACAAGGAGGACGGGAGGAAATAGAAGGAAGGGTAGTGAATGGTGGGATGATGAAGCAATGAAGATTGTAGAAGAAAAAATTCTAGCATTCACAGATTAGTTACAAAACAGGACGAGAGAATCATATGAGAGGTACAAAAAAAGAGAAGTTAAGCATAAGATAAAGGAGGCAAAAAGGAAAGCAGATGTGAAATAGGGTAAGAGTATGACATAAATTTTTGAAAATAATAAAAGATGTTTTGGAAGAAAATCAATAAAGAAAGAGAAGGAGAATCAAGTAGAGAAAGTAAAAGGTGCAGATGGATAGATGATAACAGAAGAGACGGCACTAAAAGGAAGATGGGCAGAGTATCTTAGGGAGTTGCTAAATGTGAAGGAGGATAAGGAGCGAAAGGTAGATGCAGTGGGAATCGCCAAGAAAATGACAGTGATGAATGAAGAAAATGGAGGAGAAATAACGAACGATGAGGTAAAAGTTACTAAAATGATGAGAGCAGGTAAGGCATCTAGGTTGGATGGTTGTCACGCAGTGTCTAAAAAGGGAGGTAGTGATGGTGGATTGGCTGGTGAAGTTGTTTAATGTTTATCTAAAAGAGGGTAGAGTGCCGGAGGACTGGAGGAGTGCCTGTATAGTTCCGATTTACAAGGGAAAGGGGGACAAGTGTGAATGTAGTAGTTTCAGAGGGATCAGTTTGTTGAGTGTAGATGGGAAGGCTTATGGGAGGGTTTTGATTGAGAGGATTAGGGGAGGAACAAAGGGAGTAATTGGTGAGGAAGTGTGGGTTTAGAAAAGGTAGTGGTTGTGCGGATCAGATTTTTGTGATAAGGCAGATATGTGAGAAAGCTGTTGGAAAAGGTAAGGATGTTTTTTTGGGCATTTATGGATTTGGAAAAGGTTTATGAGAGGGTAGACAGCAAAGCGCTGTGGGAAGTATTGCAGATATATAGGGTAGAAGAAAAGCTGTTAAGAGCCGTCAAGAATTTTAACAGAATAGTAGAGCCTGTGTTAGGATTAGAATTGGAGAGTGGTTTGAGGTAAAGGTGGGACTTCGCCAGGAATATGTTATGTCACCTTGGCTGTTCAATTTATACATGGATGATGTGGTGCGAGAGGTAAATGCAAAGGTAATGGAGCAGGGATTGGAGATGGTTAAAGAAAATCGAGAAAAGTGGGAGATAAGCCAGTTGTTGTTTGCTGACGACAGTGCGCTTGTGGCAGGTTCAGAAGAGGGATTAAGGAAGTCAGTGACGGAGTTTGGGAAGGTGTACGAAAGAAGGAAGTTGAAGATAAATGTGGGTTAAAGTAAGGTGATGTGATGTACAAAGGGAGAGGATGACAGCAAATTGAAAGTGAGTATTAAGGGAAAGAGACAGGAGGAAGTGGGTCGTTTTAGATACTTGGATGCGAATGTGGCGGGAATGGGAGGAGTGGAGGTGGAGGTAGAATGTAGATTGAGAGAAGCAAGTAAATGCCTTGGTGGACCTTGGTGGATTAAAAATTGTAACGAGAAATAGACATTTGGGGATGGATACTATGACATTGTATGAAGGGGTGGTTGTGCCGAAAGCACTGTATTTGCCAGAGGAGCATGGAACATAAGAGAGGAAGAGAGGAAGAGAGGAAGAGAGGAAGGGAGAAGAGAGGAAGAGAGGAAGAGAGGAAGAGAGGAAGGGAGGAAGAGTTCAAATGTGAGATGACATGCCTAAGAAGTATGGTCAGGGTTACTAGGCTGGATAAAAAGAGAAACGAGGTGAGGAGGAGAGGGGGGGGCGGAAAAAGAGCTTAGAGATAGGGTTCATGAAAGAGTATTGGGATAGTTTGGACACATGGAAAGAATGAGTGAAGAAAGATTAGTAAAAAAGGTTCTGAAGGCGGAGGGAGTGGACATGTTTTTCATTTAAGTATATTGACAATGATTCTGCATTTCATGTTTTCGTCGCAGCGTAGTACTCAATGGGAGACTGGAATAGTTTAGTAAAAGGAGACGATATGTTGTGTATTGCTAAACTCTTTAGATAATGCAATAGTTACGTTACGCACATTATATTATCCATAAAAACCGATGCACATGTTATTTTATTCATCAGGCGTCGCGTAAACAATATTTATCCTTATTCAATTGGTAGTATAGCATAGTACATTTATTTATTTTATTTATTGTTATTTATATTATAAGTTTTTATCTATTTATCATTATAATTTTTTTCTTTCGCATCCGACCTAGATATGGACCAAAAGGTCTCCTGTCGGCATGCTCCGCCTCTGTAATCCTTTGTACTTGGCGGGCCGTAGAGGCGCCTTCATCCGGGCTGCACAGGGCTCTCTTCCGGAGGATGCCCCCTGCCAGCCGGGTCTGCAAAGAAGTGGGCTCGACGAAGGAACCACACAGCGGCAGCAAGGAGGCACCTAGCCAGGCGACCGGAGCTCTCTACCTCTCTCTTACCTACGACAGCGGAAGGACTCAGCTCCGGAGATCCTCGTGGGAATCTTCTTCTTCCGAGGAACGGCGAGATCGTCCGAAGAAGACGAGAAGGCGGAAGAAGGGGAACTTTGGACGGGGTCATGCAAAGTCTGAGAAAGTAACGAACCGAGCCTGCTCTAGCTGTCGATATGGTCTTCCGTCAGTACCTCTCAAGGACCCATGAGGTACTGGCCAGTGGCGGAAGAGGTGAAGAGCGGTGGCAGCCCACTTTCTCAGGCCGGTCGGAGTTCACCTTCGCCCTTGATCCCCTGAGGCGATCTCAACGAACCGAGGAAGCAAGACCCCGAGGAAGAAGGAGACCTGGGTCACCCAATGACCTAGGGTAGAGGAGAGACGATGCACGGAGTCTGGCCAGGTGCCCAAGGTCAAAATATAAAGATTTTTTTTTTTTTTAACTCTTTGCGCCCGTGCAATAGCTATACGAAAGAAGAAGAAAACAAACTACAGTCGAGAAACTATTGCTAAACGATACTGTTTAGTCGGAATAAAATCCTTTTCCAGCTCAAAAAGAGCGATTTCCAACACGCTTGAGCCCTTGCCACCGAACACCGATGAACTTGTTTATTGTGGCTATCACCAGAAAACTTTATTCAGCTGAAGGAGGCTCTTTTGCACTAAAAGGATTGAATATTCTCATTCTTCTACAATCACAGCGGACTGGTTACAATGACATCACTCATGCCGACAGGAGACCTTTCGGATCTGAACGAGGGTTGGACGCAGAAAATAAATGACGATGTCCATTGTTACCTTGAACGCCAGAACTGCACGCCCTTGTGGAGAAATGCCGACAATGAGCCACATTCTCCAGGAATGTCCAATAGATTCTCATTGCTCCGAGCAAGACCTTGAAGAAGCAAATGACAGTGCTTTTGCTCGATATGATGAACGCTCAGCGATGATCATTCATGGATCAACGATAATCGTCAAACGATTGCCAGAACACTGATTCTCCGTTTCTGAATAGGGCTATTTTGCCCCAAGCTGCAAAGTACGATGCTGATTATCATTTTAACGGAACCTACAACCAACATGCTTACACAAATAGAATGCCAGGTAGTAGGATCCGCGTCGCCCGTCATTGGATGTGGTAGCAGTGTCTTCGGTACATTTTATTCTGGTTAAAATGCCACGTGGTTTTGTTGAACTTAGGAATGATAACATACTGTTCATATGTCATAGT
>NC_134794.1:8063955-8066455 GCF_046742065.1 Oratosquilla oratoria
TTTATCGCCTGCAAATGGTCTACAGTTGAATATCCGCTTCTAAATGCCTGCCTGTTCTCTCGGTTGGTTTCCATCTAAAACTTGACTCAGTCTATTTGTAAGGATCTTGGAGAATACTTTATATACGTTTGATAGCAAGCTAATCGGTCGATAGTTACTAAGGTCCTTCTGGTCTCCTTTTTTATGAAGCAAAATCACTATAGCATTGCACCACGCATCCGGAACGCTCTCTTGACGTAAGCACTGGGTGTACAACTCAGCTAATTTAATATGAACTAATTCACCAGCGTCTTTCAGTAGATCTATTGATATACCATCTTCCCCAGGTGCTTTTCCTCTTTTCATAGTTTTTAGAGCAAATTCAACTTCTTCCTTTGTAATCTCTGGTACACTACTAACGTCTACACATGAATCTACTGACTCAACTACGGCCTTCGACGAGTAAAGCTCTTGGTAAAATTCTTCCCCATATCGAACAGGTTTTGTAAGAAAGATCAGACAAAGAACAGCTCAAACACACAGTTGCAGGACCCACTGCTAACTGACACGTCCCTGATGGCAAACAGGGAAATTCCTCATAGATATATGGGGTACCGTCATAATGACGGCGTGGACCATTGGGCACCCTATAGTAATAGGGCTTCACCGAATATAATGAATAAGGTGACACCAGAGAAATATTTCACCAGAAACCAGTTGGCATGGAGGTGAGATTACTGCCAGCCCCCCTTCATAGCCAACATGAATATGAATAGCACAATCAAAAGAAAACCGGGCGTTCCTGTTGGATCATCGTCACCCAAAGGTCCAACCGCATTGCCTCGTGTGCTTACGGGCAGTGTGCCACCGAATGTGAGTAAGCACTGTCCAAGCAGATCCAAGTCTTGGACATTAAAGAACATGAAGAAAATGAAGATCTATACTTACAACGTAAGAAGTCTCTCAGAAGACCACAGACTGGAGAGTTTAATGGAAGAACTAAACAACATCAAGTGGGACATCGTAGGACTGAGCGAAGTCCGAAGAACGGAAGAAAAGCTGATACAATTACAAGATGGTCACCACCTGTTCTACTATAGAGGTAAGGACAAAGAAAGATCTAGTGGAGTGGGATTCTTGATCAACCGAGAGGTTGCGGGTAACGTAATCAAATTCAGTAGTTTATCGGACAGGGTAGCTTGGATTGTGATTAGGCTGTGTAAAAGGTACACTCTAAGAATAGTTCAGATTTATGCACCAGCTTCACAGAGTTCAGACGAGGAAATTGAGTCTTTCTATGATTTAAGTCAAGTAATGGATCAAGAAAAAAGTAAGTACACTTTGGTAATAGGAGACTTTAATGCTAAAGTAGGGAAGGAGAAGGGAGATGAAACGTACATTGGGAAGTTTGGAGTAGGTGAAAGAAATGACAGAGGTGAGATGTTAGTCAATTTTGCAGAGAACTACAATATATATATATACATATATATATATATATATATATATACACATAATATATATATATATGCAAAATAAACACAGGAGAAAGGAAACTTTTAGACAGTAAGTACTTTCGTATATTACATCTTCAGACTAAATGACAGAGATACAGAGTGGGGTTTAAATATATGTATCAGGTGGCAACCATAGGGGGGGGGGAGGGGGGAGACAATACAATGTGAGGAGGGGGGATGACCTTACCCCTATTCGAAAGTGCTTACTGTATACAAATTTCCTTTCTCTTGTGGTTATATTGCATTTTTGTATCCCGGTGATGTGATTGCTTGCATATATATACATATATATATATATATATACGTATGCATGTATATATGTATATATATATACATATATATATAAATACACATGTATATACATATATATATACATATGTATACCCACACATATATGTATATATATACATGTATATACATATATATGTATATACATATATATACATATGTATATACATATATATACATATGTATATACATATATACATACATATATATACATACATATACATACATACTTATATATACATATATATTCATACATACATACATATAAATATACATATATATACATACATATACATATATACATATATATACATACATTTATACATATATATACATACATATACATACATATATATACATATATTCTGGTTGAAATCAACTGCACTAATTGCTTTAAGAATCTTCAAGACTGTATTCTTTAATTTGGAGAATACTTTCCTATTAGCAACTGAGAGGGACTGGAAGTAGTCATTCATGACTCCCAAAAGATTATACGCAGTGCATGCCAACTGGTATATTTTTGTATAGTAATAGTATTCAATAACTATTGAGTCCACCGAAACTATAGTTTTTCGCCTCGTCGTGAGGCGTCTTCAGGGCAAGGACTGCTTTGTAGGATGCTCTGTTATGTTGAAAGGTCTTCCAACGAATAATGACCGCTGGTTGGATGGGCTGGCTTATAAGGCTCAGCCTGCCTAGCTCAGACGGAATACTGGCTC
>NC_134794.1:8071455-8078955 GCF_046742065.1 Oratosquilla oratoria
CACCCAGGACTCATCACCAGTGATTATTGAATTCATGAATGTGAAGATTTGGCCATGAAGAGAGTGGCGGCAAAATTCGTGCCGAATCTACTGACGGCGGAGCAAAAGCAACTTCGTGTTGAAGTCTCACAGGACATGCTGGACTCCACAAACAGTGACCCCGACTTCATGAATACATTATATATTTTATATATATATATATATATATATATACATATATACACATACATATGTATGTGTATCGAACTCAAGGGGCAGGTTGTGGTGATGATCCATGGCCTGGTTTTGGTGTCCGCATTCACAGCAGGCTGTACTCTCGGCAAATCCTCATTTTACCAGGTTGGTTTTGGCTTTTCTCACCCCGGTTCTTGCCCGATTCAGCGCACATCATTCCCTTCTCTGCAGTGTAGTTCCTTTAGGCAACTATCCCCGGAGCTTGGGGATGATTGTGTGCTGTATGGTTTCTTGTTCCATCTCGTTCCATTGTTTTAATTCTGAATTTCCTGGGTGTTACGTTTGTTGGCCAGCTTATGGATGTTAGAAAACTTTTCCTGGATTTTTGTCGTGCCGGGGTCGGTGTACGGCCGTAGAATGGGTGCCGTGGCTTGTTTTCTTGTTTTCTTTTCTCAGTTTTATTGACTGTGTCTCTTCGTAGCGCAGGTGGAGATATACCAGAGAGCCTCTATAGGTGGCTTGTTGGAGTAGGGCAAAGGGCCCCCGTTATGATCCTGCAAGCTTCGTTGAGCATGGGGTCTATCTTCCTAGATCTACACTACACGGGAGCACAGTATTCGGCTGTGGAATAGCACAGAGCTAAAGCAGCAGTTCTCAAGGTCTTAGGGTCTGCGTCCCATTTGGTGTTGGCTAATTTTGATAGTAATGATAGCTAGTCGGGAAGATAGTTTCCCTCGGAGTTTGTCTATATGAGGACGGTAGGTAAGGGATCGGTCTAAGGTAACGCTTAAGGACTCCCCCATTCCATACAATGTTTAGCTTCTTATCTGCCGCATAGTATTGAGATGGAATGCGTATACCTTCGTTTTCCCGGGGTTGGCATTAAGAGACCATTGTTCATAATCGCGTCCCATTTCTTCTAACGCGACTGTGAGCCTTTGCTCGATGGTACCAAATGATGTAGATTGGGCAGCAAGGCACAGACCGTCTGCATACAGGAATCTTCTCGTATCATCAAAGGCAGGTTGCTCGTTCGTATAGAGGTTGAAAAGGAGGGGAGATAGTACGGACGCTTGCGGGAGTCAGTCCCTTTGTAGCCTCTACCTGCTTTTCCTGCCGTTCATCTCAACAATGAACCTTCTGTTTTCCAGAAGGCCCTACAAGATTGTTATCATGTGCCCATTTACTCGCATCCGAGCCAGCTTTGTTAGGAGGCCACGATAGTTGACAGTATCATATGCTGCAGACAGATCAACCAAGGCTGTTCCGGTGATTAAACCTCTTTCATAACCATCCTCGATGTACCGAGTTAGGTTTAATACCTGACCACAGCAGGAGCGGCCTTCTCGGAAGCCAGCTTGATCTTTGATAAGCTGATCTTCAACAGTTGGGGCAAGTCTGTTGAGGAGTAGTCTCTCATAGAGTTTATATGTGACACATAAAAGAGATATTGGGCGATAGCTCTCTGGTCTTGATGGGTGCTTTTTGGGTTATAATAGAGCTACGACTTTAGCCTTCTTCCACTTCTTTGGCATCTTTAGGGTCATTAAACATTGGTTGTACAGGTTGTGTAACCAGTGCCCAGCCCTTGGGCCTGTAGCGATGGTACTGTGGTGAAGAGAAAGAGGTTTTGGTGAGTTCGTCTCATTTATTGTAAGGTACGATTGAACTGATTTTACATGCGGTGGGAGCCACTATGTATACCGCACGGGTAGTCATCCGTGGTGCGTAATGACATAATTGCACTGGATTAGGTTAGGTCGGGTCAAGCAGGGTCGCACTGTCAGAGAAGCGTCAGGTCGTGGGAGACATCACGCGCGTTCCATGCCACGTGATCATCGTGGTGTGTGCGGGCCTATGTGCTTTATGAATTCATTGTGGATCTAATCGATTATCACAGCTTTATTTGTCTTTAGGTCCTTGAGCATGGAGTTCATTTCCTGCATGGTGAAGGTGGGTATGAAGGTGATTATTATTTCATTTTGGTTTATGGCTAAAGGGCTTAGATGTAGGTTTACCATTTTGTATTACTTTGTGAGCAACTTGATCAGTGTAACAGCTGCTTCCCTAGGTGAAGGTTTTCTCTCACTATTTAGTTTTCTAATAGTTGCCCATGCCTTCTTGCTGTTTTTACAGAAATTTGTTGATGATATGGCGTCTTTCCACCGCTTCTTTTTTTCATCTGCAAGGTTGTTTATTAGGGCTTCACCAACTTGGATTGTGGCCTCACTGAATGGATCTTCGTTGTACACTGCAGTGTACTCCTCTCTCTCTCTCTCTCTCTCTCTCACACACACACACACACACACACACACACACACACACACACACACACACAATTATATATATTATATATATATATATATATATGTGTGTGTGTGTGTGTGTGTGTGTGTATGTACTAGATATATATATATTAATGTTCCTCATAGGGTCTAGCAGCTCGATGTTTATCGTCTCCGCTTCATATACAGGTATATATATGGAAACGTAGAAAACACCAGACTCAGAAGTAGGTAATTTATTCCCGACGTTTCGAGTCCTGTCCGGGACTCGTCCTCAGGGGATTTAATGGGATACAGAGATCACATGGTCTTGATATACTAGTAGCTACGCCCGCCGGGGGGGGGGGGGAACGCGGTAACCTGCCAGAGGGGGGAGGGAAGATAGGTGCTATGACCTGGGTCAAGCGAGTGTGTGTGGTGGCGGAGGGACCATGTATATATATATTCATGTATAAATATATATATTTGTATGGATATATATACGGTATACTTATATATATTATATATATATATATATATATATATATATATATATATATATATACATATATATATATATACACAGACATGACCAGGAGAAATCGTTTAATCTATTAATCAAGCAATTGATTCAATTAGATTGCTTATAAATGGTCACAATATGAGTAACTAATATCGGTTGACATCCTCTTTGCTTTTTTCAATGCAAGGACCCTTCTCGGCATGCTAATGATTAGTTCACGACTATCATCTTGAGGGATTCCTTGCCATGTTTCCCGTAGTAATCTTAAGAGTTCGGGCTTTGAAGATGGCTTCCTGTTCATTTTGCGAAGTTGTCGGTCTAGTATGTCCCAGAGATGTTCAATAGGGTTCATATCCGGGGACCGACTTGGCCATGGAAGTTTCCTGCTCAACCAATTTTGTGTCGCTAGGGCAGTGTGACAAGGAGCTCCATCTTCCATAAATAGGAAGAAATTTTTACTCATTCTACCACTGGAGAATGTTGAATTGAGTCCTTTCTTTAATATAGAAACATAGCCTAAAATTATGTTTCCTTGACTCTCCACAAGCTCTGATCGACCATCACTCCAAATTGCACCCCTCACCATTATTGAAATGCCCCCATGTTTCACATGTTTGCTGCGGTCTTTTGAGATCAAACGCTTGACTACAGTCTCCAAACCCACACTCTTCCACTGTCAGAAAATAATGCGAATCGTGACTCATCAGAGAAAATGACAGTGCTCCAAAAGGCCACAGGTCTCCACCATCTCAACAGCCCAATCCTTTCTGCGCTTGATATTGGCTGGACGAAGGAGTGGTTTCCTTCTTGCAGCTCTGCCATAGTAACCCAGCTTGTGGAGATACCTGACAGCTGTTCTGGGACTGACATCAGCTTGTGCTGCTATGTCAGAGGCCTTGCAACGTGGATCCTCTTCGACATTTCTTTTGACAAGACGCAAGGTTCTTTCTGAGGGCCCGGGACGACCTGAATGAGGTTTTGTGCCCTTCTTGCCCTCTCTGGTGAATTGTACGATCACTATTAACAGTAGAAAGGAGTATTGACAGATTTTCAGATATTTTGCGTTGACTAAGTCCACCTTCATGTTGACCCACAATACGACCTCGCTGAAATTCAGGAAGGTCTACTACTCCTTTGGTTCGTGACATGCTTGATTAATATTGTATGTAATCTGACACATAAATCCAGGTAAATATAACATATTAGGTAAATTTGAACAACATTAAGCATTAAATAAGAGCAGAAATGCATTTTTCTTGGTGTCTATTCAATTCTGTTATGTCTGTGTATATACATAGATATACATATATATACATATATATACACATATATACATATACATATACACATATGTACATATATATACGTATATATACACATATGTACATATATATACGTATATATACACACACATATTATATATATATATATATATATATATATATATATAAATGTATATATACCGTACATCGTCAATGGTTATCTTAATAATTTTCCATTCATCTATTTTTCAACCTAGAATTAAATAATTTGTTTTGCTGTCATACAATTACTTGTCACCGTATTTTTTGTATCAACAGACTCAATGGTTTGCTTGCTTACATGGCAAAAATTTATTGGAAAAATATCGCAAATACGTATGGAATATATATGTTATTCCAAACATATACTGGCTCAGAGAAGGTTGGGCGTTTGTACGAATATATATTAATACGTGTTCCATGTATACACGCCAGTATATGCACGCATATAAGCCTGAACGCACGCGCACACACATACATACAGGCACCTAGGCACAGACATACACAGACGCACACACAAACACACATACACGCACGCATACTAAACGCTCACACAGACGCACAAACACACGCACACGACTCGTGGCGTAGTGGTAGAGTTCCGCTGACACTACGGCGGTTCGGGTTCGAATCCCGTCCAGGTCTGAAATAATTTGAGTATCGCTTCGCTGCGGGTCGTTACTCTAACTCTCGTAGGCGGGGAGTTGGAGGTGTGTGTGTGTGTGTGTAAGGTCACAGCATTACCCATAGATAGGTCATGTACTGTATGATCTCTGAGCTCTCTTCCGGGAGGGAAATAGCTATCGATCACGAGTCTAACACGTGATCCAAGACCATGGTGATTCACACACATAAGCAAATGCACACGTATACACATACAAACACGCACATGCACACGCATACACACACAAGCGCACATACGTAAGATTTTCAATGAGCATATAATTGGATAGTTACAGAGTTATTCTCGAAATTTCTCTCTCGTTCTCTCTTTCCTTCCCTCTCTCCCTCTCACTTTCCCTCTCTCTCTCTCTCTTCCTTCCACTCTCTCCTTCTCTCTCCCTCTCTCTCTCTTCCTTCCACTCTCCTCTCTTCCTCTCTCCCCCACTCTCTATCTTCCTCTACCTCTGTACCTTCCTCTCTCCCCCTCTCCCTCATTCTCCCTCCTTCTCTCCCACTCTCCCTTTCTCTCTCTTCCTCTCTCCTTCTGTCTCTCCCACTCTTTCTCTCTCTCCCTCTCTTTCCCCTTCTCCCTCCCCCTCACTCCCTCTCTCCCATTCCCTCCCCTTCACTACATCTCTCCCCCTCTCTCCCTTCCCCTTCCTCTCGCTCTTTCTCGCACTTCCTCTCCCTTCCACTCTCTCCCTCTCTCTCCCCCTCGCTCTCTTTCCCTTTCCTTCCCTCTCTCTATCCCTCCCTTTCTCTCTCTCTCTTCTTCTCTCTCCTTTCTGTCTCTTCCTTTCTATCTCTCCCCGTCTCCCCCTCTGCCTTTCCCACTCTTTCTCTCTCTCCCTCTCTTCCTCCTCTCCTTCCCCATCGCTCCCTTCTCTCTCTCCCTCTCTTCTTCTCTCTCCCTTCTGTCTCTTCCTTTCTATCTCTCCCCGTCTCCCCCTCTGCCTTTCCCACTCTCTCTCTCTCCCTCTCTTCCCCCTCTCCTTCCCCATCGCTCTCTCCCTCTCACTATTCCTCTCTCTCTCTCTCTCTTTCTCACCCCTTTTCTCTCTTTCTCCCCTCTCTCTCTCCCTCCCTTTCTGTCTCTCTTTCTCTCTTTCTCTGGAGTCTGCTAAAAGTTGGTCACTCTTATTAAATCACATTTTGTTTTGACCTCCCGTGTGTGTTCTGGCCGAGCGGCAGCAACAGCCCCGCCCCCATTTGATAAGCCATTTCATCTGTCCACTGGCCTATTTGCCAGGATGAATTTTTAAATGTTATAAATCCCCGTTTGCTCTCTCTCCTCTCTCTCGCTCTCTCTCTTTCTCTCTTTGTGGACAGGCTTCCATTCAGAATTTACTCACTCTCTTCCATCTTCTCCTCTATCTCTACTCTCTACCTTTCGTCTCTATCCATCCATCTCTCCTCTCGCATCTTTCTCTCCATCTCTTGCATCTTTCTCCGTCTCTCTCTCCCCATTTCTCTCCTATCTCTTTCTCCTCCTTTTTCTCCTCTCACTCCCCCGTCTCGCATTATCTCTTCTGCTCTCTCTCCCTCCTTTCTCTCATTCCCCCCTCTCTCATTCTCTCTCTCTCTCTCTCTCTTTACAAAAAGGTTATGGGAAAGGAGAATGATAAGCCAAAAGGAATTTATCTTTGTATTTCGTCGGCGATAACCAGCGCTTCTTTCCTTAGGAGACAAAAATGTCACCAAAGAGGTGGAGGAGGAGGAGGTGGTGGAAGGAGGGTAGAAGTAAGAGTTAAGTAATAAACAAACAGATAAATGGTAAATAATAATAAATTGACATATAACTAATAATAAACGTGAATGAAGCTGATAATAAACAGGCAAATGATGATAAAACAAATAAACAAATAACATGAAATAAATGACAGTCATTGTAGCACTCGATTCCTAGTGGAAATCTGTAATGGACATTTGACAAAGAAGAAAACGAAACGCTGTATTATCTTTCTAGAGTACAAAATGTCAGTGATATAAGTTCTTTTCTTTATCGTTTCCATTCCTGTTTGTACTTAAAGTAACAAAAATGTAACTGCTAAACTTTATTATGTTTTTTATATTACCGCCGTTTTCAAGTTATGTTTCAGCTCTCATGCAATTTTTATTCGTTTACTTAATGGATCTGCACAAGAGGAAAACATCTAGTGTAATGAAAAAAAAAATCTGTTGCAAATGTTTTGCAGTTTATATAATCTAATTCTATTGGTCTATTTTTTATTTATTCATCGTTATTTTTCCCAGTCATTTTTCTATTTAGTATTTTCTTTTGTGAACGAAAACTAACGATACGTATGCAGAACGACACAAGACTTCGACGACATGACGTAGCAATCTCATCGACCAATCACATTCGTCCTGAGATGAGACCTGTTGCGGGGCGGAAGGCGAGGGAGGTCGCCTACCACAAGCTCGACTGTCGTGGCTGAGGACTCGGACTCAAAGCCCAAAGGTCGCCAAGTACCTTCATCTCCGACAGGTAACTCATGTGTATGCCCATATATGGATGTTGGTTGATGACATCTGATGTATACATCACTCACTCAGGCCATCATTCAATCTATAA